>NC_134546.1:68943810-69246786 GCF_050624435.1 Tenrec ecaudatus | reverse complement strand
AAGGTAAATATCTTCTTTTCACCAGCAATCTAACTGAAGAACAGAATATTTTATGAAGAATGTTCTTTACCAGCCTCTACTGCACCTCAGACCATAACCCTTGACATATTTGGCTGAAGTGATCAAGCAGAATCATGCTCATATATGCCACTCCAGTCAAGTGTAATCCCAGTTTAACCTGCTCCAATCCCCTTATACCCTGGGTACTCTTTACAATATATCTATTGTGTGTGAAGAAATCCCTATGATTGGGTAGCCCATTTATGCACAATAGTGAGGTAAGTAGAGAAACTTGTTTTAGAGGTGGACAACAAGAGACAGAGGGACACAAATAGGACATCCTAGAGGTACCTTGACCAAGACAGAGATATTCTAAATAAGAAAACAAGTCAGGGGAACCCTATTTACTACTCTCTTAAGCTCTTGTGTTTACGGATGTCTAATTTTAAAGCCTTTGGGATAGACTGCAGCCTACAGTCAAGAAATGTCAAGGGGTAGGTAGATAGGTGATGCCAAGAGCAAAGGTGAGGGCAGAAGCTTAAAAGAACAAGATGGATCCAGGAAAGAGATGACTGAGCAACCATTGTGTCATCTTGGCCTAGATTCTGGATTCCAAGCTTTCTTGGTAATTTTGAACGATGGCAAACAACACACACTGTAGGAAAGAGCTTACTGGCTTGGGTTCTAAAATGGCCCATCCATAGTCTCAGGTGTGAGTGATTATTTGTCAAGATTAGTGTAAATCATTTATTACTCTACACTGAGTAGTCAGCTGCAAGACCAGAGGATCTAGTCAGATCAAGTGATCTGAGAGTTGAGTGGGTTTCAGGATGCTCAAAAGTTATATAAACAACTGCATCAAAATTAAATTCCAAAGGGTAACTGTAAGACAGATTAAAGTTGAAGACTCTAGCAAATAGACACCAGAGTATTCACATAGTATGAATAAACACTTTTATGTTTCTTGTCCAAGTTCAAGTTATTGGGTAAAACATAACAATGGTTATAAGAGTACACTTACTCACATTTTCTGAGACCAGTAATAACCTTTTAACAAGGTGAGATAATGATACTTCAAGAAAACTGCAGAGCAATATTGATAATGGATTTTCAAGAACATGAAAAAGTTCACCAAAAATATTGGTAATTGAGTCAGGCAACACATTAAAATAATTACATATGATGAGTAATTGAAATCTGTCCTACAGTTGACTTACCATAAGAAAATAAGCACTGCAATATACCAATTAATGTAAAAAAAGAATTAATAATCTAAATAGAAGCATACAACATACTGAGTTAGTTAGTTGTACCAACCTGCCCAATAAACACATGTGGGGTTAATTGAAGGGCAGAGGGATAAATGGCTTGGTGAGCCTCACCTTTCTAGTTCTCGGAGTTTCTTGCTTTCTGATGGTGGGACCAGGGTGCAGGTGCCTTAGCCAATTCCCTGCTTCAGCTAGCAAGGCTCACTTCCTGCAAGTTGTCCCTGAGGAGGAGCCAAATGAATTACCCCGAAGCAGCCCTGGGTGCTGGAGCACCCGTGTGGAGACCCCTGCTAGCACTGAGATGTTTACACGTGCACTGATTCAGCTTTCCTCCTGCACTTGGCATCGCTGTGTCTGTTTTGTGAGATGGTGGAGGAATTTGTGGATTGGTATTGGACACATGGGTTAATATTGGACTTGTGGACTTGGGCAGCACTAGGTTTGGATGTTTTCTTCATGGGCACTTACCTTTATATAAAACTCTCTTTTATTCATGAGTTTCTGTGGATTTGTTTCTCTAAAGTACCCAGATTATCACACATACTAAACAAAGTCAAAGGCTTTTAATGCTAAGAAAAAAAAAATCTACCAATCTAACATAAAACAGACATAGTTCAGTATGTTAATAAGATAATATACATTCCTAAAACAGAAAAAGTCAAAATGTCACACTTAGAGGAGAGAGAAAATACATCACCCCACCTCAGAAAAAGGACAAACATAAATGTCCACTTTTACCAATGATATTAAAAACTGACTGTATGTTCTAACTACAGCAATGAGATTAACATTTTTTAAAGAAGAGGCTTCCAAAAAGAAATAAAAATTCCTCGAATCATAATTTAGTTATCATATCCATAAAATATTAATGATATGTCATAAATAACTAATAAATATTAAAATGCTGTAGGCTACATTTCAACACACAGTAATAACTTTTGGTACAAACTCACTAACCATTAATTGCTAATCAGGAGGGTAAAGGGAAAATGATGGGAGAAAGGAAACTGATCACAATGATCTACATATAACTCCCTCCCAGAGCGATGGAAAACAGAAGTGTATGAAGGAAGACATCTGTCTGTGTAAGACATGAAAAAATAATAATAATTTACAAATTATCAAGGGTTCATGAGGGAGAGAGGGGAATAAAAATGAGAAGCTGATAGCAAGGGCTCAAGTAGAAGGAAAATGTTTTGAGAATGACTATGCCAACAAATGTACAAATGTGCTTGACACAATGGATGGATGTGTGGATTGTGATAAGAGTTTTACAAGTCCCTGATGTTTTAATTTAAGAAATACAGCATGATCAAAATTACAGCATTTATCTTACAGAACAAGAACTGCAAAATTATTCAGATCAGAACCCTGAAACAGGGAATGTTACCAGCCACTTTGTGATGAAAGTCATGGATTTAGAGTCCTGTAGTTTTCTGTAGTGTTGAAGGTCCTCATATACTGATGAATTAATGAATGAAAACAAGAAAATTCTATGCACATATTAGTGACTATATATGGATTTATATATATAGACACACATATATGTATATGATACACACACATATATTAAGCTGGACAGCAAAAAGGATTGATGTTCACCCAAAAACTGAAGTTTGGGGACTTGAACACACTGAGCCATGGATGCTCCAGCTAGCATTGGACCCATGGGCTTCAGTTGAACTGGGCTGGGTTCTCTTGATAAAAGTTTACTTCTTGATATAAAGCACTTTCTTATGCACATGTCAGTGTCTATAGTTGTATTTTTCTAGACAACCCAGGCTAACATAGGTCTCCATCACATTGGTGTCCTATGAGGGCGAAAAGGTGTATCTGACAAGCTTCTCTTGGAGAAAGGCACATCACCAGGAAGTCTGAAAAGATTATCAACAATTCCCTGACATTGAGCCAATCCTGTTCCTCCAGGTCTGTGGTTTTTGGGTGGGTGTAAATCTACTTATAATAAAAGTATCCTGTTAAGCTTGTAAAAAACACAGAGCACTTACAAGGCACAACACACATATTCTCTGTACCAAACGTCAACACTCACATTTATAACATGTAAAGAAACATAGTAGACTCAAAGTCACACTTGATGTAAGACGTTAGTATAACACTAAGAGCTTTATATTCGTGGGGGAAGCATGACATGCACACTTCTGAGAGGAAATTACTACACTTGTTTATGTAACAAGTATTCCCATTACTCAGCCGACATACTACAGTAGCATCAATAAATATGCCCCCCCCAACACACACACATTTTCCTTTTTAATGAAAATATTCACAGCTACTGAAGCCAGGTTTCTAAAAGATTCCATCATCACATGTCTATAGAGTTTTCTCTGAAAAGGATCCAGCAATGCCCATTCTTCCTAGGAGAAGTCCACAGCCACCTCTTCAACAGCCACAGTGTCCTAAAACATCCCATAGATTCTGGTTCTGCAAGGTACCATGCATTCCACTATGTGAAAGCATGAAGATAACAGTCCTGGGAAAGAGAGACCTCACATGGGGATTAGACACAGGGGTCTTGTCCTCCTAAGGTTTACCATCAGGGTCTAGCTACCAGCCTCGTCCTTTCACCCACTAGACCAGCGGTTCTCAGCCTGTTGCTAGAAACCCCTTTGGGGGCCCAACGACCCTTTCATATGGGTCACACAATTCCTAACAGTAGCAAAATTACAGTAATGAAGTAGTAACGAAAATAATTTTTTGGTTGAGGGGTGAGCACACATGAGTACTGTCTGAAAGGGTCGCAGCATTAGGAAGGTTGAGAACCACTGCACTACACATACTTCCTCACTAATTACATGCTATCCCAACAACTGCATTCTTTTGGCATTATGTGTCTATCTCTGTACAGTTTGTCTGTGACCAACCGCAAACTCAGTCTTCTCTGTGTGGTTCTGAATAGAAAACAACTAGAACACATAACATAAATCAGACAAATGATAAAAAATAAAAGCCTCAATTCCACATCCACATCCTCTTTCCATTGGAGGGAGGACATAAATTCACCTCCTTGCACAGGACCAACCAGAATATTTATCAAAACATGAAGCACAGGGTGGAAGCAAGATAACAACTAGGAAGCACTGCAGAATTTGTTGTTTTTCCCTTTAGCCCCTCCTTAGCCATTGGAGAGCTGCAGGTATGAACTAGCAAAGTAGCAACCCAAAACCCTGAATTCATGGTATCCTCTTGGAGAATTCTACATGATCAAGAGCTGGCATATTAACTACTGAAAGAGGTGATTATTTGGGGGATTATGAAATTTTTGTAGTGTTTCTATGTTACTCGCCTACTATTCAGTCACTCTACGGTTGCCCTCTTGTGTATTTTGTACCTTTGTGGAGATAGGCTAAGCTATTGAAAAGGGAAACAGTGCAAGAGTGAAAGGTAACAATAGAATATAGATATCCTCAAAATCTTCCCACTCTGAGACACAAAGCTACTGTCATGTAATTATTATCACCTGCTCCCCTCCAAAAATAGTGGATACGCACATCAATACACACTAAGCTCATAGGATATACTGACAAAAGAGCATAATGTGGGCAGTATCATAATAGCATGTCCTTTTTGCTGATTGGGAAAATGTATTTAGGTTCCAATTTTCTTATAAGTTGACTGAACTTCAATGCATTTGACTGTTAAACTGTGTTAGGATTCAAGGACTAACACACCAGGATTTGAGACGGGCCACTGTAAGATTTTTTCACATTTGCAGATCATGGAAGGCAGACTAGTTGAACATGATGACCACTAGCATTCTCTTAGCTGTGGGACTGGCCTCTATGACTTGTCATACTTTTGTTCCCACATTTTGTCAGGAGAGACAAGTCCCTGGAGAAGGACATCTGTGGGGAGCAAGGCCAGACCCCACAACTAATCACGGGTTCAGTAAACGCATTGTACGGTTAATATACATAAAGATTATAATAAAGGCAGAGAGCATGACAGGTAAGAGATTGACATAATGGCGTTAGACACATTTCATAGTAGCATGCTCACCTCATAGACGGCCATGATCTTATTACTAGACAGGTCCACATACAGCGTGGGCAGAGGGCAGAAGAAGTGCATCAATGTATCGGTCCCAACAAATAGCTAACAGAAGCTTATATCTACTTATTGGGCTTGATTACAGGTAACCACAGACATCACAGGAAGGGGTTGAACTATAGGCATTGCAAGCAATAGGAGCGGGGATATACAATGGGCATAGGTGTAACAGGAAGGGGATGAGCTAGGGGTGAACACATGATGGGAAGGGGAGGGACTAAGGGTATACACGTGACAAGGGCAGCTCCCTAAACTCAATATGGCAGCCTAACCTTGATCACCCTTGAGTGGGCTTGACTCCCTGGGTTCTCCTTCAGAGAAACAATTTACTATTCTCCTTATCAGAAGAGACAGGGTCCTGCTTGTTGTGGGATAAACAGTGGTGTCTGCTTGTTCTGAATGGCTGATAACCCTTAGGGAGAATATCCCCTGACCTACATGTGTTGACCTTCAAGTGTAGTCATTTGACACATGTAACAAGCAGCTAAGTTTGGCATTTATTTGGGGGAGACAACTTGGGAGAAATCCTCTGTTTCCCCAGACATTGTGCTTGGTAAGGTAGAGAGAGGTAAAGAAGAGAAAGGCCTTCCAACAAAATAGATCGACACAGGGGCTCAAACATGGGAACATTTGTGAGGATGGTGCAGGACAGGGCAGTGTGTCATGCTGTTAGATAGAAGGTTTTAGGGGATTGGAATGGACACAAAGCCACCTAAAAACAACATAGAAGAGGCTGCACTTGGATACTAATATTTCATGGCATCGTCAACTAGCTATGTCACATGGACTGCCACGGTCACTCTCCAATTCTGCTACAACAGTGTTAAGTAATGTCGATCCAAGAAGCCTTTCAAAATCTCATCTACAGCAATGCATCAGGTGACATGTTTAAAGCCTTCCCATTCCTTTATGATGAACCAAAACAAGATGTAGGGCTGTCAAGTAAATTCTACCTCATTTTGACCTTCTGACAGGGAATGAAACTGCTCATTAGTGTTTCCAAGTCTGTAAATCTTCACGGGCCCACGCAGCCTCCTTGGCCTCCCTTGATGGGCCTGGTATGCTGGAGCCACAGATGGTCTGGCCAGCGGCCCATCGATTAAACCAATGAACCACTAGGGCCTCTTTCACGCAACATGTTCATGATCAAACACTGCATTTATTCAGCAACTATGAATCTCAAATCCTGGTGTGTAAGTCCTTGAATCCTAACACAGTTTAACAGTCAAATGCATTTATGAAGCAATTTCCTGCCTGGTCTTGGTACGAGGAACTCCATTTTGAATCCAACACCTCTATCTTAGCTCTCAAACTCACCCTTTGCTGCCCTTCCCCTCCCTCAGTGAACACCATTTTCAGAATAACAACTGCGGTCAGCATGGAATGTACCCAGAACACCAGGTGCCCCAGGCAGCTCGCCAGCTGCACCTGCTAACAATAGGAATCCCCCACCCCTCTGCCTTCTCTCTGGCTTATAAAAATTTTGCCTCGGCACCTGTAGGGTGCGGCTTCAATAGCTCAATACCCTGAGTTGCTGAACCCACCCGCAAGCTTCTCAATAAAGCTTGCTTCTAAACTTTGCCAATTGGATCTTTGGTTCTGTTTCGTGCCCCAATAAACCTTACATTTCCAAAGAGATTTGGACACATTGATTCATTTAGTCCTTTTGTTTCTTTTAAGTAGATGCTGCTTCCAATGGGATACAGCTGAGGAAAGTCATGAACCATTAAGTCCATATTCAGTATTGATCAAATTGTAAGTTGTTGAATCGGGTCAGCATGCAGGTCCATGTGTCTACCTACAACTAAGTGCCTGTCAACTACATTTCTGTTCATATGCCGATAGTTTGTATTCTGTCAGTCATCAGTTACAGAGATGATGTAGACATCTTCTGAATAGCAAGAAGAGGAGAGAAAGAAAACAATCTATTCAATTCAGGTAACTGGAACTCTTTGTCCTGGAAAAGCCAGAACTCTCAGACAATACTGCTTACAGCAGACTCTTGCATTTATTAGACTGATTGAAGCAATATAACACCCAGGAAAAGCAAGGAGGAAATCCAAAGAAAACAAGATCAATCTGTTCTGAGAGGGCACACCATTCCTAACCCAACAGAGTTCTACCCTGGACACATGAGGTGGCTATGAGCTGAAAATAACTACAAAGCAACTTACAAAACACAAGCACAATGTCAAATGGTAACAACTTGTATGAGAAATGCAACAAAGGTGGGGCCTAAGCACATGCATATGTACATTTCGTGAGCTAGTATAGGAAAAATAAAATGATCACTTTAGGAAACACTACCCAGTGAACCCTGGTATGATAAGGAAATTCTAACAACATGGGAAGGTTCTGTGATGAGTTTGCAAATGCTCAGTTCAATTTCCACTTCTCAAACATACAAGCAAAGGAGTCAAAGAGCACCCAGGTCTTCATGGACAGGAGAGGGACGCTCCATGGTCAGTCGCTAAATGAAAAGCTCATTAGCAATAAGCATTCATGGAAAATCCCACACGAGAAAAATAAATGGTGCATGAAGAAGCACTAGCAAGAAAGTAAAACAAAAGAGGCAATAGTTAAAAGAAATGCAGAGGAGGACTTTCAGGTTTATGACCAATATGTGAAGAGCCCAAAGTCACCATTCCAGTCTCAGGGGAAAAAAGCTGACCATGTTAAAGTCAGAGTACGGAGGTCACAGGGCATGTTTTTCTTTCTGTTGTACATTAAAAAAAAAAAAACCATTGGGTCAATTCTGACTCAAAACATCCCTACAGAGCAGAGTAGAACAGGCCCTGTGTGTTTCTGAAACCACAACTCTTTAAGGGAGTAGAAAGTCTCATCTTTCTACTGTGGAGCAGTTAGTGACTTTGAATGGCTGAACATGTGGGCACATGTTCAACACACAGCACACTACCTCACCAACTCAACACACAGCACACTACATCACCAACTCAACACATAGCCCACTACATCACCAACTCAACACACAGCCCACTACCTCACCAACTCAACACACAGCCTACTACCTCACCAACTCAACACATAGCCCACTACATCACCAACTCAACACAGCCCACTACCTCACCATGGGTGCACAGTGCTGTTATAAATTAGAGAAAACTAGATGGCAACTAACATCAAGAAAGGCATTCTCTTCAATGCCTCTAATTAATTAATCTAGTTAGGACCCAGAACAAATGTCTGTCCTCAAAACAGAGGGTAGGTGAACATAGGTACTCTCTCAGCATATTTCTACTGTGAAATCATTTTCTGTACCTGCCTATGGGGCCCTTTGTTCAGTGGTGGTTTTAATCATCTCCCCTTAGTAGTCTAATCAATTGAAATTCATTGACAACAGTGATTTGAAGGAGGTGATGGGCTTAACTAAGGGATAGCCCAAAAGACTTTGGTCCAGGAGGAGAAAATACCAGACCACTGGGCATAAGGAGGGGGTGTACTTGTTATGTTTTAAGGATAGGCAAAGCACAGTTTGACCAAGTAAATTTTAATAAGGATAAAGGATGTCAGAAAGGTGTATCACTGAAACTTCAATGAAGAAATGCAAACAAGACTGAAATCAATAAAAAAGTAGCATGTTCCAAAACAACTCTCCTCCACAAATAATCACTTCCCAAAACTGTCACAAAATTTTTTTTGCACTTCACAAGAGTCCACAAAAACATGAATCTAATTGCTTTTAGCCTCAAATAGCTAAGAAGTGGTCAAGAACAAGGTCTGGCGTTGTCCACACATAACTCCCTGCCACCATGTTTGGTCCAACTCACAGCAGAGCTATCACACAGAGCAGAACTCCCTGTAGGACTCCCATGCCTGCACATCTTTACTGGAGCAGGCAGACTCATCTTCTCTGCACATTTCTGGTGAGCGTGCACAGCTGCCCTTGCAGTCAGCAGCCCAATTTTTAACCCACTGTGACAAAAGGGTTCCGTTGTTTATATACCCCACATGCAATAAAGTATTATAGGAACACATAAAAGACGAACAGAAAAAGAAAAGCAGCCCCAGAAAGGCCCACCAATTTGTAAGGGAAGCTAATTCCTGACACATCAGGCAACGCAGGGCTCTGCCTGCAATCACTCACACTTCAAGATGCAGGTCCTTAAATGGAGCCCCTGAGTGGTGAGAGCAACGGAGTGTTCAGCTACCAAACAAATGATTAGAGACTGAAGGCAGCCTTAGAATAAATCAACCAACTTCTGAAGGTAGCCAATGAAAAGCTTACGAAGCATAGTTTTACTCTGAAACCACATACAGTCACCATCTAGAATCATATGGTAGGCAAAATGATTGACATTTACCAATTGTCTACTTGAGATAGAAGGAGCTCATTGGTAGCCAGTCATTCATGCCATGAATGCACAAGGGGCTTTCATAAAGGTCATGAAAAATGGAATAAAGATAATGGAATTTATCCATGAAACTTTTGAAGCCACTGCATAGCTGTTCCTAATAGAGTATGCTAAACAGAATAAAGTGATACATTTTTATTAATTCCTCAAATATTGTAAATATTTAGGATACTTGTTTATCTTCCATGAAAATTCAGGAAGAATATTAAGCTACTTCCATATAACATCTCTTGAGGATCTATTAAAGTTGATACTAATTTTATTCTCTAGCTATGGTAAAAAGACCAGTTAGGTTACAGTATATATGTATGATTCACATACAAACTTGATAACTGAAAATTAACAGAATAACTTTATTTTTCTGGGTCCTGCAAATTTTACAAATTCAACTGTGTGGTTTCTCATGTTACAATTAGAAACTCCACCTCATTTTTTACTTTAGAGTTTTCCTTCTCTGAAAAATTTCCAACTTACATAGGTTCTGGCTTTCCTAAGTGTGTGTACATGCACACATGTGGCTTTGCTTCGTTTTTGATATCTCTGAGCATTACAGATGGTTAACACGGATAGGTGTTCATGGAGAGATTGTAAGTTTGTGTCTCCTCAGAGTCTCCAGGGAAAAAAGCCTAGGTGATGCACTTTGAGAAATCAGTCACTGAAACCCCTATGCAACATCGATGTGCTCTGACACACCAGGAGTCTCCAGGAGTTGGTGTGGATTTGATGGCATCTGTTTGATTTGGTTCATTTCCAGGGGGGGAATGAATTCTGGCCTCATTTGCTACCCTCAAGGCTGGCAGTTCAACCCCACCAGCAGATATAAAAGAGGAATATGAGGCTGATTGCTCCTGTATAGATCTCAGACACCTATAGAGGAACACTGAGTCAGAATTGACTTAGTGGCAGTGAGTTAGTTTTGGGGTGTTAGGGACAATGAATGTTTCTAGGTGGCACAAACAGATTGGACTGTTCCCCTGAGGATTGATAAGGTAAAAACAGCCTGCATTACTGTGAAAGAACAGATCTTGTTCCACAATCATGATGCTCCAGAAACAATATGGAGCTGTTCTCCTTTATAGCACATGACATAGACACAAGATGGGACTAACTCCATGACACCTAAGCAAAGGGGAAATTGAACATGATGAGCACATATCATATCTATGTATGCACATGGATATTGTGTTGAAAATATAACTAAATCAGAAATAAACATAATTCCCATTAAGAATCACCATGTCTATAATGAACAACATGTCAGCGTGGCCTATCTAAATTAGTCCGTGAAGAAGCCCTACCGCTCCAGTAGTTAAAGGACTGGCAGCTCCATAAAATGAAAGCAGTTGTGTTCTATGAGGTGGCCATCTGGTAACACACTATTAAAGCCCAGAAACCCCAAGGAGGAGTTTAAGGTGCTGCGGCATCACTCACAGAGTCCACCGTAGTGCAGTGTACAAAACAAGCCTCTGATCAAGAACACGTGGATAAAAGGCTAGAACATTCAAACATTACCATGCACTGGGGCACAGAGAAAATGGTATCTTATTTCAAATAAGATCCTATCTTATTATATATGAGAGTTATATATCTGGATGTTGCATTGTATTAGAAATAATATGACACAATTTTTAAAATGAGGAGCTATTAGTAGGACACATTTCTTGTACAGCAAATGCAAACAAATTGAAGAGACAGCTAACTTATGAAAAAATAAATCAAAAGGATAAAAATAATTTACATACTTAGAATTTGGTTACAAGAAACTGTTATATCCGGGTCTGAAGACTAATCAGGGCCACACCGAAAAGGATGAAATGAAAAGCTTCACTGGAGCTGGCCGGCAGGAAACAGCTAGGGTTCCATACATCCGGGCCCCAAGCGCACTACTCGAACTCTGGTTTATAAAGCAAAAAACCCTGGGCAGGTGGGAACACTTTCCGCCTCCAATCACAACTACATATGCTGACGAGGGGGTATGGAGCAGCTAGTAAACTTCCTGCTGGTATCCAATATGGGCATGGGCAGCATCCCACTAAAATTTTGAATCTGGTGGGTCTGGGGACCAATGTAGAAATAGCAAGCTTAAGCAATGGAAAAGTAGAGAGGCAAGTGTCAGCAGGTTAGCAAATGAGACTCAAGGTCCTTCAGTCAAAGTATGCAGCCCCTAGGATGTGGATGTATGTCCACCATTAATGATTTTAAAATCAGTCATGTGGGGAGAGGGGTGGGGTGGGGGATGGAGACCAACTCAATTAAACATAAGCAAGAAAATACAGAAGCTAAATTCAGCTGGTTAATTAATAAACATCAGGATATTTCAAAACATTTTCTGTATCCACTAGGATAAATTATAAATGACAGATTTATATTCTCTGTCACTGTGAAAGTAACTCATATTTGAAAAAGAGTGCTGACCTTGATGGCATGTGCCACTAAAATATACCAATTCTGACTCATAGTGACCCTACAGGATAGTGTAGAACTGCCCTGTGGGTTTTCAACACTGAAACACTACAGGTGAAGAAAATCTATTCTTTCTCCAGATTAATACGTAGAAGGACCTGAAAATAAATAAAATAATTGCTGGATTCTGTAAATCAAAAGGATGACAAAGGAAACCAAAATTCCCTATTAAAAAATAGTGGAGGCGGGCAGTGGGCGGGACAAGAAAAAAATTAGTGGATATTAAATATGGGCCAGAAATACTCTAAGAGCCAAGAGGGATGATAAGGGGGTGGTGTCAGGGGTGGAAGAGTGCAGTGTCAGAGAGATGAGCAATTAACACAACCAATCTCTGAGGTGAGGTTTATTAGGGGAAACATCCCCACGTGGGATTCTTCACACTCCAAGTGGAAAGGGAGAGCAGCAGCAGACAAATCTCCGGTGCTCTATTAGAGATTAAACTCTTAGCACCCTGAGAGGTGAAAACTGAGACACAGAGCAGAGATAGAATTCAGCCAGGAATGTGAAGTTAAGAAAGGCATTTAAGTGGAGAAAGAAATTGCAGGAAGATTCCACAACCCAAGGAGCTAGGTCAAGGAAGTCGCGCCTGGCAGTGGGGCAGTGGGACTTGAACAGGGTCCAAGACAAGGAGACATAAGGGGAAGGAGGCTTTTAGTGCTGCAGCTGTAAGGCCTTGAGTCAGGATGTGTCTGTGAATAAATCATGTTGGTCTTTTGCAGACCTACTTCCCAGAATGCTGGGGGAAGAGGCTGTGCGGACCCTGCCAGGAGAAAGAACCTCCTCAGAATGCTGGAGGCAGGGACTGCAAAGTCCAGCAGATCATCCTTCTTCTGAAAAGCTGGGGCAAGGGGACTGCCAAGTCCAGCAGGTCATCCTCTTTCTGAGAGGCTGGGGAGGGGGCTGCATGGTCTGGACCCATTCCAAACACTAATTGGGGTCAGTAAAGGGCTAAGGGTGGCAGTGTAGACTAAGCCCCCATTGAATTCTTTCTGATCAGTAAGCAAAGAGGTGGATTAAATTTGCCCGGGGGCAGAGGAACTTGGAAAGTGGATACCATCCACATTTCTCCAGCCAATCGGGGAATTCTATGATCCATGCCTTAGCAGTTGAGCCCTGACTGCCTGGCTCAGATGACCCTGGAACAGTCTTGTAAAATGCTCTATCTGGCAATGAAGGTGGCTCAGTTGCGGTCCTGTCACTGCTTCTGTATTCCCATTGATAACAATGCTATACTGATGCTCCACCAATCAGAAACGTGTGACCGTTTCCTCTGTTGCAATCTAATTTCATTAGATTCCTGACTTGACTGTTTCCCTGAACTGCACTAGGATCTCCTGTGTCTGTGTATTCTCTTCGTCTCTTTTAAGACTTAATAAATGTTCTCGGTAAATTATATTTGAGATTGGAATTCCATTTTACAGTCTAAATCAGAGCACAAGGTAGTCTCCGATGGGCAGAAATGGTTGAGGGACATGCAGTCAAGATCGGGGTAAAAAGGAAATCCTCTTCAAATAGAGCTTAAAGAGAACATTTATTCAATCTATGAGACAAAGACAACGCAAAGACACAGACACATCATCTGGATGAGGGAAGCCACCACCAACAGGAGGTGGAAATGGCTTCCCTGGTTCCCAATTGAGATGTGAGAGGAAGATGTGGGGGAGGGGCCGGGCAAAGGAAACTGCCACAAAAGCATGATTGGTGGGCAATCAGTCCATCACACTGACAGACATTCCATCCTTACATAGAGGGCTTACAAGATGGGTCCAGGGCCTTCTGACTAATGCGGTCAGGGAAAGGCTGACAGCATGTGGCTCCTGTATAGGAGTCCCCTGGACTGTCTCCAGTTTGGTGACCTCTATCAAGGACACACAGACACAGGTAAACCTTCAAGAGAGACTGTCCCTCCCTGGGCTGCCTAGGGAGGTGAAGGTCAGCCACACCCCAAAGCCCTCTGCCTGAGGGCCAGACTACCTACTACCTTGGTTCCTGGGCAGAAAGCATTCAGTGGAGGCTTACTCTATGTGGGGCTCTGCAATCTACATGAGGACTTAGTCTATGCAGGGATTTTGGGGCAGTCACTTCTCTGGTATCCTTTTGCAAAGCAAGGTGCTGAGGAGTTTAGCTCTAATACAGACCTAGGTCATCAGTGGGGTGGCCTGATGACTGCAAGGCTGCCTCTCCTTTCAGTAAAGGCCACTCTGGGGTCCCCATGCTCTCATGCCCGCAACTTGACATGGAAGGGAGCTGGCCCCAGGCAAGAACCCACCCCCAATCACGTCTTTCTGGGGTGAGAGCTGAGGGTGCAGGAAGAGATCTGAGCAAAAAAAAAGGACGCCAGAGTATTCGCAGCCCCAAAGGCTGAGGCCTGTAGCCAGCTCAGAAAGGATTTAACAGGAATTGTCCCAGGGGTCGCAGTGAGCTGGAACACTGGTGGACAGGGTGGGTGCGGGAACTGTAATTTCCCCAGGAACCCAGACACATTTGGGGACGCCAGGCTTGCGGGGGATTCCGTGCCTGGGATCAGCCCAGAAACACAGAATCTCACTTACCCTTAGAAACTCATGGATGCTCACTCAGATCCTTCTCACTCAGAGGAAGTGGTGTCAGCAGGAAATTGTTATCACCTGGGGAGGGGGTGGGGCGGTGTCTGTGCGAAGGGGCGGGGCCTGGAGATAATGAGGGCCACCTGGAGAGAGGGGCCTGAAGGTAAGTCTCAGGACTAAGGATCCATTCTTAGTAGTTTCTTCTTAGTCTGGAAACCCTGCAGAAACCTGTGCCCTTTGGGTGTCCCTGCTTGCATTTGGAACGCGTTTGCATTCAAATCCCAGCAACACACAAGCCCAGTCAGAAAGACAAACTGTAAGAAAAGTGGTGGGTGGAAGGCATGTTTCCCATGTGGGCATTTCCCCTGAGAGACACTCCAGCGGCTAGGGCCACAGAGACACACACATGACAGAATCTGATGCCATCTGCTCCACTTGACCACCTCTCTCCTGGCTTCCACCTGAACGCCTCTCAACCACCCAGCTCAAAGAACAGGCGTAAGCCCTGTAGAATCAAGAGCCACAACGGGGAGACCCTGCACAGCCTGCTTCATCCTCAGACAAGCATGTCAGTCTCTGCTCCCTGTGCTATAGCACCCAGACCCGAGACTCCTGTCCCTTGATGCATGCCCAGTGAGCATCAAGATGGGAATTCCTGAAAATGCCACAGTTGTCCAGTTGTCATCTCCTCTTCCTCTCCTTCTCCTCCCCAGCTCTCTCCCTCTCCTCACTGCTAAAGATTTATTTCCCCATAATCTGTGGGTTCTGTATGACTCTTTTGATGAAACTTTCCGTGTGAATTAGTGTCTTATTTTCAGCAAGTTCCAGTCAACTCATTGTCCTTCACGGACTGTGTTTCCTTTAATACATTTCATATGTTGAGGTCTCTCCTAGCTACTTCTATGTCATTGAGTGTTTTTATCAGGAATGGGTGTTAGATATTGTCAAATGCCTTTTCTGCACCTATGATCATATGGTTCTTATCCTTAGTCTGTTTACGTAGTTGGTTACATAATAGTTTTTCTAATACTGAATCATATTTGCGTCCCTGGTAATAATCCCACTGAGTCAAGGTGAAATATGAATTCAAAGTCAAGGATAGGCGCTCTCAAACTCAATCCATCCCAAACTACTCTGATGGATGATTTAATCACTTTTCTAATCCTATCAAGGTATGTAATCATCAAATATGCTACTTTATTGTTAAAACACCAGTATAATATATCCTGTTGTATTATATTTCATAAATAATTTTACCCCATATACTCTGTATTCTTAAAATTTTCTTTTAAAGTTTCTCAGGCATTAAAGTAATGAATAAATAAATAAATAAAGTTCCTCATTCCAATCTACTACCCTTGTTCAATTTGTCCTTGATTATTGCTTCATCTTGCAGGTATATATATTAAAACCATGATTTTATATTTTCAATAATTATTCTGGAATGATTATTACTTTACTGCTTATTTAAAGAAGAAGCACTCTAACATTTCAGTACTTATATAAGGGAGGTAGTCGTTAGGGGTCACTCAGTGAGTTCCAAATCATAGTGACCCCGTGTACCACAGGGAGAAACACTGTCCTGTCCTGGATCAGCCTCAGATTGTTCTTATATTTGAGCCCGTTTTTTTGAGCCTTTGTCAATCTAAAAAGTTTTCCTCTTGTTTGCTTCCCCTCTACCAAGCACCCCGGTTGCAGTGATTTATCTCTTGTATTTGCCTCTGGTTTGCAAATACACAAACACTCTAAGGTTTTATTTATATGGCATAAGAGAATGCATTTAAAAGAACAATAAAGTCAGAGCTGTCATGTGAATTCTGACTCATAGAACCATAGGGAGCAGAGTAAAAGTTCTGTAGGCTTTTGCTTTTGTATTTTATAAACCATAATGTTTCATCTTTACCACAGCAGGTAGTGTTCTTATAAAAATAGTCCAAAACTAGACAGGTGCTGTAGTGGTTGATTTTCGTGGTTTCAGACATGGATAAGCTCCACATGGAAGTTAAAGTGTACTTGAGTATCCAAGAGATGAAGAAAACCTTCCGTTTGTTTTGTGCAAAATTAAAATTGTGTTGTGTGGTATGAGTTGGGGGTGCCAGCCCCCCACAGTAATCACGGGTTCAGTAAGCACAATTGTAAGTTTGAGATATAATACTTATATATCGCTTATATTAAAGTCATCAAGAACCAGAGAGATAGAAGAGTCAAATAATGGAGTCAGACGCATTTCATGGTAGCATTGCTCACCTCAGCCCTCCTTGGTGGTTCACGTGGAGAGGGGGAAGGGAAGGAGGACTAGGGTAAGGGAAATGGGAGGAGAGGGACTGGAGTAGAGAGGCAGGGGGAGACCAGCAGGAGAGACCCATTGCTAACCCAGGCTTATATACCTCCGGCGGGTGTGCAAGCTCACTCATTAGAGGTAAAGGCATGCGTCACTGAGAGGGGCTGCGCTATGTTATACAGCAATGAAGGGAAGTGGTCTAGAGACATATATGCAATAAGAAGAGGAAGGATTGGGGGGAAACATGGGCCAAGATGGGCGGATCCTACATTTAGGATTGTAGCTTAAGTTTGACCTGTTCTCTGGATCTCCATAGGAACCATTATCAGTATGGTGTGAACTCCACCTACAGGAACCAAATAGATGACTGCAGGTGTCCATTGCCCTTAACAGCAGGGAGTGGGGCCCTCTGCAGTCTGGCAACTGATCACTCTCAGGGAGGATGCCTGTGAGCATCTGACTTCCCCCCACATAAACCCCCTCCATTATTTCCTTTCACACAGCAGTGCCTCCTTCCATGAGACTCTTTGAACATCTTCAGCTCAAAGGTGAGCCCCAGGGTCTGTTGCTTCTCTAGCCAGGAAGAAGTGAATGTGATTCAGGAAGCAAGTGACTGCAGCTAGCACACAAACATTAGGGCTTCCTCCTGGGTTTGCCGTCTTGTCACCTGTGCTTAAGGTGACCAGAAGTCCCGCTTTTGGCGGCACAATCCGATTTTTAACAATTTGTTTCGTGGCATTTTTAAAAAGTACTGATTTTTGGAAAGAATGCATGACAATCTAGGGAAGAGGGGCGTGGAGAACAGGAAGGAAATATACATAATACATAATACCATTCACACAGCTGCTGATTTGTTGCCCATAGATGTGGAAAATATTATTATTTAAGTATATTCTTATTTCTATATATACAATGTGCGTGTTAAAATGCTTAAAGGATTTTTTGAAACTGCGGAAGTCGAGTATCTGAAAATACTTGGATATAGTAAAACGTGCTGGTTAGCTCTTTTGCCAGCTGTCAAAGACATTTGAAAATATACGATCCTTTGAAATCCTACTTTCTATCACAGGATAAATGTCCTAGAATTTTAGAAAAATTTTTTGAAAAGGAATCTTCAAAAATTTGGCTAGAGTTTTCACACAATCAAGCAGCTTTTTCAAAGTGCTATAAAACTTATTAAAGGTGATAAAATTTTGGTAATCGAAGTAGCAAATGAAGTTAATAATTTAAAATTTTAGTGTCAAGAGCAGTTAGAGAATATTTTTCTTCCGTTAACTATCCATAATAGTATGAGCAAGCTAGAAGAACATGGTGCAATAAATCGTGCAGATATCATCAATCATGTTAAAAAGTTCTATAGTAACTGCATAGATTATTTAGAAGAGGGAACAGTACATTACAATGATATTGAACACTTTCATTGGGTTCCATTATAACAAGAACTTAAATGGAATGATATGCAAAAATCATTCGATCATATTACTCAAAATTTCCCATATAGTAATATTTCAAAACACGATCTTTTATTTATTTATTTATTTATCTATTTATTTATTTATTTATTTTAATTTTAACAATTTATTAGGGGCTCATACAATTCTTATCACAGTTCATACATATACATGCATCAATTGTATAAAGCACATCTGTACAGTCTTTGCCCTAATCATTTTTTTCTCCTCTTTTCTTTTTTTACATTTTATTAGGGACTCATACAACTCTTATCACCATCCATACATATACATACATCAATTGTATAAATAACATCCATACATTCCCTGCCCCAATCATTCTCAAGGCATTTGCTCTCCACTTAAGCCCCTTGCATCAGGTCCTCTTTTTTTTTCCCCTCCCTCCCCTTTCCCCCCTCCCTCATGTGCCCTTGGTAATTTATACCTCGTTATTTTGTCATATCTTGCCCTATCCGGAGTCTCGCTTCCCCCCTTCTCTGCTGTCCCTCTCCCAGGGAAGAGGTCACATGTGGATCCTTGTAATCAGTTCCCCCTTTCCAACCCACTCACCCTCCACTCTCCCAGCGTCGTCCCTCACACCCTTGGTCCTGAAGGTGTCATCCACCCTGGATTCCCTGTACCTCCAGCTCTCATATGTACCAGTGTACAGCCTCTGTCCTATCCAGCCCTGCAAGGTAGAATTCGGATCATGGTAGTTGGGGGGAGGAAGCATCCAGGATCTGGGGGAAAGCTGTGTTCTTCATCGGTACTACCTCGCACCCTAATTGACCCATCTCCTCTCCTAAACGCCTCTATGAGGGGATCTCCATTGGCCGACACTTGGGCCTTGGGTCTCCACTCTGCACTTCCCCCTTCATTTAATATGGTATATATATATATATACATATACATATAAACACATATATACACATACATACACACACTTATATCTTTTTTTTTTTGCATGATGCCTTATACCTGGTCCCTTGGCACCTCGTGATCGCCCTGGCCGGTGTGATTCTTCCATGTGGGCTTTTTTGCTTCTGAGCTAGATGGCCGCTTGTTCACCTTCAAGCCTTTAGGACCCCAGACACTATCTCTTTTGATAGCCGGGCACCATCAGCTTTCTTCACCACATTTGCTTATGCACCCATTTGTCTTCATCGATCCTATCATGAAAACGATCTTTTAAATGAGGTATTATTATTAAAAATATATTGATAAGGAAAAGGTTATTTAAATGAGGTAT
Organism: Tenrec ecaudatus; assembly: GCF_050624435.1. Lineage (NCBI taxonomy): Eukaryota > Metazoa > Chordata > Mammalia > Afrosoricida > Tenrecidae > Tenrec > Tenrec ecaudatus. The sequence goes on along the minus strand of NC_134546.1, from coordinate 69,227,087 downwards.
TATTATTAAAAATATATTGATAAGGAAAAGGTTAAATCTTGGGCATCATCAAAACTCACAATAGAGAACAAATGGTTAGAAATATTTCATCATTTTGAAACAAACCATGTTCCATACAATAATGCACTAAAAATTGTGGAATACATGTTGTCCTTACCAGGAACTAATGCTGCAACTGAATGAGTTTTTTTCTATGTTAAATAAAGTGTGGCGCATCAGAAAAATCACAATTAAGTGTTGAGACTTTGAAAGCAATTTCATGTGTGAAATGATTTTACAAATTCTTGTGATAAATTTCATGACCTTTTAAACAATGACAGCAATCTACTAAAAAACTTCACTCAAATGAGAAATATGCCAAAGAAAAAAATAATCCTATACATAATTTTAATGTATTATATTTGTAAATTGTACTTATGTTGAAAGTTGAAAAAATATATTACAATTCTATTTTGCGTTCTATGGAAATTTTTGTTGCTCCATATAGACCAAATTTTTAATCAAGAACCCAAGAACTTCCTCCCACCACCCGTTGGTCACCTTTCAATTATGCTGGAAACTGAGAGCAGCATAGTAAAACGCTTAGACAAATAGACATAAGTTAAGAAGCAGATAAGACTTGGGACAACAGAAAAGAGGGAAGAAACTGTTGTTGCTGGTCTTTAGATTGCAATATGCTTTCTTCCAGACTTGATAAGGAACACATTCCCATCGCAGAGAAATTCATTCTATCTCAGTGTCCAATAGAAATTGTCCTCTGTCAAAAGTCTTTTAAGTCATTTTTTTCCGTGATTGCCTGATGATCACTGACCACTTTTCATTCTGAGTCCAAATTCTGCTTTTTCACTTGCTGTTTCAATAGCAATGATAAACAATCCTGGCCACAGTAGAGTTTGGGAAGGTAAAAATCTTGTGGGTCATTGACTATCAAGGACAGACCAATGTACATAAGGTATTGAATGGGACATTAGATGAATTCAGATTAAGAAAAAAAGACAGCCAATGTGATTCTAGGTGAAACAATGAAATAGATCAGAAACCTCCTCAGTTAATTTAATGAGGTGTTCTTTCTCTCTGAATTGCTAATTTTCAATCACTCAATGATGTGTTCAATTGTCACTAAGACAAGGCCCATTTTTATCAGGTTTATGCTCACTTTATTATTTCTGTCTACTTAGAACTGTTCTTAAAGGAAAGATTTAGCCCATTCATTTTTTTTTGTTTTAATATGATGTACTTTTACTGAATTGCTAATTAACAAAAGTCTAAGAAGTTGGGAAGCATGCCTTCCACCCATCACTCTTCTGTCAGGTTGTCTTTCTCTGCAGGCTTGTGTGTTATTATGATTCAAATGCAAAGGTGTTTCAAATGCAAGCAGGGTCACCCAGAATGAAGAGCTTTTAGCAGAACTTCCAGACTAAGAAGATACTAAGAATGAATCAGTTGCCACTCCAGGCTTTGAGCTTCACTTCCAGGCCCCTCCCTCCAGGAGTCCCTCATTACCTCCAGATGCTGCCCCTTGGGAAATACCCCACCCCTACCCAGGTGAGGCAATTTCCTGCAGAACTCACTTCCTCCGACTGAGAAGGTGCAGCCTGAGCATCCCACAAGGGCAAGTGAATCTCTGTATTTCTATGCTAAACCTAGGCTCTGAGTCCCCTACAGGCCCTGCATCCCCGGCTGTGCCCCAATCCCCTCGGATATTACTGTTCCTGCATCCTCTCTGCCTGTGTTCCAGGTCGCCACCACTCCCTGGGGTATTTCCAGTTAAATCCTTTCTGAGCTGGTTACAAGCCTCTCTGCCTTCGGTCTTGGGAATATGCCGGTCCCCCTTTCCTGCCCAGAGTCCCTCATTTACCCTTACCCCTCATGCCAGAAAGGCCCAATTGAGGATGGGATCTTGCCTGGGGCCTGTTCCCTCCTTGTCAGTTATCGGGCATGAGAACAGGGTACCCCAGAGTGGCCTTTACTGCAAGGAGAGGCCAGTCTTGCAGTCATCAGGCCACTCCCCTGATGACCGAGGTCTGTATTAGAGCTTAACTTCTCAGCACCTTGCTTTGCAAAAGGGCACAGTAGCAGTGACGGCCCCAGATCCCCTCATGGATTTAGTCCTCACATAGATTGCAGAGCCCACACAGAGTAAGCTTCCATTGAGTGCTTTCTGTCTAGGAAGCAAGGTTGTAGGTAACATGGCCCTCAGGCAGAGGGCTTTAGAGTATGGATTACCTTCACCTCTCTCCAGGCATCTGGGGAGGGGCGGTCTTGCTTATAAGCTTACAAGTCTGTGGGTCCTTGATGGAGGTAACCAGACGAGACTGTACAGGGGTCTCAGAGGCCCTGAACCAAAATTAAAGAATTGTCTGTCATTGTGATGTATTGATTGGCCACCAATCATGCTTTTATGACCATTTCCTTTGCCCTGCTCCTCCCCCTCCCCACACCCTCTTTAGCTGACATCTCAATTGTGAACATGGGAAGCCATTTCCACTTGTAGGTGGCTTCCCTCATCCAGATGATGAGTTTGTGTCTTTGTGCTGTCTGTATCTCTTAAGAATTAACAAGTGTTCCATTTAAACTACACTGAAAATGGGTCTCCAGAACAGATCTGTCCTGTGTGTGCCTCCTCACTCATTTCTGCCACCAGAAACTAGCTTGTGCTCTGTTGCAAACTGCAAAAGGGACTCCAATCTCAAATATAGTTTAAGGAGAACATTTATTAAGTCATAATAGAAACAAAGAGAATACAAAGACACAAACAGAAGTCACCCAGATGAAGGAGATCATTAGTGGAAGTCAAGGTGTCTTACATGAACCGGACAAGAACAACTCAGTCTCTGGTAAGAAGCAAACCAGTTTATTTAAGCGGGACCGAAAAGAGAAAAACCTGCGCAGGGACCAGCCTCCCTGAAGAGAGGGAGAATGGCTGGTCTCCATCGCTCACAGACTTGGGTTTTTATAGGGGGGTAAACAATGGGGCCTTTTTAGCTGTGCAAGCAAGCAAGAACAGAAGCAGACTTTGCAGTTAGCCTTGACATTTTGAAACGTCTTTTTTTCCTTTGAGATAGATGCGTGGCCTTATCTTTCAGCTGCTTTTTCTGGCAAATGTTTGCTTGACCTTAAGCTCAGGAGAATTTCCATAGCTTGACACAAAATGGAGACTGCTACAAGATGGTTCCACTTAGGCTAACTATCACATTCCTCCCTGTGGTTATTCCACCTTTGAATCTTCCAGGTGCAAACGTTCATAGGGCTGTGGAAAGGGCTCGCTCTGGCCTAGCCTGTCATACGATTTACTTAGTACCAACAACTTGACAGATTGCACTCGGTCTTATACAAACTGCACTAATTTATTGATGATTAGCAGGCCACAAATTAGTCCTATTAAAAGCAAAAGCAAAGGGCCTACTAGGCTGGAGATTAGGGTGGTGAGTCATGGAGACCAGCTAAACATTTGCTGGAACCAACTTTCTTGGCTTTTTCTGTTTTCTTCTCGCTTGCTTAATCTTTTTCTGACTAAAGCTAAGCTATTTTGATTATTCCTGAATGGTTGGCATAAAAGCAGCAAGTTTCACCCATAGCCATACAAAGGCCGCCTTGCTTAAGAAATAAAATGTTTAATCCTTGCCTGTTTTGTAATACTACTTTAGCAAGGGAATTGAGGGATGGATTTTTCTAGATAACTGAAAGACTTCTTTAAATCCAGTAAATCATTATCAGTTCGCTGAATTAAAATTTTATAATTTTAATTTCCTTGTATAAAGGCCACCATTCCTACTGATGCTGACCCAGCTACACCTAGTCCCACAAATAAAGGAACCAATATGGGGGCTCTTTTGACTGGAATAAGTGTTAAAATGCTGCCACCCGGCTTCCCCTGAATACAGAAACACTTGGGGTAAAATATGAAACAATATACAAAGTCCTTTGTAGTTAGAGGTGAGTAAGGTTGTAGAGAACAGGCAGGGAGTGACTCCAGTAGAACAAGCAAACCACATTCCTGGTGGGGCTACTAACAGAAAGGGTTCCTTGGAACTGGGTATAACAGAAACACTGGCACAATACTGGCTATACCGTTGGGGTTTCCAGCTGGTTTGGTAACAGTGTCCTTTCCCTTGTCAGTCTTCCAGTGTTAAGGTGTACCTTTCCCCGGCTTCCACCTGCACACACTGTTATTATTATAATCGGACAGTGTGATGTTGGCTACTGAGGAGGTATCGTTAGATCCAATTCCTACTAAGTAGGATGGTGCCGGGTTAAGACATAGCCAACCATCGCTGGTGAAGTTTGGGTTAGTAGCATTTATAAAAGCCAAAAAAGGGTTCTTACTTCTACTAACACAGGGGGATGGGGGGATTATTTTGGCTACCTCAGGCTCTGGGCTATGCGTGGAGGTTATTTCGGAGGTATAAATCCTGGTAACATGAGGCAGGGGTGTGGGCCTGGGTTTTACAGGAGGAGGATTTAGAACCTTGTTGGGTCCAATAGGCTGGGCAGGTTTTGTAGGAGCAAGCCACTTTTGAATCATAACTATAACACCAGGATCTGGTCCACTGACATATAATCTAACTCCCCAGGTTTTTCCAGTTACCCATTCTGGTGATTGGTGGTTTTTAACCTGTAACTTTTATAGGGTTGCAAGCCCCTACATGGCATATAGACCAGTGATAATGTCCTTTTCTCTAAAAATGTCACTGGTGGATAAAGGGACATAAACCATGAAGGGGACTGCTTGGTCCACCCCGGGTGGGAGAACAGTTTGTCTCAAGGGAAAAATACCGACCTGGACTTCAGCAGGCTTGCCCTGTTGGCCCGCTGTCTCCGTGCATACCTTTACAACCCCCACCCCCTGGTGTGGGGAGGACTCAATGGGGTAGCTTCCGTAGTACCAGGTGCTGAGCCAGCACCAGCAGGAGGGTGTGGAGGAGGAAGCAGAGCAGGAGGGCCTGGCTGCCTCAAGAGGGGCTCATGGTAGAGGAAGGGTTTCAAGCTCCCTTCAGCACTCGGAGGACAAGGTAAAGTCGCTGGGGCTTTGAGTCTCTTTTTCCACTGCCACCAGGACCTGCTTTGGGGGAAGAAGCTTCCGAATCTATGGAGGAGGATTAGAGGCTATGTCAATTTACACATTTATGTAGGAGATTTGATCCAGATGACCTGGTTTTCCATAGACATATTTCTGCACCTGGAATAAAAGAGGTAGGGAAAAGGTGCCTTAGAGGGCCAATCAGACACTCTGAAACCCAATCTGTCTCACAAAAGGTCCTGAGACAAGACACCTTTTTTAAAAAATCCATAACTTAACATAGACCTTTTAGAAAACTCAGAGAAATTATTCAAAAGGCACTGGAGTGGTGTGGACTGTGTCTGTCCCATGGTTTCACTTCGCCTGTTAAAAAAAGATTAAACAACCACGGAAGACAAGCAGGACCGCGAGCAAGCAACACACAGCGAAAAAAACAATATACAAGAAACACAGGACTTAAACTTCTAAAGAAATTAAGAATATGCCATCAATGAGGCATCAGTTTAAAGATACAGGAGGACACAGAGACTCTCTCTGGCCCTCTGGGAGTGCCCTAAAGTTGCGTCCAACAGAGCCTATCCTCACAACCCAGAGTGTGCACACCAGCCTGGTAGCGCTCTGGACAGGATCCGCCACCTGGGGCAGAGGAACATCTCTCCAAGGCTTTCCGATAGTTGAGGCACAGGCTGAGGAGAACACCCATTCCCGGGGTCTCGTTTGTCCTGCTAATGTACAACCTGGTCACCAGATCTTGGTGGAACCTCCAAAATGTACATGAACCGGACAAGAACAACTCAGTCTCTGGTAAGAAGCTAAACAGTTTATTTAAGGGGCACAGAAAAGAGAAAAAAGAACCTGCGCAGGGACCAGCCTCCTCAAAGAGAGGGAGAATGGCTGGTCTCAATCGCTTCCAGACTTGGGTTTTTATAGGGTGGGGTAAACAATGGGGGCTTTTTAGCTGTGCAAGCAAGCAAGAACAGAAGCAGACTTTGCAGTTAGCCTTGGCATTTTAAAACGTCTTTTTTCCTTTGAGATAGATGTGTGGCCTTATCTTGCAGCTGCTTTTTCTGGCAAATGTTTGCTTGACCTTAACCTCAGGGGAATTTCCATAGCTTGACACAAAATGGAGACTGCTACAAGATGGTTCCACTCAGGCTATCACACTTTGTCTTTCCCTCCAAATGAATGGGTAAGGCCATGCAAATAAGGTGTATGAAACTAGAACAAGTGGGGGACACACACACACAGACCACCACCGCCACCACTTTATGGCCATGCAAATAAGGTATATGAAACTAGAACAAGTGGGGACACACACACACACACACACACACACACACACACACACACACACCAGCCCCCCCCCCCCTTTATGGCCATGCGAATAAGGTGTACGAAACTATACCAAATGGGACACACCTCACCCCACCGCCCCTACGGCCATGCAAATAAGGTGTATGAAACTAGAACAATCTAAGCATGGCGCCCTCCACCAAGTCTGTGCAGGGTGGGGCCGGAAGTGCGTGTCACCAGCGACTGGTGTGTATTTCTGCCTTTGGGGGCCGCTGTAGTCACGCACAGCGTCCCCGTGCCACCCGGAGCTGCGACGGGAGTTTGAGGAGGATCCTGAACACCAGTGGGCGGTGCAGCCTTTGGGAAGTAAGTGTCAGTTGTCGGGACGACGGTGAGAGAGGAGAACAAGTGCGTTTCTGGGCAAGCGACCCGCGCACTCGAGCTCCTGAGGGCGAGGCCGGGCAGAGGAGCTCCGTGGGCAGCAGGCGGGAGCCATGCTTTCTGGGGTCCGACGGGGAGAGCGCCCACGCACAATCGCCGGGGCTATCCTGCCCGTCAGGGCCAGAGGGCTTTGCACCTCTCCCTGAACGATAGAATTCACTGATGGACAACCGTTTATAATTGTATTAGAGCTTCTTAAGTTCTGAGCGCTCCAATTTGCAAAAAGTGGTGGCCTCAGTGGTTACAGATTGGGCTGCTAACTGCAAGGTCAGCAGTTCAGGATTACAAGTCACACCTGGACAGAAAAGCAGGGTTTCTGCACTTGTCAAGAGTTACAGTCTCGGAAACCCACCCGGGGCAGTTCCAACTGCTCCTAAAGGGTCGCTGTAATTGGAATCCACTTGATGGCGGTGAGTGGGGTTTTAGGTTTGGGTTGCTGATGACAGTGATAACTCAGTGTCCGTTTGCTGCGTCCCCACTTTGATTAAGCCACCATTAAATTCTCTCTGATCATTAACGAAGTATATAGATCATCCCTCTCACTGGGAAAATGCATTAGAAAGTAGGTCGTCTGAACTTTGCAGCCAGCCCTCTTTGCGGGCCTGCCTCGGTGTATGCCTGATGGAGGTCACCTTACTGAGGACAGAACAAGGGACATTGTCGTGAGTGTTGCCTTGACTGGCTTTGTATGAAGGTCCTGAACCAGTCTTGTAAGTCCTTCTATTGAACAAGGTGCATGTCCTAATCATGGTCCCTTTCCGGCTGCTGAAGACCCACCTGTACCTGTGATGTATTGATCTGCCACCCGCCATGATCTGTAACATGCCTTTTGTTCTATGCCCAGTTTATCCAGAGTCTGGACTGTGAATCCTCAGTTGTTATTTTGACCTCGTGCTAATGGTCTCCCTTATCCATACGGTGTGTGTCTTTTGTTGTCTCTTAAAGTTCAATAACTGTTCTCCTTAAATTATATTTGGCATAGGGGTAACTTTTGTGCCCTAACACACAATTTGGATCCTAAATGACTCAAGATACAGTTCTACTTTGGGACAGCATCTTGACAGCCATACCTGCAGCTAAAGTCCGACCGTGCAGCCCCTTGGCTTCTGTCCTGAATGCGCAAGTGTTTCAAAGGTCTTTTAGTTCCGCAGATAAGTGCCCACTCTGTCCCTTAGCCTCAGACCAAACGCACGCAGCTCTGTGTAGGTTGGCAGATCTAGTTCCCCAGATAAGTAATCATATATACCTCACTTTACTTACTAACCTCCTGCCCAAAGGCACTCAGCTCTCTTGTTCCGTGGCCTGGGAATTGCACTGCTCTGTCTCAGTCTCTTGGTTCTGCTGCCACCATGTCTTTGTTGCTGCTTCTCCCCATCACTTCCTCTCTTGTGTCACAGCTCTCTGTCTTCTAGATTGAAGAGTTTTAATGCAAGAATCTGAGATCCAAAGGCTCCTACTCCTGGCTCTCTTTTTTTTGATGGTAGTAAGATCCCAATTTCTGTCTCAGAAATGACTCAATTAAACCTAACAGGATGTCCTATGTGATTCAGCTCGAGGTTAGGTTTTCAGGCAGCTTATTTGCATAGCCCCAAGTCTCAAGGGTACCAGTCTATTGTTTGGCAAGCTTCACAATCATCTGAAACCAAAAAAACCAAACTCACTGCCATCAAGTTAACACTGACTCAGCGAGCCTATATGACAGGGTACAACTGCCCCAGGTGGGTTTCCAAGACTGTCACTCTTTAGTGGACTAGAAAGCCATGTCACTCTTGAAAGAAGAAATCCCCTTCTTTCTTTCTAGGAGAAATTGGTAGTTTCCAACTGCTGACCTTGCTGTTAGAAGCCCAACAGTTGCCACTATGCCACCAGATCTCCTTTTCCTCATTCACGTTGTCAGATGACACACCCACCTAGATATTTGGAAGGAGTTAAGGGGCCATCGCTAGAAAGACTTGTATAGGCAAACTATCTAACTTCAAGGGGTTACTGCAAATAATGCTACATTAAAAGTATTATTTGTCTTCTAGTTCAAAATGCACTCACTATGGGGAGATGTATACTTCTTACTTCATTCTTTTTATTTTTAAACAATTTATTAGGGGCTCATACAACTCTTATCACAGTCCATACATATACATACATCAATTGTATAAAGCATATCTGTACATTCTTTGCCCCATTCATTTTCTTTTTTTTTCTCCTCTTTTTTTTTACATTTTATTAGGGACTCATACAACTCTTATCACAACTTACTTCATTCTTATATACATACATGTATATAAATTTTAAACTAATAGATGATGTAAAAGTGTTTAATATGGAGCCCTGGTTTTGATGTGTTAAGTATGGGACTGCTAAGCTCAAGGTTAGTGGTACAAACCCATCAGCTGCCTGCCGTGACTCTATAGTCTCGGAAACTGTAGAACAGTTCTCCTCTGTCCTAGCGGTTCTTATATGTGTAACTCTACTTGATGGTGACTTTGAAAGTGTTTCTAAAGTGATTGTACAATTTACAGCTCCTTTAGAAAAATAGCATTCAGTTTATAATAGTTCTTTATATAGCCCATTTCAAACTTTCCAGATGCTTTAATTAACATCATCATCATAAGGGTTCATTGATTTGTCATTCTCCTTGAGAGTCCGACAGTAAGGAATTGATATTCCATGTGCTTTGAGGTAGCGTAGCGGTCCAGCTTTATTGTTTCTTCTTTTTGAATGTGTATTTGATTGTCCAATCTCTATTTATTATTAAAGTCATCTTTTACTCATAGGTCTGAAAATTATGAGTGTTAGCTTTTATTGCTCATGGTATTAACATGTTTTCCGTCACTCAATAGGAGACTGTTAACAGTATTGGGGACTGTGTTAAGAAGATGGACAGGAACACTTACAGCATCTGGACCTAAACTACTCACATTGTATCCTCCCATCAGCCTGCATATTTTCACCAACCAGCAGCTTAGAGGAAGAAGGAAGAAGTGCCTGGTTTGGGTATTATTATTTCTAGGATGTCCTCCTGAGAGACTGAAATTTGTGAGCATCATTGGAGCTGATACAGATAAGACAAACATAGAGCATCCCCGTTGTTGGTAGTGTTATAAGGACCAAATAAAATGACCAAGGCTCAGGTAATTCTGATGCGTTTTATCCTTTTCTGTATTTCCTACTGGAAGTGCAGAAGCCTGTATAATACTGATTCAGTTCACTGGAAAGTGGAAATTTGAAGTAGTAGAAGTTAGAGATGAACTTTGACTCTGACTTCAACATTGGGATGGAGAAGATTAGGTATATATTGATCATAGGAGTAACACTAAACTACTGACATTGAACATAATACATCACTAAGGATTCTTTGGATGATATTAGCTTTAAAGTGATAATTCATTATTCTATGGGCAACCCATGAGAATCATTCACATTTAACACTATGCTACGTTTTAAGGAGAAACAAGTTCACTTCTTTAGGAGAGTCCATTATTCCATGGTTTTTTTTGTCTGAGTAAGTTTCCATAATGTTTCTTTCTGAAGATGGTATTAAATAGTCTCCCAAACTGCAGCATTCTCATTAATGCCTCTGAACTGGGTCTTGTAGCAATACTAATTTAAAAATGGTTGACGGCTTCTCACCTCCTCTAACTATAGATGTAGGAGAGAGAATCAACCATCAGCTTCAGCCCTGATTCATATGAGGAAGAACTTAAACATACATGTACTCTCCAATGGTTTTCCAGTTCTGACAGCAGTTATCTTTACCACAGTTCTCTCCTTCTCAGTTCATTAATTTTTTGTAGTGGCCATATACAAATTACAGTCCAGAATCACAGGCACACGTTTTATTAAGTGGCAGAATGTAACTTGGTATCAGAATCAGTAGGCTACACATTGGGATTCATATTAAGGAAAACGTAGGCAGATTTGCTCTTCTTCAGAGCAGGCCTGTTCTCTGTGTCCCTCTCAGACATTGTGCCTTCTGAATATAGGCTCATTTATTACTTCCATCTTTACAGTCTCCTCTCAGCTCCTTGGTGATATGGTCCTCTTGATCTTGCCTGCCTGTTCCACAATCTTGGCTGAAAAGCTCTTTGTGGATCTCACCATTGGCTCTGTCACTATGTCCCATCTGCCCTGGTCATTATCTTCATTGATATAGATCTTGATCCATGAATATTACAGTTCATTTTTCAGGATGAGCAGTAGAACTGTCCCTATGAGGTAGAGGTTCAGGATGTTCCATGATTTGCCCTGCAGTATCTCACAAAACTAAATAGCCACCAAGTAAATAACTCTTGAAGATGTGGAAGCTTATCACTCTTGAGCAGTGGTTCTCAACCTTCCTAATATGGCAGGCAACCTTTTAATACAGTTCCTCACATTGTGACCCCAATCATAAAATTATTTTTCTTCCTACTTCATAAGTGTAATTTTGCTGCTGTTAGGAATCATAATGTAAGCAGGATGTGTTTTCATTGTTACAAATTGACCATAATTAAATCATAGTGATTAATCACAAAACAATATGTAATTAGATATTGTGAAATATTTGTTTCTAATGACAAATGAAATTTTGTTTTGAAGCAAGGTGTCACATGGGTAATAGTCTTCACAACCGGTACTCATATGTGGGAGTATCTGCATGTGGGTGGACCTGCCTGGATACAGATAGAGGAGCGGTGTTTTGGTTCCTAAGACATTGGACATATGTGTTTTCTGATGATCTTAGGCAGCCCCTGTGAACGTGTCATTCGATCCCCAAAGGGGTTGAGACCCATAGATTGAGAACCGCTGGTCTGGTGGATTCACCTCATTGATGTGTTTACAAAGGCTGATGAACCAGATCATCAGGTCAGACCACAGTCCACTGCCTCACAAGGTGAAGTTGTTAAATCTGGTCAGCTAATAGGTTGCAGGCTGAGGAACCCAAATAGGAAGGTCACATAGCAGGCTTTTGGTTCACAGAGTGGTGGAAACTGTGAAATTAGGTCACACAGGTGACTCCCAGTTACAGGGATATCAAGGAAATGGCTCCTGCATTTCTGGAAGCTGGAAAATTCTCAATTCAAGAGTTCAAGCTGAACCATGTGCCTGCAAGGGCTAACAAAACCAAACCAGCAGGTCAGATGACAGGCCAATATTCCACTGTCTCTTCTCAGCCATGCCTGCAGGCAGTTCTCTCTATCCCGCCCCTCACTCTTTCTGTCTCTCGATCTTGACGTGATGGCTTCTTGGGCCCATCTAGCACCTTTCCCGCCTAGGCAAGATTAGAATGGCAACAGAACTAGGAGAGGCTCATTGGAGAGCACGTGGTGAAAGATGGGAGGTCCAAGAGGACATTGTAATTAAAGGTAAGGCAATACTCTCCGAAGGTGGCTGAGAAGAATTTGTCCGAAGGTAGGCAAGAGGACTTTGTTCTAAAGTGGCTGTGAAAAGCATAGAAAGTTATTCTGCATTCTGGAAGGGAGATATTGCCTATAAACTTTCTGTTCTTGGTCCTGAGTTATAGCATCTTGTTCCTGATCCTGAGATGTACCTTGTTCATTAATAAATCACTTTATCTATGAGTTTTGTGTGGCCATAGCAAAGGATTAATAAAGCCAGAAGAGAGACAATGCTGTGGGCAGAATGACTTATGTAAGAATTGACAACAAATTTTGGACAACTGAGGTATCTTTGAACTTCCATCATAGGGATCAGTTCTGAATTGAGCTGGATACCTGTCACCACTGAAGGTATAGAACATCTCATAATGGTGATACTGTCAGGACTCCTAATTCCATTTCACATATACTGTTAACATGCTTGTTAATATAAACAGGTCTGTGTTTATCTACTGTGTGTGAGTATAAATCTGAGCTCTTTCTAGATCATTCAGATAATTTCACTTCTGAAAATTCTAGTTTTATGAGTGGGTGCATTATTGTTGGGGCATGGGTGGCCCCAACACTCAGACGGGTCCTCAGGAGCAAGTTTGCGATTGTGGAAAATATTAAAGACAAGACAGACAACAGGCACAGGGACTCCTCTTTCCATGTCAAAACTGAGAGTGAATGTATTTTCCAATGGGTATACATAAAGGGGCTTACAAATCTTTCATAAGTCAAGTACATGTTACAGTTAACTTATATAGTCAATGGGTAATATAAGCAGGTAACAATAAAAAAATGGAGGTGAGTTGCCACTTTGACCTAGTGGTAGCTGACCTCAAACCTTCTACCCCCACTCCCAAACCTTTCCAGGTTTTGCTACAATTATGGATCATTTGCTATAGAACAAGATTGCTCTTATCTACAGATAACCTTCAGGCATAGCAACTTATCCAGAGAGAGAAATGATTCATCTACTATGGTAGCTCCTTTAAGACTGCTCCGTAATGGAGTGCTTTTGCAGGGGGCACTTTATTCGGTCTGTAGAACGTGTATTGAAACCATTTTTATCTCAGAACAATGAGATCTTTCTCAAAATAGGGCTAGTTTTTTGTGACCGTGGTTGCGAGTTTAGCGATAAGTTCAAATAGTTTCTCCCAACCTTCAGTCTACCACAAATTATGGAATGCACTATCACAGAATAGTTTTTATTACTCTCTTGCATTCTTTATTGTAAGATACACTCTTTTAAATCTTCAAATGGAAAATACCTCATTAAATAGTCTCCTCTTTTTACAGGAATCACTGACATTCGATGATGTGGCTGTAAAGTTCACCTGGGAGGAATGGCAGCTCCTGAACTCTGCTCAGAAGACCCTATATCAGGATGTGATGTTGGAGAACTATTACAACTTGGTTTGCATTGGTGAGGAGAATTCCCACCTTACGTATTAAAATCTTTGCAGTGTCTGTAGTGAACTCAAGAGGTAGATTCTCATTGCATTCTCTGGTCCTAGGTTAGAGGGTGCAGTCTAATACACTTGAGTGAACACCCTTTACTTTGAATATTATTTCCCCAGAAATACACCACTACAGGCTTCACAAACCTATATTTAATTTTGGTGTGTCTAGTATTTTGTAATTTCTTATGAATTGGTTATTTTGTTGTCAACCCAGAAGCTTTGTCTCAATTGGAACAAGGAGAACAACTGTGGTCTGTGAGAAAAAAAGCTATAGTGGAAGTTTTTCAGGTGTGTCAGCAAAAAACTCTAAGGGGAATTTTCTGGGGGAGTTGATTCAACTGGCATAAGGCCTTGCATCCATGATAAGTGTCAGATCATACATTGAAAATCCGTGCTTCAATGTGAGTCCTCACTTTCCATAGATGTACAGAGAAAAACTCCTCTAGCTCTCTGAGATTAGATTTCCATTGATTTGATTTACACTATTTTATGTTTGTCTCCAAAATTTTCTTTCTTGGAGATTCTCAAACCGTTCCCTTTTTTATGTTCTCCTACCTTACTATGAAAGTCTTAACTTGCAAGCTTCTCTCCAAACAGAGAACTTTTAATTCTTTTTTTTTTAGAACTTTTCCTTCTTAACCATCCTCCAAATACAGCACATCCTCCCCCATTCAAAAAGAATGGATTTCCCTTTGTAGTATCTATCCATCCCCAGCTTGGATCTCCCGCTCCCACCATAAACAGGTGTCTCTTGTGCTTCCTTCGCTTCCCACTTGGATTTTCCCTAAAGGTTTTCATTTCCATTTTCTCATTGGTTCTCCTGTTCCTTTAAAGTTTTCTTTATTCTTTCCTTTTTCTAATAGAGATGGTCAAATTGCCTTCACTGTTGGAATTGCTTAACATATAAAAGGAGTAAAATATTTCTCTACATTTTACTCCTTTTGATGCAACACGTTTATGACTTGTGTTATTTTAAGGTATTTAAGGCCATCTTCCCAGCAGAAAAGTTATCAATGTAGGCTATCCCTTAGCATTCTACCTTCAATGTTTTTCCACCTGTGAGATTGCCTTTAAAGTTGTCTACTCCTCTGATCATTTTGTAAGTGAAAATGACATTTTAAAAATCCTGTATTCTTGGTTCTGTCATTAAACACGTGTCTGCAATTTCAGTCTGCAAAAGTTAGGTGAAATTTTCAAGATATTTTTTTAATCATTCTATTGGGAGCTCTTATAGATATCAAAACATTCTATAGTTAAATCACATCAAGCAGTATTTTACAATTGATACCACAATCAGTTTCAAAACAATTTCTTCTTGAACTCCTTGATATCAACTCCCCTTTATCAACCCCACCCCTTAAATTTCCTTTTTGTGGAAAACAGAACCTGGATACAAGAGTAAACAGGTTCCCTTTGTTGCTATCACTCCAGGAGTCAACTGTTCCTTTGTCTCTTAAATGCCTTCTGGATGAGTGCTAAGGGATGGTTGTGTAATTGAACAGCAAGCTCTAAAAAGGCAGACAAAAGTTTTAGGAACTCGCTTCCTCCTTGATGCCTGGTCTGAGTGGGATAGAGAAAGAGACTGTATTCTATTACCAATTTATATATATATAGCCTAGGGCCATGCAAGCCATCCCCCCCATCCCCCCCTCACCCCAAAACAGACCTCCCCCTCCCCCCAACCATATATAAGCCAGTTTACTATACAAACTTACAAACACATACATACCTAACAAGGTGGTCAGTGTCTGACCATGGAGGTCCCTGAGCTAATTGGTTGAGTAACTTAGCCCCAGTGCTGAGGGCAGGTAGAGGGGGGTGACTTATTGCTTGAGCAGGGAGAACTTACAGAAAAAGCTGGGGGCTGATGGTGATTAGCCATGTGCTTTTATGAGATATCATTTAGGTATCACTGTAATAGTTAGCCTAAGTAAAGCCAATTATACTAAGCAAATAATCTTCACCAGTCCTAAAATGCAACCACAGGCCTCAAAAAACAAAAAACCAACCAAAATCAAATAGCCCCTTGTTCTTAAAATCAGCAAACGACTATCCTGCACCAGGAAATTGTGCAACCACAAAGTCTGCTTCTCTACCAGCTTACTCTGTTGCGCTGCTTAACAGCAAGTTCTGCTTCTGTACCAGCTTGCTTGCACAGCTCAGCAGTTTAATGAAACCTTATAAAAACCCAAGTCTGTAAGCAGGGGGACCGGCGATCCATTTTTTTCTTTTCAGCTCGCTGGTCCCTGCACAGGTTGTTGTTGTTGTTTTTCTTCTTCTTCTTCCTTTTCTTCTATTTCTTTCAATCACACGTCTCAGTTGCTCTTTTCCGGCTCATGTACAACATCACTATAATGGGAGGATATCGTGAGGATGATGGTGATGAACTTTAATAGGAAAATTATGACTGCAATTCTTCTGTAGGCCACCAATGTGAAGGCTCCCTCCACTCAGAATCCTGGTTTTGCAGGCTTCTTTAATTCTGATAATAGTGAATTTGTCTGCTTCCACTCTCTTCTTGGTCCTCACTTCCCACAGCTTGATACTTGTCATGAAGGGTTTTCCTAAAAGAGTCAGTCTATCCCAGATTCATACTTTGCCCAATCTGTGTGTATGCCTGCTGAAGGCTTGCATGCCTTGCTACTGTATAAATTCACTGTTAAATGAACTCGATCACTTATTCGGCATTGCAGATGAGGCCCCAGTACCCTGTCTTTGCTGTCTGCTTTGTCTTCCTTAATTTCACATGCTGCTCCTAAGGACTCGTTTGACTGTGGGGCTTGATCCCACACTTGTTTGATTTAACACTTGGTGAAAAAATTTAAATAGCACACTTGTTTGATTTAACACTTGGTGAAAAAATATAAATAGCAATTGTAGTAACTGGTTTTGCATGCACATAAATCATAACCTACCACTGACAACATTGAACTTCAGGAAAGATTTTGCCATGTGTTTTTTTGATGTTGAGTACAACACCAGTCTTCTTGAATTTGTCAATCTCAGCCTTACAAACCACTTGATTATCTAATTAAAATTGCTACAACTTAATTAAAGTCCAATAACACATACACTATAAATGTTTAAATATTTCATTTTGTTTTGACAACTTAAAATTTTTCTTGATAATGCTTCATAAATTCTATCTTTCAATTATTTTCAGTTATTTTTTCTCATTTTTAGTGTTGCCATGTCACCCACTGAAGGTCCCCAAAGCATTACTCCATCCACATCATTACTGTTGACTGTACTTTAAGAAGTTAGTACTTCTAAAATGTTATTTCAGTGACAGTAAACCTGAGGAGCTCATGTTCTAGAAGTAAATCACCAGTTCCTGCTCCTAGTCTGTCTTTCTGGAAATTCTACTAAGACCTCTGCACCATGGTTGATCCTGCTTGAATTTGAAATACTGGGAGGCATTTCTTCTGACATCACAGCAACATGCAAGACACCACAGGACAACACTGGAAATTGAGTTTTGTAAGCTACAATGTAGGCTCTCCATAAACGTAAGGAATGTGTTTGTGTACCATAATAGCTTTCATATATACTTATAAAAATTGTTTTGTCCTAAGTAGAACAGTCTGCATTTTTCACATTTCCAACTTTGTGTAGTACTTAGTTGTCTTCCTTTAAAGATTGATGGAATCAATATCTGACGTCTAGCAACTGAAATTAGCAGGCCTTACCACTCCTGTGGTCTACGGGTCTCAGTGTCATGCTTGTATTACATTCTTTGTATATTTTCGTGGGCATATTTAAGCAACTACCAGATCTCTGTTCATTCATCATTTTCACATCCAACCCTGTTTCTACAGTAATTGCTTTTACAATTTGGATTGTTTACACAATTATATTTGTAACAATGGACAAGAAACATTTAGTATAGTATTTTATTGACATTCATATAAGAGGGTTGTCACTAAAGATCTACCTTGAATTAATGCGTGTTTTTAGGTTACCTTGTCAATCAAGATGATGAAAAGTTTCAATGTTCTGTTCTTTTGTAGAGAGCCAGAAAGTTGAAGATCATGTGCTGCTGCACTCACAACATAAAAGAAATGTGGACAGAACCAAACACTGCTATAAATTTAATACATTGGAAGATATTCTTCATCAGCACAAAAATAATTTTCCTCTACAGGAAAATTATGAGATATTTGGCTTACATGAAAAAATGTAGAATCAGATCTAATCATTCTTGCATTAAATCAAAAGAGTAGCAGCAAAATAAAGAAGTCCATTGAGCTCAATGGGGATGAGAAACCTTTTCTTGATATTGAACAAGAGCAATTTTGTACTGAAATGAAATTCCCAGAGTGTGAAAAATCCAGTGATATGAAGCCACAATGCATTCAGCATCAAGAATCTGACAAAACTGAGAAACCACACATAGGTGATAAAAGTGGGAAAACCTTCATCAAGGACTCCATCCGCTGTGAGCATCAGTTCATTCTTATACTAGATAAGACTTATGAATGCAGTCAGTGTGCGCAAGAATTCGACAAAGTATTCAACCTCACTGCACATTATCGAACAGCTGATAAAGGACAAAAATCATAAATGCTTGGGACGTGGCCAAGCTTTTCATAATAAATCATTCCTTAAGGAACATCAGAAACACATGTGTCAGGGATGCCCTGTGTATGCAGTGAATGTGGGAAAGGCTTCACTACTAACAGTGATCTCATTGCTCATCAGCGAACTCATACTGGAGAGAAATCCTATATATTTGGTGAATGTAGCAAAGACTTCATTCAGATAGCAGATCTAAAAACTCATCTACAAACTCATAATGAGGAAAACCCTTATATATGTGGTGAGTGTGGTAAAGTTTTCAGCCAGAAGCGAAACCTTACGATACATCAGATGTGTCACACAGGGAAGAAACCTTATGTATGTGGTGAATGTGGAAAAGCCTTTGCCTGGAAGAAGAGTCTCAATGTTCATCAGCAAACTCATACTGGGGAGAAACCCCATGTATGTGGTGAATGTGGGAAAGCTTTTACCTGGGAGAAGGGTCTCACTGTTCATCAGCGAACTCATACTGGACAGAAACCCCATGCATGTGGTGAATGTGGAAAAGCCTTTATCCAGAAGGCTGCTCTTACTGTTCATCAGCGAATTCATACTGGAGAGAAACCCCATGTATGTGGCAAAGGTTTTAGCCGGAAGATTTCTCTCACTGTTCATCAGCGAACTCATACTGGAGAGAAACCCCACGTATGTGGTGAGTGTGGTAAAGCTTTCAGCCAAAACATTGTCTTACAGCACATCAGACATTTCACACAGGAAAGAAACCCCATGTATGTGGTGAATGTGGAAAAGCTTTTCTCACGAAGTATGCTCTCACTTTTCATTGGCGAACTCATGCTTGAGAGAAACCCCATGTATGTGGTGAATGTGGAAAAGCCTTCATCTAGAGGTCACGTCTCAAAATTCATCTACGTACCCCTGGTTAAAAAGCTTATGTAGGTGGTGAAGGTGATAAATCTTTCAGGTAGCAAACCTTATGCATGTTGTGAAGGTTGTAAACCTTATATATGTGGTGAAGGTGGTGCCTTACAATACATCAGATATTCACACAGGAAAGACTTTTGTATGAATTAAATGTGGAATATCTAATATGTGGAAGTCAAGTATATTTCAACATGAGAAAATTCTTAATGAGAAAACCTTTCAATGGGGCAAGTGTAACAAATCTTCCCAAACAAAGAGGTACTAGGGCTTGGTCTGGGCTGATTGCGAGACCAGATAGTTGTAACTTACCATGTGGCTACACATTCTCTGAATTGCTGTCACTTTACTGACATGGCCCACTGTTGTGGGAGAGGGTCTTCCAACGTTCTGCACAGTGCATGGACACCTCCTTGCCCTTCAGGCTTTCAGTACCCAAATGAGAGCTGGATTTGGTGTTTCTGGATCACAGCTATGCCAAGCAGTAGCGTGCCCTCCCAGATGCCAGTAGTGTCCAACCCACCTGCATGCTCTTTGTTACCACCTGGACACAGCACAAAAGTATCATAAAATTAGACTGGGGAAAATAGAAGTTGTCTGGGAACAATTAGTCCAGAGGATGAATGGACCACAGCAAACCTCAGTCTCCACAACTCTGAGACCAGAAGAACTAGGTGGTGCCCAGCTACCACTGCTAATTACTCTGAAAAGGAACTCAAGAGAGGGTCCTTGGTAGACTGGGAGAACAAAACAAAACTCAATATCATAAAATAGACCAGGCTTACTGATCTCATGGAGACTGGTGGAATACTGAGAATCTGGCCTTTGGCAACTCTTCACTCTTAGAACAGTACTCATTCCTCTGACTCAGCTTTAAACCCAACAATTTACAGGCTTGCAGAGGAAGAATAACATCCAAGAGGTATACACTTCTTAAAACAATCAAGCTTACCAAATAAAAAGGACAGCATTTGCTTATGGATAAAAACTCTTGAAAGTAAGACGAGACAGAAGAGAAGGATGAATAAAGATGGTAAAACACAGGGAGGGTGAAAGTGGGAAGTGTACTGGTACATCATGGGGATTGCAATCTACATATGAAGTTTTGAATGGAAAACCAATTTACGCTGTAAAGTTTTAGATTAAAAGAAAGTTTTTTAAAAATGTAGAGCTCATGTCTCATCAATTATTTCATGTAGGATAGTCCCATGTAGCTGTAGTGAGTGTGGGCAAACTTACCAGTGTTTCTATGTTTTCTTGACATAAACACACAAAATTGAAAAGGCTTTAAATTCTGTAAAAATGGGAAAACTCCCCACAGGGAGTCATGTGTCTTCACATAACACTGATTGCATGCAGGAGGAAAGCTCTGGGAACATAGTGACTTTGCAAATTCTTTGGCCTCATGTCAGTAAACTACATTAGGATTCTAACTGATATAATTTTGGTTGGGGGTTTGTACAACAGACACCATATGAATACAGGGGATGTGACAGTGCATATGCTTTTA
Organism: Tenrec ecaudatus; assembly: GCF_050624435.1. Taxonomy (NCBI): domain Eukaryota; kingdom Metazoa; phylum Chordata; class Mammalia; order Afrosoricida; family Tenrecidae; genus Tenrec; species Tenrec ecaudatus. The sequence goes on along the minus strand of NC_134546.1, from coordinate 69,206,543 downwards.
GTGACTGGCAGTGCCTCCAGTATCCAATTACATTTTATAATATGTTCCAGAAAGCACATAGGATAAACTGATGCAGTAAATGGACAGAAGGGCTGAATGAAATGTCAGCCACATTGTTTGACTGCAATGTAAATCCTGCAGGAAATTATGAGTACAGAGACTGTGAAAGCCTGATAGACTCATTCTGTGTGTACATTGATACCAAGTCCAATATCTGAGTTTACATTTGAGCTCTCTTTTGACCCATGTTGTTACTCTAATAACGAGAAATACTGTGCCATTGAACAGGAATGTGACTGGCCTTGCTATCATGCAGAATTCTTTGGAAAGTGGATGATTCTAGATGCAGTTGAGTTAAAATATAAACCTTTATCCTTTGAGGTCCTCTTTGACCCATTTAAAATCTGTAGGTTTTAATATTCCTTTTTGATTGAGCTTTATGTTTTTTCCTTTTTTTCCTTTGTTTTTAAAAATATATTTCTCAGTATAAGAATTCCATGATGCCTACTCCTGGTATTGCTGGATCATATGGGATTTCAAGTACTGGTTGTTTTACGTAGTGAGCTGCTTTTCCCAGTGGCTGTATGGTATTTGTGTGTTTCTATGTATTTATAAGTCCACCAGCAGTATATATGAATCCCAATCCTTCCATATCATCTCCAGCATTTGTGGTTTTGTTTCTTTGGTTTGGGCTGTAATTGTAGGTATTAAGTGCTATCATTGTGGTTTGAATTTGCATCTCCCAGAAGGCTAGTGACATGAGCATTTTTTTATGTCAATCATTTGTCCTTCATTTTAGTGAACTGTCTGTTCATATCTTTTCCCATTACTTGATTGGGTCTCATTATTCGTTCTGTATATTTTCTTAATTAGCCCTTTGTCTGATGTGTCATTGGTAAAAAAAACATTTTTCCAATCTATGGGCTCCCATTTCACTCTTCTAATGCTGTCTTTTACTGTGTGTAAGTGGTGTGATTTCATTTATTTCTAAATTGGGACACTTTATTCTCGCTAGTGAGCGTTGGGAAGATCCATGTCTCTCCGAAAGTCAGTTTGGCAGTCGAGGGGTTGAGGGTATTACATTTCTTTCAGTGGGTAAGCAGGGAGAGGCTGAGGACTCGACTTTCCTTTTACAAAGGTAACATAAGTTAATTTTTCCTAACTTTTGGAGGCAGGAAGGGATAGGATAAGGGAAAAAAATTAAAAAGGGTTGGTCTTTTTGGTCCCTGGTGGTCCCTCTTTCAGGGGCTGAGCTTGGACATTGTGAGGCGGCCTCACTATGGATGTGTAGAGGAGACAACGCCTGGTCTTCTGATCCTGCAGGAGTCAATGGGACACTTCCTCCATGCAAGGCTTCACATAAGGCTGGGATAGGTCAGACTGCTTGGAAAGTGTCGGGTCAACTGCCTTAGGGACAGGATCCTGGGATCCTGGCCTAGCTGCTGCACTACCCTTAGTTGTCAACAGAGGCCCTGAGTGGGAATTTGCTAAAATCACCCGGAGACCTCTCTGCTTGGTACATTTTAAAAATCAAGCCCGGAGTCCTGAAGAAGATTTAGACCAGTGGTTCTCAACCTTCTTAATGCCACAACCCTTTAGTACAGTTCCTCATATTATGGTGACCCCCAAACATAGAATTATTTTTGTTGCTACTTCATAACTGTAATTTTGCTACTGTTATGAATTGCAATGTAAACATCTGTATGCAGGATGTATTTTCATTGTTACAAATTGGACAAAAAGCATAGTGATTAATTACAAAACAATATGTAAATATATTTTGTGAAATATATATTTCTAATTACAAATAAATGAAATTTTATCTTGCATGGTGTAGCACGAGTAAAGGACTTAATATTAACAACAGTAAACTACATTGCCACGTCTTGTGACAGTATGTTTTAAAAGCCAATGTCAGTGTGATGGTTGAGATAACTTTTTTCATTAGATCAGCAATTCTCTGGGCAGTCTTTCCAAGAGCACAATGAAGATCATCTTCCACAAGTCTACTTCTGTATTTAGACTTGATAACCAACAAGCTGAAAAACCCTGTTGCACAATATATATGTAGTTAGAAATGGAAGACGAAGGTGCAACACAGTCTCATAACAAGATATGACTGCAAACACTTGATCCAAAATTTTGTAACTAGTATTGTAGAGAAATCAGTTCTCACTGCATCAGTGTTATTGAGTTCAGTAAGCTTCTCTTGTGCTGTCTCAGGAATATCTTCAACTCTGACTATGAATGGGCTTCTTCCAAATGCAAATAGGGCATCAGGTAGGATTGGAAAGTACGATGACATTTTGTCTGCAAGCATGTGCAAGTGTTCTTTCACAGAAATCATCATCCTTTTGGCTGGTTCAATGTCATGTTCCTCAAAGAAAGCAGATAAGGTAGACAACATGTAAATTTTATTTTCATACAATTTTTTTATTTTTTTGCCAAAGCTAAAGTTTGATTTGGAATGATCAGATCTGTTCAGACAAATTGAGGCATGTTGCATTTGGTCCTTGCAGTGATCAATTTAACGCATTCAGATGGCAACGATGTCAACAAAGTAAGTTAGCTATTTTCTTCAGTTCACTTTTAATGCTGAAAAGTGCTTTGGACTGCAGCTTGCTTTCAGATTATAAAAAGTTTTGAGTTCATCGCGAAGCTCAAAAATCTGTTTTAAAGCGTATCTTCTCAACAACGATCTCACTTTATTGTAAAATAGCAGAGAATTAGTTGGCACATCCAATTTGTTGCACAGTTGCGAAAATAGTTGACTGTTTAACGTGCTTGCCTTTAAAAATGGACAGAACTTATGACACTTTTCACTACTTCTTGTAACTCTTGTGGCAGTGTCTTCATTGCTAATATTTACCAATGAATCCTCCAGTTAGTTCTGGTGACTTATGGTGACTCATTCAGTACCCAAACTTGAAATCCAGGTCAACATCCTAGCGTAGCAGGAGCACCCTCTGTGCAAACACCATCAACCTTTTCCCAAGAGATCTTATGCTCTTTCAGAAACGAACCAACTGTGTCAAATATATCACATGCATTAGTTGTCTTTTTAAGAGGTATGCAAAAATTAAACCCATCTTTAATGTCGCCATCATTCATAAACCTCACTGAAAAGTTTGCAATGTCTGTAGATCCGTCAGTCTGAATGCTAAATATTGGAAGTGGAGCAGATTTAATTTCCTGGATTACCAGATCAAGAATATCACAAGACATGTCATCTATTCTTCTGTGGACAGTGTCATTATATAAGGAAATTGCCCTCAGTTGTGTAACAAATTCATCTCTGATCACAACTTAAACAGTGTCTTTGGCCTCTGGCAACAGTAATTTCTCAGCAATGATGTGAGGTTGCATAGCTCTGGCTATTCTGAGTGCCACCTAATAGGCATCTTCAACGACTGCTATGTTTTGTGTGGTACTTGCCACCAGTGTCAAATCTGGCTTTCTTGAGTCCATCAGCTTTGCTTCTAAAATACTTGGTATCCTTGTTGGCAAAGCTCGGATGCTTGCTATCAAAATGGCGCTTTAGTGTGTTTGGCTTTATATATTCAGCTGATAAAACTTCACAACAAATAACACATTGCGGTTTTTTCAATTCCTGCTTTAATGATTGAGTTCAAACCATACTGTAAAAAACCCTCACTATATTTTCTTAACGTTCTCTACATGATTCATTGTCATGTGATGATTTGCTAATGAAAATAATATGTACCAACATTTTCAATACAAAAAATAATACATGGCATAGTTCAGTCAATAGAGTTCATTAAAATTTCCTATGATTTACCATGGTCTGTGTTGTGTTTTTACATACCCGTTACTATCACAAGGGGGCAGTATTCACATAAACCACAGCTGGATATAAAAAGACTGATCAGCATCCAGATTAAGTTCCCATGGTGCAGATTTTTTTGCAGTAGATGATTTTTCAGTACATGATTTTTCACTTACCCAGTAATTATAATTCATGAAGTGTCATTTTACCTCCAATACTACTGCTTTCAACACACTAGTTGCTTTGAACACAGCAGCTGCTCTATACAACAGCTGTTCTCTACACTTGTGACTGGTCCACATTATGGCGCCAACCCTGTCACATACACTGTATTTGTATGGGGTGTACGTGATGGGGTTGGTATGATGTCATCATGCCAGGTACTCACGGGCATATCTGCATGTGGGCAGACCTGCCTAGGGATGGATAGAGGAGCTGTGTCTCATTTATTATGGGAAATGTGTGTTTTTCAATGGCCTTAGGTAACCACTATGAAAGTTGTTTGACCCCCAAAGGGGTTGCGACCTACAAGTTGTGAACTGCTGTAAACCAAGTCCATGGATATCAGTGCTTAGACTCAATCAATCTATTGCTGCTCTCTCTCATTTCCACTCAACAAGTAGATCCTGGTGGTCACCTAGTAAGCATTTCAGCCTGCCCACAGGCTCTTTTGTTCAGTCCTACAGAGTTTTCTTCATGGTTCCAGATTTTTTCCAGTTTCTGTCACCACTAGAGTTCAATCTTCAAATCCAACGAGTTCCTTTTTTCTTTAATCTGTCAACAGTCAGTAGGTATGTCTCTTCACCTTCGAATATCCTTAGTACTCCAAAGCACTGGGTGGGGCTAATCTCTTTGACACCTTCCTTCCAGGTGTGTCCTAAACCCATGTGAAGATCAAATTGATGGCTTGAGGCAAATGGGCTTACAAGCTGTTTATTACCATACTTCCCAATAAACATTTCTATCAATCATTATATCAATAATGAGAAATCAGTATAAACAGTAGAATCAGATATGAAATTCTTAAAACTCATGTTTAATCCTTATTTAGCTTGTCTAAATCCTTATCTAAACTATTCTGTTCATACAAAAATATGGGAGTAGGTCTTTGAGAGCATTAAACCAGATCTAGACTTTCTGTCAGGCATTTTGATCTACCAGCCATCTTCCTTAAGCAGCTTGGTTTCTGAAAAATTCAAATGGTGATTTCTTCCCCTGTGCTTAAAATATATACTAACAACATTCATTTTTGCCATTTCACACAGGAATAACCAAAGACTACAACCAAACGTAATAATGAAAACTTTAGCTTTCCATATTCTTTCCAGAAAACAATCCAGTAAACTGCATGGATTTATCTGACTTCTTTCTAGCTAAATAATAAACATTACCATGAGTCAGAAGTCAAATAACCATCCACTCTCCATCTTTATGATTTGTTTTTCCAGTATCCCACTCCTGGTACCATGAGTTATTCTAGGTAGACTAGAGAAACAAATCCACAGAAACGCGTGTATAAGAGAGAGTAAAGGTTAAGTATACATTAAGAAAACACCACCCACCCCCCCAAAAAAGAATCCCAACCCAGTGCTGTCCAAGTCCATAAATCTGAAAGCCCATATGTCCGACATGGATCTACAAAGTTCTTAATCTCACAAATCACACCCAAAGACACCGAATGCAGGAAGAAAGCCAAATAGGTCAGCATGTAAGCATCTCAGTGCTGGTAGGGGTCTCCATGAGGCTTCTCCAGCACCCAAGCTGCATCAGGGTAGGTCCATGTGTCTTCTCAGGGATGTCTCACATGAAGTGAGCCTTTCCAGCTGAAGTAGAGAACTAGGTATGGCAGCTGCACATTTGATCATCAGAGAACAAGGGACGAGAAGGGCGAGGCTCACCAAGCAATTTATCTCTCTGACCTTCAATGAATCCCACATACGTTCATATTGCAAGTTGGCACAATAAACCTTCACTGTCACACCTTCTAAAGCAGTGGTTTTCAACCTTCCTAATGCCATGACCCTTTACAGTTCCCCAACCCTAAAGTCATCTTTGTTGCTACTTCATATCTAATTTTGCTATTGTTATGAATTGAGTGACCCCTGCAAAGGGTTGTTTGACCCCCCACCTACCACCCCAAAGGGGCCGTGACCCACAGGTTGAGAACCACTGTCTTTTTTAAAAATCATTTTATGAGGGGCTCATACAACACTTATCACAATCCATACATACATCAATTGTGTAAAGCACATTTGTAGATTCATTGCCCTCATCATTCTCAAAACATTTGTTCTCCACTTAAGCCCCAGGCTTCAGGTCCTCCTACTTTGCCCTACCTCCCCGCTCCTCCCTCCCTCATGGACCCTTGATAATTTATAAATTATTGTTTTGTCATATCTTGCCCTGTCCGACATCTCCTTTCACCCACTTTTCTGTTGTCCATCCCCCAGGGAGGAGGGCACATGTAGATCCTTGTAGTCAATTTCCCCTTTCCCACCCAGCCTCCCTCTACCCTCCCAGTATCGCCTCTCACACCACTGGTCCTGAAGGGATCATCCACCCTAGATTCCCTGTTCTCCCAGTTCCTATCAGTACCAGTGTACATCCTCTGGTCTAGCCAGACTTGCAAGGAAGATTTGGGATTATGATAGTGGGGGTGGGGGGAGGAAGCATTTAGGAACTAGAGGAAAGTTGCATTTTTCTTTTTTTTAAAAATTTATTTATTTATTTTAACAATTTATTGGGGCTGATACAATTCTTTTCACAGTTCATACATATACATACATCAATTGTATAAAGCACATCTGTACAGTCTTTGCCCTAATCATTTTTTCTCTTTTCTTCTTTTACATTTTATTAGGGACTCATACAACTCTAACCACAATCCATACTTATACATACATCAATTGTATAAAGCACACCCATACATTCCCTGCCCCAATCATTCTCAAGGCATTTGCTCTCCACTTAAGCCCCTTGCATCAGGTGCTCTTTTTTTCCCCCCCTCCCTCCCCATTCCCCCCTCCCTCATATGCCCTTGGTAATTTATACATCGTTATTTTGTCATATCTTGCCCTATCTGGAGTCTCCCTTCCCCCCTTCTCTGCTGTCCCTCTCCCAGGGAAGAGGTCACATGTGGATCCTTGTAATCACTTCCCCCTTCCCAACCCACTCACCCTCCACTCTCCCAGCGTCGTCCCTCACACCCTTGGTCCTGAAGGTATCATCCACCCTGGATTCCCTGTACCTCCAACCCTCATATGTACCAGTGTACAGCCTCTGTCCTATCCAGCCCTGCAAGGTAGAATTCGGATCATGGTAGTTGGGGGGAGGAAGCATCCAGGATCTGGGGGAAAGTTGTGTTCTTCATCGATACTACCTCACACCCTAATTAACCCATCTCCTCTCCTAAACCCCTCTCTGAGGGGATCTCCATTGGCCGACACTTGGGCCTTGGGTCTCCACTCTGCACTTCCCCCTTCATTTAATATGATATATATATATATATATATATACATATACATATATACACATACATATATACATATACACATATATACACATACATACATACACTTATATCTTTTTTTTTTTTGCATGATGCCTTATACCTGGTCCCTTGGGCACCTCGTGATTGCACTGGCCGGTGTGCTTCTTCCATGTGGGCTTATTTGCTTCTGAGCTAGATGGCCGCTTGTTGAAAGTTGCATTTTTCATCGTTGCTACATCGCACCCTGACTGGCTCATCTCCTCCCAGAATCCCTTATGTAAGGGAATGTCCAGTGGCCTACAAAAGGACTTTGGGTCTCCACTCTGCATTGCCCCCCCCCCACTTCATTCACTACAGTGTTGTATTGCCTGAGAATTGAAAGTGTAGCAGTGAATTTGAGTTTTCTTGAACACCAAAGGGACACTTCTGCTATTTTCTATAAAACTGTGCTGACTATCAATAAACACAATGCCAGTGAATTTGTGCTAAGGGCAGAGGCCAGATAGATAAATATTCAAAATGTCAAAACCATATGACATATATGACATTCAGTTTGATAAAGCTATTTCTGGAAGGGTATCGCTCACACCTCCTTCCCTTTCACATTTTTCTGCTATTGAAACCACTTGGGTTGGTAATATGTAATGCCTGAGGCTGGGTGTCAACTTCTCTAGGCCAGGGATTCTCAGAGAGTTAGCAGTTATGATAATGGCAGCCCGGGTGACAATGTCTGGTATAATGCCATCACTTCCATGAAGAGATTTGCTGTCAGCAGCCAAGAACTAAGAGGTGTTATCCTGGTGGGTGTGGTTTCCCCCAGTAGATATGTAAGTGAATTCTCTCTGTTAGCTGTGTAGCTTTTGGCCATGCCCAGGACCTCACCAGATGGATGGATCTCCAGACTTGAGACAGCATCTTGCCATATTTCCTATTTAGCTTGAATTCATCCATATGCACAGCATGTAAGGAAGCAGCCTAGCACCTGATCTAACATCTTGGCTTCATGAGGTACTGGACTTACTAGAATCAAGAGAAGGGTCCAGACTGATATCTGAGCCTCTCCTGCCTCTACAACTGTGAATTGAAATAGTGAGTACTGTGAGTAGAATTTTTTCCTATTTCTGAGACTGTGTAAGGGTGGCAGGACAGGAGAAAACTGGGCTTTGTTTTGGGGTAGAGGCTTGGAAACTCACATGGGGCCATTTACCTTTTCTTATAGGGTTTTTATGAGTCAGCATGGGCTCAATAGAGCGAAAAAGGATGCTGAGGGCAAGATTATGGAGGGCTGTGGTAACCAGCTTGGCTCTCTCTGAGGTCTCAGAAGACACAACTTACCATTCACAGGTCAGGATTCCTTTTGGAGCAGATTCATCAGAATGAGTTCAGGGACCCAGTATTTTGAAATTTGCCATCCTGAGTTTGTTGCAAAATGAGGCTTCACCCATGGCCTCTCTGGAAACCATAGAACTTTCCCACCCTTGTTCATGGCAGCTGTTGCCCAGAGATATAGGGAGACAGTGAAAGTCATGGTGAAGGCCTGGTCCTTCATCTCGCTGCCCCTGGTTGTTCTAGTGACATTCTCACAGGCTATCTTTTGCTTTTGAGAAATTGTTGTTTTCATATTCTAAATTTCAAGAGTATTCAGATAACATTTCATGTTCGGTTGCTTTTAATTTATGTTTGTCAGAGAAGAACCATGCCTCATAGTGTTTTCAAAGGTTGGTTTTCAAAAATAACTCGGTACCAGACCTGTCTCTTAAAGTGTCTTTGAGGAGAAACCCACCAACTTCTCAGTTAGCTGTTAAATATTATAACTATTTGCATCATTAGAGGCTCCAAGTTTAAAGAAGTCATGAATTTCATATTTATTCAAGAAAGAAAATGGCACATTGTGATGTTTTAATTTGAAAGGGGGTGGTTAAAGAATTTTTTCTAACTCAGTTGTTCCATTCAAGATTTTTGTATTTGCAGTTATATTTGTTTAATTTTCTGTTAAATTTCTCAAAAGTTTTAGGAAAATGTTATTGCATTTAGTTTGCTTTTACTAATGTTTCTGAGATGATTGCTAGGTGTGGCATAAGAGTGGATCAATTAGAAGGTGCGTGGAGATAACATAGGCTTAAAGAAGAGACTGTGATATAATTTTCACATTGGAATCTGGGTAGGTGTAACCCAATAAGAATTGTGTTAGGAAATTTGAATTAATGTGGTGGGAATATTTCATTTAGAAACATAATTCATACATTGAATTCTATTTATGGATCCTAAAATGCCTATCTCTGACACAGTGCTTTATGCATTTCTTGTTAAGAGCTATGGAATCTGTTCTGACTCATCCTTGTCGTCAGTTCTGACTTATAGTCAATCTGTGTTCAAGTGGAGAAGATACTGTCCAATCCATTGTCACTCATAGTATCCTGAAGGATAAAGGATAGTATGTTATGGCTTGCAAAACTCTCTTTCTGTAAACAAACAGCCTCATCTCCCTTCATCATAGTGGTTGATGTGTTTAGCCCACTCATTTGGCTGTGTTTGACTTAACACAACCCACTATGACAGCACATCTCCTTTCATTCGTGATTAGAGATATATAAATCAAAATCAGGGATTAGATATCATATTATACCAACTCAAATGATAATCATTTTTTTAAAGTGACTAGAAGTGTTGAAAAGGATAACTTAATAGTAGGACACTTATCCATTACTGGTGAATTTATCATCGGTAAAAGCGTGATATGGATGAGTAGAAGCTGTGGTGTTAAGAGCAAATGAGCAGTCCTGTGAGATGCAACTAGTGGTAACTGCTCATTTGGAGCAAATGAGAAAGGAGCAAATGAAAGTCTCAGAAAATAAACTAATTGATAGGGACAATAGTCAATAAAAACAATAGTCTCATCTACTTAGAGATGAGAAAAACTACATGCTGAAAATCACTACCAAACATCCTGATATCGTGCATCAGTATGGGAGAGAAAAATGTACAGTAGAAATAAACTTTTTACCACTTTCAGAATTATTTCACCTGTCTTTAAGGTTGGAGTACACTGATATGGTTTTCCTCAAATTCTCTTTCAAACTTCAACAGAAATTGTCTCTGGGATCAACTTTTGTCCAAAAACAAACAAATAAAGATGGTACAAAAATAAAGAATATTATTTTTTAGTAAAGGACTCTATTGAAAATCTAAAACGATATGTACATACATAAGTACAGAAAACAACTGATTATTATAAAGAAAAGATGAAAAGAGAAAGTGGATATTAGCAAGAAACAATAACATGGTAAAAATATATATAATTAGTGTCCCTGAAATATGTGTGATAAAAATGTCAAATGGGAATCTAATATCTACTTATGTTACCAGAAAAATATGAACATGTTTTCATCTATAAAAATATAGCAGCATATTCAAATTTGAGAATATAATCCCATTTCAACCACAATGAGCATAATGAGCCACCGAAGAAACAATGCTTCTGAATTCCACTACCTAGTTTGTGCAGAAGACTGGAGTTCTGAGGGCTAGCACAAGCCCAGTCCAAGAGCATATACTGTAAACGAAGCATAGACATGCTTATGAGAAATGAGGCAGTTCTCTAATGGGTGATTTTGTATTCAGGTAACCTGGTAAATTTCCTGGACATTTGGTGGGTTCCACTGATATATAAGAAAGTTTCAACTCACTCACTCACTCACTCTCACTCACTCTCTCACTCACTCTCACTCACTCACTAACTCTCTCACTCTCTCTTACTCACTCACTAACTCCCTCACTCATCCTCTCACTCTCTCACTCATTCTCTCACTCTCACTCACTCACTCTCTCACTCACTCTCACTCACAAAAATAAATAAATAATGTATGAGCCCCTAATAAAATGTTTAAAACTAACTAACTAAATAAATAATTAAGGAAGTTCCTCCTACCTCTCTATTTTTGTTACTTTACTCAGGGTAAGAAGACTTGCATCTTAATTGAGTGATTCCAGTTTCTATGGTCTTCTCTGCACTTTCTCTCATAAACATTTCCCCAATTAAGTGGATGCCCTTCAAGCTTGCTGAGGCCTAGCATGCATATATACACATATAATTTTCATAAAGCTATTTCAAACCTTTATTCTTTCATTAATTGTAGAATCAGTTTGCCAAGTTATAAATATATATGCTGGGCTCTTGACTGTATGTGAATTGAACTTTTAGATGGTTTGATAACAAATGACACTTTAAAAATTCACTTTATTGGAGATTCTTACACTAATAACAATCCATACATCCGTTTTGTTAAGCACATTTGTATATATGTTGCCATCATCATTCCTCCCTCAGGAACTCTTGATAATTTACAAAAGTACTATTTTTTCATATCTTATGCTGACCTCTGTCTCCCTTCACCCACGTTTCTATTGTTCATCCCCCCTAAGAGGGGGTTATATATCAATTATTGTTTCCCCTCCATGCCCCCCCACCTTCCTCCTACCTCCATAGCATAGCTACTCCCATTTTTGTTCCTGAGAGAATTATCTGTCCTGGATTCCCTGTGTCAAGAGCTTTTATCTGGACGAGAGTATACATACTCTGGTCTAGCTGGATTTGTAAGGTAGAATTGGAGTCATGATAGTTGGGGGAAGGAAACATTAAAGAACTAGAGGCATGTTGTATGTTATTGGTGCTATATTGCACCCTGGCTGGCTCTCCCTTGTACATCCTTGTTACAAGTTATTGAGCATATGAACACACTTAGCAATGTCAACTGAAAAAAGATCATGGATTAGGTGAATTTACTGAGTTAGGGGTAAAGAAGAAATAAACTAAATAAAATAGTCCCCAGATGAGTAGTCAGTAGTGTGTACACATCACTCCTGTTTCCTGTTACTGTTGTTCATCCAGTTTCCCCCTAGTGCAAGTCATGTGAGAGGAGGAATTGAGGTTTAGGGTGAGGGATGATGAGCGCATAGGCAGATAGAATGGTGATATTTTGCTGCCATATAACAGAGATCAGGTACAGTATCAAGTGTCAACAAAAATTTAATCAACATATGCAAATGTGTTTTCCTAGATATGACATTCCATAGGATTCACAAACTTGAAAATGTATCATTGCTAGAATCAGAGTCTTAAGATAAGAATCTAGGTTCTGGGATTAATCAATGTTCCCAGTTGAATAAAAATAATCAAGGGATAGAATTAGGAGTTAAGTGTCATGAATTAAGAGTCAGGTGTGAGCGGCCAGATTAAAGGGTTTTATCATTAGGAAATGTACTACGTAAAAGATCATGTTTTGAGTTGATAAGGAGCATATGTGTTAAATTATAATGATGTAGAGTTATGGCTTTAAGACTCAAATTTTGAGGGTTTGGTTCCTGAATTTCAGATTTAGGGTTAAAAAGTTAAAATTAAGATTCTAGAATATAGGCAGAGGTTGTACACTGGTGCATATGGGGGCTGGAGGCACAGGGAATCCAGGGTGGATGATACCTTCAGGACCAAGGGTGTGAGGGGCGATGCTGGGAGAGTGGAGGGTGAGTGGGTTGGAAATGGGGAACTGATTACAAGGATCCACATGTGACCTCTTCCCTGGGAGAGGGACAGCAGAGAAGGGGGGAAGGGAGACTCCGGATAGGGCAAGATATGACAAAATAACGATGTATAAATTACCAAGGGCACATGAGGGAGGGGGGAAAGGGGAGGGAGGGGGAAAAAAGAGGACCTGATGCAAAGGGCTTAAGTGGAGAGCAAGTGCTTTGAGAATGATTGGGGCAGGGAATGTATGGATGTGCTTTATACAATTGATGTATGTATATGTATGGATTGTGATAAGAGTTGTATGAGCCCCTAATAAAATGTTTAAAAAAAGATTATAGAATATATTCAAGGTTGTGGTCCCAATGTAAAGATATGGGTTAAATGCATTAGACTAGATTTAGAGTATATGGTCATAGGATTTGTTAAGCATGTTAAATTTGTTGTGGGTTTTGGGGAATGCTGAGGGTGTTCGTAGAAGTTCTGTATGCTAAGGGTCTTTTCAGGTAGTTAGGGGTGTAAGTGTTTTAGGACATATCAGTGAGTTGTAAAGATGCTCACCTTGTTAATGTGCAAGTGTTAATAGTTTGGAAGTTGGTGATTAGCAATTAAGGGATTTACGTACCAAAAGTCATTTTTGTGTGTTCAAATGTAGTCTACAACTGTTTTGTTTTTTTAACATTTATTTAGTATAGTAGTATTTATGGTCTATTTGGGACCTTTTATGTATGTAATCACTAATTGAGGATGAGCAAAGAATTTTTATTTTGGGGAAATAGTTTTCCTTCCTTTTTATAAAATTCTTTTTCTGATTTGTCAACTAGCACATACAGTCCAATTTTTTAATGTGAGTTGGAAAATGAACATGTATGTTTGTCCTGTTTCTGAGGTGGGGTGATGCTTTTGTCTCTGTCTACTAAGCCTGACCTTTGCAATGTTTGTTGTTGTTCTCATGAATATATATTAATATATTGGGTTAGACCGGTTCCATGTGAGATTTGTAGTTTTTTTTAAACATGAAAGTCTTTGACTTTGTTTAGTATATATTGTGTCTATTTAGATAATTGATTCTCTTTTTTTCCCCATCAACAGGTGTATTTGAGTGTTGATTTTCTTGTGTTAAATCAATTCTGGGATGATTTACAATTAATCATTATGTATACTTACTTAAATATGTTGTCTGACTCAGTTTTCTGTTTTTTAAATAACTCATTCATGCAGACCCATTATCAATATTGGTCTACAGTTTTCTTAAAGTATCCTTTTCTGACATGGGTATCAGCTTTATTTCTGTTCTCATAGAAAGTGTTATTTTCCAAAATTATTGTTATGTTTGAACCCAATAACTTGAACTTAAACAACAAAACAGCTAAAAAGTGTTTATTCATCCTATGTAAATACTCTGGTCTCTAGCTGCCCGAATCTTCCATTTTCATCTATCTTACAGTTAGGCTGGAAACTTCTCATGAAATTTTATTGATTCAACTGATTATGAACTGCCCAAGCAGGCTGAAACCCACTCAAGTATCATCAATCCCTTGCTCTAATCTTCCAGCTGACCCCTCAGTGTAGAGGCCTATATGATTCATGCTTCCCTTGAAAGATAAATAGCTGCTCACGACTCAGTGCTGCCCTTACACTAGAGTCCATGTTCATAAAAATACTGTGCCATATGGCATCCTGTATGAACTTTAGAGAATTTTCTTCAGCTCACCTCCAAAACAATAGTTTAATGAGGAGTAGGAATTCCTCGGTGACTTTGTTGTCACTTTTTTGTTCTAATAAAAAAAAAGTAACCGCTTCCCTTTTTAAATAAGAGAAATAATAACTTTTGTAAGCATAACTAATACACTAGCATGTTTTTTGCGTGTGTCTTGGGCGCTTATTATTGGTTTCTGAGGCTGTTGTTATGTTAACTGTCATTGAGTTAATTCCATCTCACAGGGACAGAGTGCACAACCGAACAAAACACTGCACTCTCCTGTGCCATCCTCATGATTTAGGATGAACCCATTGGGGCAGTGACTTTGTTAATCCATTTAGTAGAGAAATTCCTATTTTTCACTGCCCCTCTTTGTTACCAAACATAATGTCCTACCCCCGGGACTGTTCTCTTTGATACATGTCTAAAGTACATAATTTGAACACTCACCATCCTTACCTCTAAGTAGCAGTCTGACATTACTTCTGCCAAGACAGACTTGTTTTACTTTGAATGCCCATGGTACCTGGGATATTCTTGGCCAGCACTACGATTCAAACACAGTGATTCTTGTTCAACATTCCTTATTCAGTGCCCATCTTTCAAATGCATATGAAGCCATAGACAATAGCATGTTTGGGTCAGGTGAACCCAGGCTTCAAAATAATATCTTTGCTTTTCATCACTCTCAAGAGGCATTCTCCAGCAGATTTATCCAATGCAATATATCTATTGATCTCTTGAGGTTACTTTCACCATTCGGGGTTTTTTGTTTTCTTGGTTTTTTTGCCCATAAGTTAACCATTTTTCTGGAAGGAGTTAAATTTTACTCAAGCTTAGATTAAGAACTTTGATCAAGGAGGGGCTTGGTATCCAACCTTGTTCTTCAACCCGCCTGTCTCAGAGCTCTGAGAGTGAAACCTGGACTTAAGACCTAGGGGTATGGTGAAGCTTACATTTCAGATATTCATGATGACTGGCAGGAGACAGTCAAAAATAAAGTGTGTATTTTTTTTTCTAGTAGCCTGATTTGCAGATTAGTTTTATAGGGGCACTAATCTAAACCCCTGTCAAATAACGGCCACTTTATAACATCTTGCCTTAGAAACTCTCTGGGGCTTGCAAAAGGGCAATGCCAATGATATCCAAGTAGCCACTCAGGCTAATGCTGCCTACTTTATCACAGCATAGCCTCTTTCCTCCGCACTGATTCTGTCATCCTACCCCTCCAGTCTTCCACACTAGCTTTCTCCCCCCTCCCTTGAAGTCCAAGACTATGGACGGGACATCCTAACCCAAATTGATAAGCCCTCTCCCACAGTTTGTGTTATTTATCATCGGTCAGCATTACTTGGAGAGATTGAAACCCATGCTCTAGGCCGAGATGACATAATGACTAAGTCATATCTTTCCTTGATCCATCTCATGTACTTTTAAGCTTCTGCCCTCAACCTGGGTCTTGGCATCACCTATCTACCTACCCCTAGCCATTCCTTGAGTGTAAGTTATAGTCTTTTACAAAGGCTTTAGCATTGGGTATCCTTAAACACAAGAGCTTCAGAGAAGAGAAAATAAACATCCCTTGGGCTTGTTACCTAGTTAAGGCTCTCAGTGCATTGACAAAGTCACTTCTAGGATTTGCTGCTCATGTCCCTCTGTCCCTTGTTGTCCACTTCTAAAGAAGTTTCTCTGGCTACCACACTCTGCTGTGCATATTACTATGGGCCTTTAACGGATTCCCACAACCATAATCATTTCTTTTTTTTTTTCCCTCTTTCAGTTTTTTGTTTTGTTTATTTCTTTAAAAATTAAAAAAAACATAAACCATTTCATTGGGAACTCTTACAGTGCTCATAACAATCCATACATCAATTGTATCAAGAACATATGTTGCCATCATCATTTCCAAAACACTTTCTTTATACTTGGGACCTTGGAAACAGCAGTCATTTCTTAACCCACAATAGCTATTTTATCCAAGGGAATGGGAGGTGATAAAGTTTTATGAAGAGCTCAGCATGGGTTTGAGCGGCATGGATGAGCATGATTCAGTTGGAGTACTTTCGCCAACCATGCCAAGAGTTACGGACAGTGGTGGAGTGCGGTCTGGTAAATAACTTCCTTTATAACATATAACTTCCTTAAATTAAATGTCTTGTGAAAAAAGATATTTATCTTTAATGTGGCTTGAGGTTATTTATATCTTAAAAATATCCGATTTACTCTAATATTAAATATTATATGTAAAGACTATGTATTAAATGTTGTGTTAGACAGGGTTCTCTAGAGAGACAAAACAAGTTTGCTAGTAATTTTCTATGTACATTTATAAAGATAGATATATAACACAAGAAATGAACTGCTAAATTATAAAGCAGTACAAATGACTCAGTGCAACTCACTTCCCTGAGAGAGTTGGGAGACACTAGCCGTCCTTTAAGTCTTGAGGGCTGCCAGTTCCACCTCTGTAGAGAGAGCTGGGCTGTATATGCCCAGGCATCAAACAGCATGTCAAGTCACTAACTGTCACCAACTTTCAGTTCCCAGCTCTAGAGATGTACATTCCAATCGTGTGGGCTTAAAGGGACCTCAACTTACAGTGACACAGTCCACTGGCTGTGCGTCCCACAGGTAGTGTAGCCTCTAAATTGAGGCACAGAACTAGCAAGGCAGCCGCACACTGGTCCGATGATCAAAGAGGAAGAGACAAGATCGGCGAGGCTCACTGAGTCACTTATCTCTCAGGCCTTCAATTAATCCCACTTGTGTTTATCAGCCAGGCTGGCACAATAAACTATCGCAATCCACCCCTTGCCAACCTTTCCAGACATCGATGAAATCACACTTATACTTATCATCAATCATCTATCATACATATAAATAAAAACACAATGAGTCCAATTGTATCTGATTTATCATACCTGAACTAAGGAAAGATATGCAATAAGCACATAAAAAGAGAATACATTGACAATTACAAACCTTGCTTTTGCAATTGATCACGTGGTCATAATTGATATATAGAATGACCTTCTACTACTACCAATTCTGTGTTACCTTTGCCCTCAGCAAGCACCTCAGCTGGCTGTGGTTTTTTTGCCTGGTAGAGTGACCCAGGTCTTCATTCCTGAGGGGTCTGGGTCATTATAAGTCCTGTCAGGATTTGGTTGCTGTAATTTACAATTTACTTTAATCACAGGGCATGGTAGCACTAAGAGTCGGCCTATGGGATCTCCTGGATTCCAGACATATTCTTCTTTACCTCCATTATGTAGTACCAGTCCAATTTCTCCTTGGTAATCAGGATCAATCACACCACTTAGTACAGTGACAGCCTTCCTGACCTGTTGATTCAAAGGACTGAGAAGCCCAAAGTGGGTAGGGGACATTATCAGCTGTCATTTCAGTGAAATCCATGCTGTGTTTCCAGGTGGGAGAGTTCCTTCCCTCGGGACCAGGACCTCCAGGCCTGAGGAACTCAGGGTTGCTGGGACAGGAAGCAAAAATGCTGCAAGTGGATCACTAGGAGTAATAGTGAGTGGTACCATTCCAGCTTCCACCCTTTGGTTCTTGGACCCATGAATTCTGGCTATTGGAGACACAGCACCATATATTGACTGCTGGTGTAGAGCATGTACTAAGATTGACTTAGTACATTAATATCTTACTTGATCTATTAAGATATATATCATTCTGGCAGACCTGTGATTTACATTGTCAGTGAACATTATTATAAATTTTGCCTGCTGACCAACCCCATTGTTTGTGTAAATAGCTTCCAGTCATGTAAGGATTAATTCTGTACAGGTGAATAACTCAGCTATTGTAATGTGCAGTTAGGCTACACTGGTCCAATACCCATCCCTCAAGAATGTCTTAAAAATTGGTGTTAGGCTCTAATCAATGACACTTATTAACGGAAGAGTCTTATGCTCCAAGGTGATGATCAATAAGATTCTCCACCATTAATTCACAAAGATGTCTCTAAGGGGAACCAAAGGCAGATTAAAAAAAACAATGTCATTCCTCTTCAATTCTTACTTCCTAGCATAGTAAACCATATGACTGCATGATTCAAAATGGCCCATGCAAATCCATTTTTAATGACTTCAAATTTTCCAAGACTCATATTTTGTACATGCCACATCATGATTAATGGATGTTTCAATGGTTTCTTCTCAGTTTGAGTTATGCCATATTACCCAAGGAAGGTCACGAAAAGACTTGCTTCATCTCAATCAGTGGTTCTCAACCTTTCTAATGTCGTGACCCTTAACACAGTCCCTGATGTTGTGCTGAACCCCCCAACCATAAAATGAATTTCATTGCTACTTCATAACTGTAATTTTGCTAGTTATGAATTGGGCAACCCTTGTAAAAGGGTTACTTAATCCCCGTGAAAGGGTCATTTGACCCCCCCCAAAGGGGTCGCGACCCACAGGTTGAGAACTTTTGACTAGATCATTAAGGTCAACTCTACTTAGAATATTGGAAGTGACCTGTAAGAAGAATAAACCATATCCATCTTGGAGGAAGAAAAGCCAGAATACTCCTAAGACATGAGGATGATAAGCCTTAGTCTCACGTATTTAGACATGTCATCAGGAAAGACCAGTTACTGGAAAAGGTTATCACACTAGGTAAAATGGAAGATCATTGAAAAGAGGAAGATCCTGCATAACAGTGGCTGTCATGTGGGCTCAAACACAAGTGTAGGGATGGCCCAGAAATGACCAGTGTTTTGTACACAAAGTGACTATGAGTTGGCGCCAACTTGAGGAGCTCTGAGGACCTATTTTTTTGAGGTGGCAACTCTTCCCTAATCCTAGTTTGAGTGTCGTCCTACCTGAGGGATCATCTTCTGGCACTGCATCTGATGATGATCTGCTGCTATTCATACTGTTTTCAGTAGCTAATGTTTCAGAGGTGGTCTGCCTCTCAACCTTAGTCTGTGTGAGTCTGAAAACTCTGAATCCTGACTACCATGGGTGGTATTTGAAAAAGCAGCTGGCATAGCTTCCAGCATGACACAAGCCATCACAATCTGACTAACTGACAGATGAACAGAGATATCCACTCTGTTTGTGTATAGACCCAAAAGACTTGAAAGCAGATCCTCAAAGAGGGACGGGCATACCATTGTTCATGGCAGGAATGTCAGCAATAACCAGATAGCTCCAATAAGATAAATGTTCATTCACAGATGAACATGCAAATAAAATGTAAATACAAGTACTGCTGTGCCAGTAGAAGAAATGAAATCTTGATACAGTAAGGGCAGAGCTTGAAGACATGCTGAATGAAACAAGCCAATCACAAAAGGACACATATTGTATGACTTCACATATATAAAAAGACAAGGAAAGGCAAATGTTTAGATATCAAAGTTTATTAATAGTTACTAGGATCAGGCTAGAGAAAGTGGGGGGTGGAGGGAAAGGGTGATGGAAAAACTACATGGATCATGGAATGTTAGCTTGCAAGCAGATTCTTGTAATTGCTGTCAATAATAAATAATAAACAGGCAAAAGTTGTGTGATGGATATACAAGGGGGCTTCAAGAAGTTTGTGGGAAACTTCCATTATTTTCAATTTTATTTGCAGTCATCGCTGGGGCTATTTTTTGCTGCTGATTTGTTTGCTGGCCTGCTCTTGCACCTGCCTGACCAGGACCAGTACCTTGCTGAAAGCTGGAATAACATGGTCCTCTGGGGTGACCAGTGTTCCCCAGGCCCCATGCTCACTCAAAGCAGAGCTACCAACACCTGTAGTTGTCCAGGAGCCAGCAAAGGCCCCACACACTCCCTACCCCCGAAACTCCACACCCTCTTGCAGCCAGCCCCACCTTGCATGAATGAGAGGTAATTGGGAAGCATGGCTACGGTAGGGTCTTCTTTGTTCTCAATTTTCTCCAGGTCGCAGTCCAGCTGCTTCGTCATTTGGGAGAGCTTGCTGCAACATGGAGGGAAAAGACCCAGCCAGTCAACTTAGCAAGTTATTCCTGGGGCCCTTCCTCAGGTAAGCAATGCAAATGCCTGCATAAGATGCCCACATCCTGCCTCCTGATCCACAGCCTGGTCTCCAAGCTTGACTCCATCATCTTCCCCTCCTAAAACTGTCCCCTCGGTCCCATCTGTTCTGATGCCCACATCACAAAGTTGAATGTCAGCTGCATTCTTTCACCCTATATGCTACCAAATCCTGCCAGCACTTCCCACCATCTGCCCCCAACCCAAAATGGCCCCAATATCTCCCATCAGCCCCCACTCCTTTCCCTTGGCCATGGCCACACCACATTCTTGAACTATCCCAACAACCTCTTACCTGCTCTGGCTGCATCCACACCTGCACCCTTTCTCCAAGTCCCTATACCAGGCTCCACACTGAAGCCCCAGTGACATACCTATTATTGTCCTGACCATGTCACTGCTCTGCTAAACTCCTTCCAAAGGTTCTCTTCCCTCATCAGGAAGCCTGATATGAGTTCTTGGAACAGGGAAAGTGGGACCAGACTTCAACCCAGTGTCGCAAGGAGTTCTTGGAGCCCGGTTAGCACCAGGACCTGGCTGGCCTGTGTCCAGCTCCTTCTTCTTGTCCTTTCAAATGGCTGTGTCCCTGAGGCATTTGAAAGAGAGGACAGGCCCCAGCAACGTTCCTGCACCTTCACCCTCAGCTGTAAGTGCCCCATGAACTTCATTTCCACCCAGCCCAGCATCATTAGGATGTGTGTGCACACCTCTTGGTCCCCGGCGGCACAGATCACAGCAGCAGCCACAGACTGCACGCCAGACCTGCACTGAGTCACTTAACCCTCAATGTAAACATCAGGCTCACGTTAAAGACCAACCACTAGAGGCCCAAGGAGGCTCAAAGACTTTCCCAAGGAAATAAGCTAGAGAATAGAAGGCTAGAATTTGATCTGTATCTGTAGAATTCTCACTGTAGGGACCTATCAGTCTACACAGACATGTTGGAGGGCTTTGGTCTCTACATAGGAGCTGGCATCTTGAAAGTACAGCGTGAACCTTCACGGAATGAACAAGAGCAGGTCTCTGCACATGAATCACCCTCCAAATTCATGCAGGGACTGGAGCAGAACTTCCCCCTGGCCAGGGGGCTGTAGGAAGTCCCATGTGGCGTGGGGATGAGCTTTCCTAGAACCGCTAGATCGGGAGGTGGAGAATTAAGACTACAGTAGAGAGCAGGTGTCCTGGTGTCTGGTGGGTTGCATGCTGGGCTTCTATCCATAAAGCCATCAGCTGGAAACTACTGGCTGGAAAAAGATGAGGCTTTCTATGCCTGTGATGAATTACAGTCTGGGAAACCCAGAGAGGCAGCTCTACCCTGGCCACAGGCTCACTGGGTCAGAATCTCTGGCAGTGAATTTGGAGGGGAGTGCTGCCTCTTGTCATGTGAGCATGTATTCAGGGAGTGGTATGGGGCACCAGGGCCAGCCCCTCAGTCTCTCACTGGCAGAGCCACGCTGCACCTGGATGATTTCCTTGAGCAACTCTATGGCCTCCTGGATCTGGGTCATGGCTTTGTTAAAGCTGGAACTTTTTCTAAAACCGCTTATTCAAAAACCAAACCCAAAAGAAGCCCCCAAACCAAGCAACACACTCAGAGAATTTTCATTAAAATAGAGATAAAATGACTCTAGGTGGGAATACACTGTTAAAATGGAGTCGGCATAAGTCTAAACATAGGACAAGCTACTAGAAACTTTTCCAGAGGAAACAGAAACAGAAATTTCCATTTGGGCAACAAGCAGGAGCAGCTGCCACAGTCCCCCACACTAACAGATTTGCAGAAATGTGGATCCAGTTCAACTGCCTGGCTGTCTTTTACTGGCTACCTTCTCTGCATGAAAAGCAATTCATTATTGATGGCAATTATCTCCTGTCCCTCTTAAAGAAACCTTCTCTCCAGCTGTCTGCCCTCCACAAGGAACGTTTCCTCCAGCTTCTCTCTCCTGTTAAAAAAAAAAAAACCGGGGTTTTGTAAAAATTAAATGAACAATAGGCACAATTTTTGAAGACTGGATGTGGGACCCGGACATCTTCCGTACTTGAGGGGTCTTGCCCTTCTATGGAGACCTATACGCTTTCCCAAAGAAAGAGTGGCCTTCACTTTGGCTGAGTTCCTGCTCACTGAACCCCATCTTTGTACAGCTGGGCCCATCTCTTTCTCCTTTCACTTGCCACCTGCCAGACTGTTGACTGATAGCCACCACACTGGGTCACCTCCCTTGAGGACCCGAGTCCTGGAAGGACTTAGGCCAGCTACCTGGGAATAACAATCATGTCTCAATGCTTGGTGGGTGCGCTGGAATATCACTTCAACACCCTCAAGGCTGGGTGTACTCCCCGCAGACGCCCTACTGGCTGGCAAGGAGCCAGGGTGTTTCCAGACCGGGTTCTCCCCCCGACCCGCTCCTTGAGAAAGTTACTGCACAGGTGACAACACTGGGCAAACTTCAGGAGGACGCCCTAATGTTCTGTGCACCAGCTGCAGCCACTCGCTTCCTGAATAGCGTTCACTTCTTCATAGCGAGAGAAGAAAGGGACCCAGGGCTCACCTTTGAGCTGAAGATGTTCCAGGAGTCTCGGGGAGGAGGCACCACTGTATGGAGACAATGTAGGGGGGTTAGGGGAGACCTGCAAAACGACTAATCGGGAACACAGACGCCCAAAGCCAGTCTGGGATCCACCTTTCTCCAACAGGGATTCTCACAAGGAGTCCCAACCAATCCCTAAACAGGGGGATGGGACCAGTCTCTGGGACACCCTCCCACATATCATCATACAAGGGGTGCGGCATGGGGCAAGAGGTGGGGGGAGGGTACTTGCACCCCAGCCAAGCTTATATGTGAGGCAGGGTCACCCCAACTGGTCACCACGTGACCCCAACCTGGTGCGGACTACACAGAACTCAGGCTGCAGGCGCTTCTCTGGCTCCACACTCCATGCACAGCAAGTAGTTACCGCGCTATGACCCTCACTTCCGGCTAGGACACCGCCACTTCCGCCCTGTCTCAGTGGGACCCGGAATAGGAGAAGCATAGTCATGGGTGTGATCGGGAAACACATAAGTGATAATTCAGTCAGGACTTAGACTTCTTTAAGCATAGCTATTCAGGAAAATATGGATGTGGCAAAGGTTAATATGGATGTGGCAGAGACATCAAAATCAGTAGTTCCTGGTGCTTAAATTCCCACCAACATATTTGAAAGTTTGTTCTTCATAACACTGACCATGCAGGAAGGAATTCAGATGAATTGGAAATAATGCAATATATAGGTCTTAGTGGGGGGGGGGGGGAAACCCACCAGATTCTTATCCTGACAAATGGTTAGATAATTATCAGATGTATGATCAAAGTCACATACCTCATACAGCACTGAGCTAAAAGCACCAACCTATCTGTAGCATTGAATATCCACATCGTAAAAGGTGACGCCTGAGTCACTGTGATAGTGGGTCAGGATGTCATTCTCTTACAACCAGAATCTCACAGCTGTGCTCAGAGCCATATAAAACAATTAACAATATACTTCTACCATATCGACACAGTTGTATACAAGACAAACTGAATATTTTCTTCAGCTCTTCGATAGTCAAGTACACTTTAACTTCCATGTGGTGCTTATCCATGTCTGAGACTGAGAAAATCAACCACTGGATCACCTGTCTAGTTTTGCACTATTGTTATAAGGACACTACTTGCTGTGGTAAAGATGAAACATGTTCTATAAAATGTGAAACACAAAAGCCTAAGGAGCTGTTTCCCTGCTCTCTATGGTTCTATGAGTCAGAATTCACACAGCAGCTCTGACTTTATTGTTCTTCTTTTAAATGCATTTTCTTATTCCATATAAGTAAAACCTTAGAGTTTTGTGTATTTGCAAACCAGAGGAAAAAACAAGAGATACATCACTTCAACCATGGTGCTTGGTAAAGTGTAGGGGCAGCAAACAAGAGGAAACTTTTTAGATGGACAAAGGTGAGACAACGGGCTCAAATATAAGAACAATTATGAGGATGGCTTAAGGCAAGCCAGTGTTTCTCCCTGTGGTAATAGGGTCACTATGATTTGGAACTAACTTAGTGACAGCTAACAACAACCTCTCTTGTACAGGGACTGTATGTACAATAAGTACTGAAATGTTAGAGTGTTTCTTTTTTAAATAAGCAGTAAAGTAATAATCATTCCAGAATCTTGTTGAAAAAATATAATCATGGTTTTAATATGTATACCTGCAAGATGACTCAATAGTGAAGGACAAAACTAAATAAATGTAGATTTGTACAAGAAACCTTATTTATTATTTTAATGCATGAGAAACTTTAAAAGAAAATTGTATGACTACAGAGAATATGGGGTAAAATTATAAAATACACTCTACAACAGAATGTGTTATACTGGTGTTTTAACAATAAAGGAACATATTTGATGATTACATAGCTCTATTGGTTTAGGAGAGTAATTAGATCATAAATTAGATCAGACCAGTTTATCTTTACAATTGTGGAAATGGGATGGATTGATTCAGAGAGCGCCTATCTCTGACTTTGAGATCATATTTCAATTTGACTAAGTGGGATTATTACCAGGGATACAAGGATGTTTCAATAGTAGAAAAACTCTTAATGTAACCAACCACATAAATACGACAAGTAATAAGAACCATATCATATTAATAGATGCATAAAAGGCATTTGACAATATCTAACACTTATTCCTGATTAACACTCTCAATAACATATTAATAGAAAGGAGAGACCGCAACACATGAAATATATTAAAGGAAACACATTCTGTGTAGGACAATTAGTTGACTGGAACGTGCTCAAAATACACACTTGTTCACATAGAAAGGTTTCATAAAAAGAGCAATACAGAACCCACAGATTGGGGGGAAATCAATTTTAGAGGTGAGGAGAGGGAGAGAGCAGGGGAGAAGAAGACAAATGGACAACTGTGCTATTTTCAGGAATTCCCATCTTGATGCTCACCTGATCATACACAGGGAGCAGAGCCTGAAATCAGTGTCTGAGTTTCAGAGGCGTCCAGGTGAAAAGCAGGAGAGACGTGGTCAGGTGCAGCAGATGGCAGCACATGCTGTCAAGTGTGTGTCTCTGTGGCCCTAACTGCTGGGGTGTCTCTTGGGGAAATTCCCACTTGGGAAGCATGCCTTCCACCCACCACTTTTCTTTTTTTCCTTCAGCCACTTTTCTTTCAGTTTGTCTTTGTGCCTGGGCTTGTGTAGTGTTGTGATTCAAATACAAAAACTTTTCAAATGCAAGCAGGGCCATCCAAAGTGATCAGGTTTCAGCAGGGCTTCCAGACTAAGAAGAAACTACTAAGAATGAATTCTTTGCCATTCCAGGCTCAGAACCTCACCTGCAGGCCCCTCCCTCCACGAGACCCTCATTATCTCCAGGGCCCGCCCCTTCGCACAGACACCACCCCACCACCTCCCCAGGTGATACAATATCCTGTTGAACACACTTCCTCTGAGTGAGTAGGATCCAAGAGGGCGACCCACGAGTTTCTGCAGGTGAGTGAGTTTCTGTGTTTCTGTGCTGATCCCGGGCGCGGAATCCCCCGCAGGCCTGGCGTCCCCCGCTGTGTCCTGGTTCCCGTGGACGTTACACTACCCGCACCCCGTACGACAGTGTTCCAGGTCACCGCGACCCCCTGGGACATTTCCAGTTAAATCCTTCTTGAATTGTTTGCAGGCTTCTGCCTTCGGGCGCGGGAATACTCTGGTGGCTTTTCCTGCTCAGAGCTCCTCCTGCATCCTCACCCCTCCCTCCAGAAAGGCGCGATTGCCAGTGAGTTTTTTCTTGGGGCCTGTCCCTTCGTGTCAGGTCGTGGGCATTAGAGCATGGGGACCCCAGAGTGGCCTTTACTGAAAGGAGAGGCCAGCCTTGCAGCCATCGGGCCACCCCACTGATGACCGAGGTCTGTATTAGAGCTTAACTTCTCAGCACATTGTTTTGCAAAAGGGTACCAGAGCAGTGACAGTCCCAAATTCCCGCACAGATTAGGTCCTTGCATAAATTGCAAAGCCCCACATGGAGTGAGCCTCCATTGAATGGTTTCTGCCCAGGAACCAAGGTAGTAGGTAATCTGCTCCTCAGGCTTTGCAGGGTGGCTTAGCTTCACCTCTGCAGGCAGCCCATGGAGAAGCAGTCTCTCTTGGAGGTTTGCCTGAGTGTGTGTCCTTGATGGAGGTCACCAAACTGGAGACAGTCCTTCCAGGGGACTCCTAAGCAGGAGCCATGTCCTATCAGCCTTGCCCTGACTGCATTGGTCAGGAGGCCCTGGACCCATCTTGTAATACCGCTATCTAAGGATGGAATGTCTGCCATTGAGATGCATGCTTTTGTGAGTTTCCTTTGCCCTGCCCCTCCCCCCACCCTCTTTAGCTCACATCTCAGTTGTGAACCTTGGAAGTCATTTCCACCTCCTGTTGGTGGCTTCCTTCATTCAGATGATATGTTTGTGTCCTTGTGCTGTCTTTGTCTCAAGATTTAATAGATGTCCTCTTTAAACTATATTTAAAACGGGGTCTCCTTTTTACTCTACTGCATGTTCTTAACCATTTCTGGCCATCAAAAACTAGTTTGTGCTCTGATTTAGAGCAAAAGGAACTCCAGTCTCAAATATAATTTACGGAGAACATTTATTAAGTCTTAAAAGAGATGAAGAGAATACAAAGACGTAGGAGATCCTAGTGCAGTTCAGGGAAACAGTCAAGTCGAGAATCTAATGAAATAAGATTGCAACAGAGGAAATGGTCATGCGTTTCTGATTGGTGGAGCATCAATACAGCATTGTTATCAGTGGGACTACAGAAGCAGGGACAAGACCGAAACTGAGGCACCTTCATTGCCAGATAGAGCATTTTACAAGATTGTTCTAAGTCCTTCTGACCCAGGCAGTCAGGGCTCAACTGCTAAGGCATGGCTCCTGACTATAGGACACTCTGGATTGCCTGGAGATAGGTGGATGGTGTCCCCTTTCCAAGTTCCGCTACCTCTGGGCAAATTTAATCTATTTCCTTGCTTGATGATCAGAAAGAATTCAATGGAGGCTTAATCTACAGCCATATATCCTATAGCCGTTTACTCACTGGAGTGCTAAGACTTTAATCTCTAATACAGCTCCTGAGATTTGTGTCTGCAGATGCTGTACTTTTCCACTTGAAGTGTGAAGAGTCCCAGGGGGGGATGTTTCCCCTAATAAGCCTCACCTCAGAGATTGGTTGTGTTGATGGCTCATCTCTCTTTAAACTGTGCTCTTCCACCCCTGCCACCACCCTCTTATGATCCTTCTTGGCTCTTAGAGCTTGCTGGCCCAGATTTAATATCCACTCATATTTTTAATAGGAAATTTTGGCTTCCTTTTATATCCTTTTGATGTGCAGGACGCAGCAATTATTTTACTTACTTATTTTCAAGTCATTTTATGTATTAATCTGGAGAAATAATAGGTCTTCCCCTGTAGTGTTTCAGTTTTGAAAATCCACAGGGAAGTTATACTCTGTTCTGAGGGTCACTGTGAGTCAGAATTGATGTAAGTTAGTGGCACAGGCAGTCAAGGTCAGCACTTTTTGGTAATTTCAGTTATTTTATTTTCACAGTCACATAGAATTGAAATCTATCATTTATCCTACTGTATACAGAAAGCATTTTGAAATATCCTGATGTTTATTAATTAACCAGCTGAATTTAGCTCCTGTATTTTCCAGCTAATGCTTAATTGAGTTGGTCCCCATCCTCCCCAACCCCCTCTCCCCACATGATTTATTTTGAAATCATTAATGGTGAACATACATCCACATCCTAATGGCTGCATACTGTGACTGAACGACCCTAAGTCTCATTTGCTAACCTGCTGACACTGGACTCTCTTTATTTCCATTGTTTAAGCTTGCTATTTCTGCATTGGTCCCCAGAACCACCAGATTCAAAATGTTAGTGGGCTGCTGCCCATGCCCATGTTGGATACCAGCAGGAAGTTCCCTAGCTGCTCCATCCCCCTTAGTCAGTGTGTACAGTTGTGATCGGAGGAGAAAAGTATTCCCATCCATTCGTGGTTTCTTGCTGTGTAAACCAGAGTTCGAGTAGTGCGCTTGGGGCCCGATGGATTGAGCGCCAGCTGTTTCCTGGCAGCCAGCTCCAGTGAAGCTTTGCATTTGGTCCTTTTCTGTGTGGCCCTGATTAATCTTCAGACCTGGATATAACAGTTTCTTGGAACCGAATTCTAAGTGTGTAATTCTTTTTATCCTTTTTATTTACTTTTTTCATATGTTAACTCTTTCTTCAATTTGTTTGCATTTGCTGTTCAAGAACTGAGTCCTATTAATAGCTCCTCCTTTGAAAACTTGTGTCATGATTATTTCTAATACAAGGCAACCTCCAGATATATAACTCTTAAATATAGTAAGATAACATATTATTTGAAATAAGATACCATTTTCTCTATGCCCTACTGCATGGTAATGCTTGAATGTTCTAGCCTTTTATCCACGTGTTCTTGATCAGAGGCTTGTTTTGTCCACTGCGCTACAGTGGATCCTGTGAGTGATGCCACAATACCTTACACTCCTCCTTGGGGTTTCTAGGCTATAATTGTGTATTACCACATGGCCACCTCATGGAACACAACTGCTTTCATTTCATGGAGCTGCCAGTCCTTTAACTACTGGAGCGGTAGGGCTTCTTCACGGACTAATTTAGATAGGCCACACTGACATATTGTTCATTATAGACATGGTGATTCTTAATGGGAATTATGTTTATTTCTGATTTAGTTATATTTTCAACACAATATCCGTGTGCATACAGAGACATGATATACACTCATCATGCTCAATTTCCCCTTTGGTTAGGTGTCATGGAGTTAGTTCCATCTCATGGCTATGTCATGTGTTATAGAGCAGAACAGTTCCATAGTGTTTCTGGAGCATCATGTTTGTGGAGGCAGATCTGTTCTTCCACAGTAATGCGGACCCTATCAATGTTTACCCCATCAAGCCTCAGGAGAACTGTCTAGTGCAAGCTGTTTGTGCCACCTAGAAGCATTGATTGTCCCTAGTCCCCAAAACAAACTCATTGCCACACAGTCAATTCTGACTCAGTGTTCCTCCATAGATATCTCACATCACAATCTATACAGAAGCAACCAGCCTCATTTTCCTTTTGCAGATGTCCTGGTGGGGTTGAACTGCCAGCCTGCGGGGTAGCAAATGAAGCCAGAATTCATTCCCCGCCCTCCCCCCCCGCCCCCAAGGAATGAACCAAATCAAGCATATGCCATCAAACCCACACCAACTCCTGGAGACTCCATGTGAGTCAGAGCACAGGGATGTTGCAGAGGGGCTTCTGTGACTGGTTTCTCAAGTGCATCACCCAGGCTTTCTTCCCTGGAGACTGAGTAGACACAAACTTCCAGCCTTTCCATGAACACCTATCCATGTTAACCATTATCATGCTCAGGGACATCAAAAACTAAGCAAGACATACACGCATGCATGTACACACATGTCAGAACCTATGTAACCTGGCAATCTTTTGAAGAAGGAAAATTCAAAACTATACAATGAGGTTGAGTTTCTAACTATAACATGAGAAACCACACAGTTGAATTTTTAAAATTTGCAGAACACAGAAAAATAAAGTCATTCTGTAAATTTTCAGCTATCAAATTTTTATGTGAATCGTATAGATACACGGTAACCTAACTGGTATCTTTACTACAGCTAGAGAATAAAATTAATATCAGTTTTAATAAATGTATATGAGAGATGTTATATGTAAATAGCTTAATATTCTTTCTGACACTAATGTGATGGGGATCTGCCTTAGGCTGGGTTCTCTAGAAAAATAAAACTATAGACACTGAAATATGCATATGAAAGAGCTTTTCATCAAGAGAACATCCCAGCCCAGTCCAACTGAAGCCCATGGGTCCAATGCTACCTAGAGCCTCCATGACTCAGTGTGTTCAAGTCCCCAAACTTCAGTTTTTGGGTGAGCATCAATCCTATCTGCTGTCCAGCTTAATATATGTGTGTGTATCACATACATATATGTGTGTCTATATAGTCACTCTAATATTATATGTGCACACGAATGCCTTGGTTTAGTTTATTAATTCATCAGTATATGAGGACCTTCAACACTACAGAAAACTACAGGACTCTAAGTCCATGCTTTCATCACAAAATGGGTGGAAACAAATTCCCTGTTTCAGGGTTTTAATCTGAGTAAGTTTGCACTTCCTTTTCTGTAAGATAAATGCTATAATTTTGATCATGCTGTATTTCTTTTTTTATTAAATCACTTTATTGGGTCTTCTAAAACTCTTATCATAATCCACACGTCCATCGTGTCAAGCACATTAGTACATTTGTTGGCATACTCATTCTCAAAGCATTTTCTTTCTACTTGAGCCCTTGCTGTCAGCTTCTCATTTTTATTCCCCCCTCCTCATGAACCCTTGATGATTTGTAAAGTATTATTTGTTCATCTCTTACACTGACCGATGTCTTCCTTCACCCAATTTTCTGTTGTCCATCCCCTGAGAGGGAGTTATACGTAGATCATTGTGATAGGTTCCCTCTTTCTCCGCCCACCTTCCCCTTCTGATTAATAATTAATAGTTAGGGAGTTAAGTACCAAGAGTTATTTCAGCGTGTTTAAATGTAGCCTACAATGTTTTAGCATTTATTAGCTATTCATGGCATATTGTGAATATTTTATGGATATGATAATTAAATTATGATTAAAGGAATTTTTTATGTCTTTTTGGAAGCCTCTTCTTCCTTAAAAAAAAGTTAACCTGGTAGCTCTAGTTAGAACATACAGTCAATTTTTAATATCACTGGTAAAAGTGGACATTTATGGTTGTCCTTTTTCTGACGTGGGGTGATGTTTTTTCAAGTATGACTTTTTCTTTTTAGGAATGTATATTAGCATATTAACATATTGAACTATATCTGTTTTGTGTTAGATTTGTAGAGGTATTTTTCCTTAGCATGAAAAGTCTTTGACTTTGTTTAATAAGTTTTGTGTCTATTTAGATTATTAATTCTTTTTTACATTAATTGGTATATATTACAGTGCTCATTTTCTTATATTAAATCAACTTAGGATAGATTCTAATTAATTATCATATGTAATTATTTTCATGTGTTTTCTGACTCTATTCCCAATGTTTTCAAGAACTTTTTCATGTAGATCCATTATCAATATTGCTCTACAGTTTTCTTGAAGTA
The DNA here is from genome assembly GCF_050624435.1 of Tenrec ecaudatus. Taxonomy (NCBI): domain Eukaryota; kingdom Metazoa; phylum Chordata; class Mammalia; order Afrosoricida; family Tenrecidae; genus Tenrec; species Tenrec ecaudatus. Next base: position 69,174,752 of record NC_134546.1, on the reverse strand, counting down.
TCATTATCTGACCTTGTTAACAGGTTATTACTGGTCTCATAGAAATATTAATAAGGTTACTCTGACAATCATTGTTATGTTTCACCCAATAACGTGAACTTAGACAAAAAGAATAAAGTGTTTATTCATATTGCCTGAATACTCTGCTGTATAGCTGCCAGAATCATCAACTTTAATCTGTCTTACAGTTAGCCTTGAAGTTTCTCATGGAATTGAATTGTGATTCAGTTGATGGTAAACTTTCTGAAAATCCTGAAAACCACTCGATTCTCATAGATCTCTTGCTCTGGCTGGATCCTCTGGCCTTGCAGCTGACCCCTCAGTATAGAGTGATAAATGATTTACACTCCTCCTGACAGACAAATTGTGACTCATACCTGAGACTATGGATGGGACATCCTTGAACCCAAGCCAATAAGCCCACTACTACAGTGTGTGTTGTTTGCCGTCAGTCAGCATTACCTAGAAAGCTTGGAATCCAGAATTTAGGTGAAGATGACAAAATGGTTTGATCAGTCATCTCTTTTCTGGATCCATCTTGCACTTTTAAGCTTCTTCCCTCACCTTGGCTCTTACCATGACCCCTTGCCATTCCATGACTGTAAGCTGCAGTCTTTCCCAAAGGCTTTAAAATCGGACATCTGTAAACACAAGAGCTTAAGAGAGTAGCAAATAAGGATTCCCCTGGCTTGTTTTCTTGTTTAGAATATCTCTATCTTGGCCAAGGTACCTCTAGGATGTGCTATTGGTATCCCTCTGTCTCCTGTTGTCCACCTGTACAAAAACTTTCTCTAGTTACTACACTATTGTGCATAAATGGGCTACCCAACCATAGGGATTTCTTCACACAATAGATATTGTAAAGAATACCCAGGATGCAAGGGGATTGGAGTAGGTTTTACTTAATGAGAAACTCAGCCTGAGTTGGAGTGGCATATATGAGCGTGATTCAGCTTGATCACTTTCACCAGATATGTCAAGGGTTTTGGTCTGAGGTGCAGTATGGGCTTTTAAAGAACATTCTTCATAAAATATTCTGTTCTTCAGTTAGATTGCTGGTGAAAAGAAGATATTTACCTTCAATGGAGCTTGAGAAATTTGAGGCCTTAAATACTTTCACTTTGTGGATCCAAAGTTGATCATGATATTTGGGAAATTAGTAAAATTGCTCTGCAAAGATAGAGTGGACCCTTGTTTAATGCAAACCCTCAGCTTTGAGCAGGATTTTGATCCCAGGTGGTGGGGGTGGTCACTATTTAGCGCAAGAAGTACAGGCCAAGAACATGATATGCCTTTTTCAACATTGCCTCCTCTTCTGTTTCAGAACAAAGATTTGCCACAGAGAAATACAGTCCAGTCTAGGGAGCTAGAAATCTGGTACTAGTGTCTTGCACATTGAAGCATGACAAGGAAGGATTTCAACTTCTGACTGGGTCGTGAACCAAATCCACTCACCTGACTCCAAGCAGGGTGGGTATCCCTGGGGTTCCTGGGGTCAGCACTGGGCAGAGGAGTTTGAGGGGAAGCAAGAGGGATCTGAGCTTTTTGGGTTCTGAACCCAGGAAACACCAGTGTACAAGAACCCAGGCTGCCCCACTGGTCAGGGTCCGAGCAATTTGCGCATCTCCCGGAATGATAGAATTTACTGGTAATGTAACCGTGTATAATTGTATTAGGACATAAATTGTGAGCACTCCAATTTGCAAAAGGCGGGTGGCATAGTGGATACAGATTGGACTGCTAACTGCAAGGTCAGCGGTTCAGTATTACAAGTCACCCCTGAGGAGAAAAACAAGGTTTCCAATCTTGGAAAGAGTTATCGTCTCAGAAATCCATAAGGGGCCATTCCACCTCCCTTTAAAGGGTCACTGTAATCAGAATCCACTCTGTGGCACTGAGTTGGGTTTAAGCTTTGCGTTGCTGATGACAACTCTGTCCATTTGATGCCTCCCCAGTTTGATTGATTAAGCTTCCATTGAATTCCTTTTGGTCATTAACCAAGAATGTAGATCATCTTCCCCTTGCGGAGAATGCCTTACAAAATAGATTGCCTGCACTCCTTTCCATCCATCCCCCTCCAAGGGCCTGCCTAGATGTATCCCACTGCTCTGTCTCAGGCTCTTGGTTCTGCTGCCACCATGTCTCTGTTGCTGCTTCTCCCCTTCATGTCCATCTTGTGTCACAGCTGCCTGTCTGCTGGATTGAAGAGTTTCTATGCAAGAATCTGGGATCCAAAGGCCCCTACTCCTGCTTCTTCTTCCTTTTTAAAAAGTCATTTTGTAAGGGACTCATACAACTCCTAGTACAATCCATACATACATCAATTGTGTAAAGCACATTTTTACATTCGTTGCCCTCATCATTCTCAAAATATTTGCTCTCCACCCAAGCCCCTGGCATCAGGTCCTCATTTTTTCTCCTCCCTCCCCACTCCCTCCTAACTCATGAGCCCTTGATAATTTATAAATTGTTATTTTGTCATATATTTCTATGTCCCATTTTTCTGTTGTATGTCCCCCAGGGAGGAGGTCACATGTAGATCCTTGAAATAGGTTCCACCTTTCCAACCCACCCTCCCTATGCCCTTCCAGTATCACCACTCACACTACCAGTCCTGAGGGGATTATCTGCCATGGCTTCCCTGCATTTCCAGTTCCCATCTGCACCAGTGTACATCCCCTGGTCTACTCAGACCTGCAAGTCAGGATTCAGACCATGACAGTTGGAGGGGGGGAGGAAACACCCAGAAACTTGAGCAAAGTTGTATTTTTCATCGTTGCTACATCACACCCTGACTGTTTCATCTCCTCCCCAAGACCCTTCTGTAAGGGAATGTCCAGTGGCCTACAAATGGGCTTTGGGTCTCCACTCCACACTCCCCTGCTGATTCACTATGGTAAGATTTTTTGTTCTGATGATGCCTGATACCTGATCCCTTGACACCTTGTGATTGCACAGGCTGGTATGCTTCTTCCATGTGGGCTTTGTTGCTTCTGAGCTATATGGCCGCTTTTTGACCTTCAAGCCTTTAAGACCCCAGATGCTATATCTTTTGATAGCCGAGCACCATCAACTTTCTTCACCACATTTGCTTATGCACAAATTTGTCTTCAGCGATCATATTATGGAGATGAGCGTGCAATGTAATGACTCTTCTCCATCTATCTTGATCGTTAATTTGGCTTGGTAGCGTATTCTTGGGTTTGCATTGTTTTCCTTCAAATTTTTGAAAATGTTACTCCACTCTCTCCTCTTCTTCATAGTTTCTGCTGATAGGTCTGATCACATTCTTATTTGGGAACCTTTATATATGATTGTTTGTTTTCCCCTAGCTGCTCTCATGATTTTCTCCTTTTTCTCAAAGTTGGATAATTTAACTATTATGTGCCTTGATGACTTCTTCTTGGGATCCAGTCTTGCTGGGATTCTTTCAGCTTCCTGAATGGTTGCTAGGTTTTAATTCACTAAGCTGGGGAAGCTTTCCTCTAAGAATTCTCTCACTACTGTTGCAGATGACTGCGTCTTCCTCCAGTAAGCCAATAATTCTAATGATGTACTGCTTCATAGCATCAGACATAGCTCTTAAGTTTTCTTCAGCTTCTCTGATGATCTTATTAGATTTTTGTTCTCGTTTGTTGAAGTCTGCTTGGCTGTCCTCCAAGTCACTGATGTGGGTCTTTGATTCTTCCAGTTACTTGTTGAGGTCCATGAGTGTGCTACTGGTTTTTGTTATCTCCTCCCCAAGCTCCTGAATTTCTCTTTGATTTATGGTTTTTACCTTTTCTATAATTTCATCTTTTTTCTGTATTGTTTCCCTCATATCCCCTGACTCCAAGTAACATTCTGAAAATTTCTTTCTGTGGCAGCTCAATGTCTGCTTCCTCTATGCATGGCATTACGTTCAGGACATCTTCTGGCTTTGCCTTTTGTTTCTCTCCTTTTTTGGTTGAGGTTGTTGGGGCTGATGGCTGCTTGTGTTGCGTTGTTTTAGATGAGCCAGGTGCCATTTTCCAGGGAGTCGAAGAGCACTGGCTCTCTCTGCGAGACTTTGAACTGCCTATAGCTTATTTCACTATGGAATTAACCTACCACTTTGTCCTCCTGTGGCTTTCCTCTCAGGGGAGTGACCCAGAAGGGTTGCCTGCTTTGGTGTTGCAGAGGTTGGGCAGAGGCTCCTGCAGTAACTTTTGTTGAGGAGTGTTGGCCGAGCTGCCTTATGCCCCCTAGGCACAAAGGCAAGAAGGAGTTCCCCAGTCAGAAGTTGAGCAGAGTATCCCCTGTTGGGGGTCAGCAGGTATTTCCCCAGCCTCACTAGCTACACAGGGTGGAGCTCACCTAGCTCAGTGTGGCTCAGGTGTAAATGCCCTAGGCTAAGGAGAGTGGTCTGGAGTTTAACAGTAGAGTGTGAGAGACAAAGAAAGAGGAAAAGAGGAGAAAAAAAAGTTAAAAAGCAAGCCAAATGAGCCCGTGAGGGGCGGGGGAGGAGGAATATAGTGAAGCGATGGATACAAAGCAACAATGTAGCTGAGCCCTTATCCAGGCCAGAGGAGCTGCAAGGGTTTAATCCTTGTTCAGAGGTGGTAGCAGCAAGCTGTGGCTGTGTTGAGAAAAGGCCGCTGTACAGCCCTCCAAGACTGATAGGGTGACAGAGAGGAGATGCAAAGGTCTAGTGCCTGCCCCAAGCCAGGTGGTGGCAAACTGTGGCTGTTTTGAGACCAAGCCGCCCTACAGGCTCCAAATGGTCCTGGCTCTGGCAGAGACAGTGGCGGGGCAAAGGTCAAGCCCTAGCCGGCCTCCACTGAAGTAAACCAAAAGCCCCCAGCCCCTCAAAACCCCATGGGTCTGTGCCTACTTGTCTTTATGATGCTCCTCCTGCATTCTAGCAGTGTTCAATTATCTCTAAGTAACTCTCCTGGGTTGAATTCTGTGGAGTCCCTCTGGTGTTTGTTACTCCTTCGCCATCTTGCCGGAAGTCCCCCTGGTTCTTCTTTTTTGTTGGTAGTGAGATCCCACTACTACTGTTATGAATCAGGCGACCCCTGTGAAAGGATCCTTCGACCCCCAGAGGGGTCTCAACCCTTAGGTGGAGAACCACTGATCTAACTGCATTAGGTACTACAAATAATGATACATTAAAAATGTTATCTCTATTGGGATTCAAAAGTGCACTCATTATTGGGGGATATATACTTCTTCATTTACATTTATATGTAATTTATATATGTATAGATATAAATTTCAATCTAATAAATGTCATATAAGTGTTTATTATGGAGCCCTGTTTTTGACATGTGTTAAGTGTTGGACTTCTATCCTCAAGGTCAGAGGTACACACCCATTAGCATCCTGTCATGGCTTTAGAATCTTGGAAGCTCTGTACAGCAGTTCTCCTGTGTCCTATCTGCAGCTTAGATGTCTAACTCTACTTGATGGTGAGTTTAAAAGTGTTTCTAAAGTGATTTTACAATTTATAGTTCTTCTATAAAATAATCTTTAGTTTATAATAGCTCTTTATATAGCCCATGTAAAATGTTTCCAGATGCTTTAATTAACATACTCATCTTAAAGGTTCATTGATTTGTCATTCTCTTTGAGAGTCACACAGTAAGGAATTGGTAGTTTGTATGCTGTGAGGTAGGGATCCAACTCTTTGTTTATTTTTTATATTTATATTTGATTGCCCAATCTCTATTTGTTATAAAGTAATCTTTTATTCACATGTATGCAAATTATGAGTTTTAGATTTTATTGCTCATGGTATAAGCATGTTTCCCATTACTCAATAAGGGCACCGTTAACAGTATTGGGGACTTTGGGTGTTAAGAAGAGGGAAAGAACAGTAACAGCATCTGGACCTACTGGTTATGTGTTACTTACACTGTATTCTCCCATCAGCCTGCCGATGGTGCATCACCAGCAGCTTAGAGGAAGGAGGAAGAGTGCCTTGTATTATTACTTTTGGGATTTCCTCACTAGAGATTGAAATTTGTGAGCATCATTAGAGCTGATCCAGATAAGACAGAGCATCCCAGTTGCCTGTAGTGTCCTAAGGACCAAAGAAAATGGCCAAGGCTCAGGTGCTTCTGATGTGTTTTATCCTTTTCTGTATTTCCTACTGGAATTGTAGGAGCCTGTATAATACTGATTCAGTTCATTGGAAAAGCAGAATTTTGAAATAGTAGAAGTTAGAGCTAAACTTTTACTCTGATTTCAACATTTGGCTGGAGAAGATTAGGAATATATTGATCATAGGATTAACAATAAACTATTGACATTGAACATAATATACCACTGAGGATTCTTTGGATGACATTATCTTCCAGCTCATAATTATTATTCTATGGCCAGCATATCATTCAAATGATATGCTATGCATGGTTTTTAAGGAGAAATAAAATCACTTCTTTAGGAGAGTTCAGCAGTCCATGGGATTTTTGTTTGAGTAAGTTTCTTTAATGCTTCTTTCTGAAGGTGATGTCCAATATTCTCCCACACAGCAGCATTCTCATTAATGCATCTAAAATCGGCCTTGTAGCACTAGTGGTTTAAAAATGGTTGACAGCATCTCAACTCCTCTATTTATAGATGCAGGAAAGATAATCAACCGTCAACATCAGCTCTGATTTGTATGAGGTAGAGCTAAACAGACCTGCACCTTCCAAGGGTTTTCGAGTTCTGACACCAGTATCTGTGCCACACTCCTCTCCTATTCAGCTCATTAATTTTTTGCAGTGGCCATGGACTAATTACAGTCCAGAGTCACAGGTACAAGTTTTATTCAGTAACAGAGTGTAATTTGGTATGAGAATCAATAGGCTACACATTGACTTTCATATTAAAGAACCATGTAGGCACATTTCCTCTTTTTCATGGAAGGCCTGTTTTCCCTATCCCCTATCAAACATTTTTCCTTCTAAAGATAGGCTCATTTCTTAGTTCCATCTTTATATGTTCCTCTCAACTCCTTTTGAATATCCTCTTTTGATATTGCCTTCCTGTCCCACTATCTTGGCTGAAAAGCCCTTTCTGGACCTGTCACCATTGGCTCTGTCACTGTGTCCCTTCTGCCCTAGTAATTGTCTCCTTTGGTGCAGTTCTTGACCCATGAATAGTACAGTTCATTTTGCAGGATTAGCTGTAGACCAATCCCTATGAGGTAGAGGTTCTAGATTGTCCATAATTTTCTCAGCAACATCTCATAATACTCAATAGTCATCAAGTAAATAAATCTCTCTTCAAGATGTTGAAAATGGTGAGTCCCAAATCTATATAGAGGTCAGGAATCAGTCTGAAGGGTTCTCCTCATTGATGTGTTTGCAAAGGCTGATGAACCAGATCATCAGGTCAGACAACAGTGCAGTGTCTCACAAAGTGAAGTTGTTGAATCTGGTCAGATAATAGTTTGCAGGGGCTGGGGAATATAAATGGGAAGGTCAGACAGCAAGCTGTTGACTCATGGAGTGGAAGAAACTCTCAAGTAAGTTCACACAGGTGGCTCGCAGTTGTCATTCAAAGAAATGGCTCATGAATTTCTGGAAGTTGCAAATCCCTAATCCATGGTTCATTCTGAACTGTGTGGCTTCAGGGGCTAATAAAACCAAATCAACAGTTCAGATGACAGGCCAGTGTCTCACTGTCTCTTCTCAAACCATGCCTGCAGGCAATTCTCTCTCCCCCTCTTAATATGATGGCTTCTAGGTCCAACCTAGCTCCTTCCCTGACTAGACAAGATTAGGAAGACTCCAGATGTCTACCCAACAGAACTAGGAGGGGCCCCTTGGGGAGCATGTGGTGAAAGATGGCAGGTTCAAGAGGACCTTGCAAGTAAAGTTAAGGTAATTCGGTCCAAAGGTGGCTGAGGAGAATTTGTCCTAAGGTTGTCAAGAGGAGCTTGTCCTAAGGTGGCCATTAAGAGCTTAGAAAGTTGTTCTGCACTCAGGAAGGGAGATAATGTCTGTGAACATTCTGATCTTGGTTCTGAGTTATAGCTTCTTGTTCCTGATCCCGAGTTGTACCTTGTTCATTAATAGACCACTTTGATCTATTGAGTGTTGTGAGACAACAGCAACAGATTATCAAACCCAGAAGTGAGACAGAGTGGTGTAGAAGGAATGACTTGTTTTAGAGTTGACAAAAAAATGTTGCAGAGTTGAGGTATGTTTGACCTCCCCCATCTGCACTGTTCCCAGTACTTACTGCCACTGAAGGTACTGCGCCTCTTATACTGGTGATGCTGGTAGAAACCCTTATTCCATTTAATAACAAATAGGTGTTTATCTACTTTGTGTGATTATAAAGCTGAGCTATTTCTAGAACATTCAGATAATGTCACTGGAACTCAGAATTCTCATGTTATGAGTGGGTGCATTATTTTCGGGCACTGGGGTCCCCAACACTCCAAAAGTGATCCTCAGGAGTGACATTGCAATTGTGGCAAATATTAAAAGACAGAGAGCAGACAGCCGGACACAGGGGCTCTCTTCCCATGTCAGGACTGAAAGAGTGAATATATTTTCCAATGGGTATGTATAATGGAGCTTACAGATCTTTCCATAAGGCGTTTATGTCATGTAGTTAGAATGTACGGAGTTAATGGGTCATATCATAAGTGGGTAAAATTCTAAACAAGCAAGATGCTGAGTTACCATCTCAACCTTGTGTTAATTGACTTCAAACCAGCCCTGTGCCCTCCCCAGGCGTTTGCTACATTTATGTTGGGATGGCTCTAGAACTTGATTGCTCAGATATACAGATAACCTTCAGGCATAGTGAAGTAGCCAGGCACAGAAATGATTCATCTACTATGGGAGCTCCTTTAAGTCTGCTCCTTAATGTAGAGCTAGCTATTGTGGGGGGCACATTATTTGACCTGGAGAATGTGTATTTGAAAACATTTATTTCTCAGAACACTGGATATCTTTCTAAAAATAGGGCTAGTTTTCTGGTTCGATGGTCGTGAATGTAGAAACAAGGTAAAATATTTTCTACCAAGTCCTCAATTAATGACACATTATGTAATGAACTACCACAATAGTTTTTATTACTGTTTTGCTTTCTTTACTGTAAGATATTTAAAAAAAAACTTCAAATGGAAAATACTTCATTAAGTAGACTCCTCTTACTACAGGAACCACTGACATTCAACGATGTGGCTGTAAAGTTCCCCCCGGGAGGAATGGCACCTCCTGAACCCTGCTCAGAAAACCCTGTATCAGGATGTGATGTTGGAGAACTATCGCAACCTGGTTTCCATTGGTGAGGAGAATTCTCAAGTCATTGACCTCGTCACTTGCTTTTCCTATCTTATGTGTTAAAAACTTTGCGGTGTTTGTGGTATTCTCAAAGAGGTAGATTCTCATTGCATTGTCTCATCCTAGGTTAGTGGGTTAGGTCTCCTACCCTTGAGAGAACACTATTTAATTTTTTCCTTTAAACATTATTTTCCTAAAAATACAAAATTCGGCAGGCTTTACAAATGTTACGTTAATGTTTGTGTCTAAGATTCTGTAATTTCTCATAAACAGGTTCTCTAGTTGTCACCCCAGAAGCTTTCTCTCAGTTGGAACAAGAGAACTGTGTTTGGTATTAGAAGCAAGCTATAAGGGAATTTTCCCAGATGCATGGTCAAAATACCTTAAGGGGAATTGGCTGGGGTAGTTGATTCAACAGGGAGAAGGCCTCCTATCTATGATAGGTGTCCAAAAATGCATAAAAGTGTGTGCTACTTTGAATATGAGAGTTCACTTGTCCTAGATGTTGGGGGAAGTATACCTGTAGCTCTTATGAGATTAGATTTCCATTTTCTTATTTTACACTATTGTATGTTTGCTTCCATAATTTTCTTTAACATTCTGAAATTTTCCCTTCTTTTATGTTTCCACTTTACTAAGAAAATCTGTCTTGTGAGCCTCTCTCCAAACAGAGAACTCTGAATTTGTAGCTGTCCTCTGAATACAGCACATTCCTCCCCTACTGAGTAAGAATGGATTGCCATTTGCAGTATGCAGTACCATCTTGCATCTTGAGCTCCCACCATAAACGGGTCTCTTTTGTGCTTCCTTAGCTTCCCCCCTTGGAGTGTCTCTAAAGATTTGGTGTCCATTTTCTCATTCGTTATCCTGTTCCTTTAAAGTTTTCTTCATGCAGGTGATATCAGTTCTTTCTGTTTTCTTAGAGAGATGGTCAAATTGCCTTTTCTGTTGAAATTCTTTAACAGACATGTTTCTCCATATTTTATTCCTCTTGTTGAAACACATTTAAGACTTCTGCTATTTTTAGCTATCTAAAATTATCTTCCTAGCAAGAATATTGTTATCAGCTTAGAAAATACTTTACACACTGTACCTTCAATATTTTTGTACCTGTAAGATTTTTATTTTAAGTTGTCTCTTCCTCCAATAATTTTCTAAGTGGAAAGGGCATTTTTAATATCTTATATTCTTGCTTTTTTCATTAAGCACATGTCTGCCGTAGATTCCTTAGTATACAGTGTGCCTTCCTTAGGCCCACGATTTCTTAACAGGTCCAATACATGAAAGATTACCTTTGCTGCTCTAAAGAACATTTTTGCAGTATATTCCAATAGATTTTATTGCTGTTATTCAAACAATGCACAGTATATTCAATATTGCTCTGTTTTCTTTTCTGTCTTTTGAGTAGCCTTTTCGTTTCCATATGTAAGTTGGCTTTCATGTCATCCCACATCCCATCTGTTCTCTGTCATTAGACTTCAGTCAGACTTTTATTCCTCAAGATTATTCTTTACATAGTCTCTAAGCTTTGTGCTTGCAGGCATATGAATATTAGTCTACCACTGACAAAATTATACATCAGGGAAAATATTGAAGTGGTTTTTTTTGGATAATGAATATGATGCCAATCTTCTTGAATTTGTCAATCTCAACCTTATAAACCACTTGATTATCTAATTAAAAATAGCCAGTACCAGTCTATTAAAGTTGAATAATGCATACACTATCAAATTTTACCATTCCATTTTGTTTAGACAACTTGCAGATTTTTCATGATAACATTGCATATATGCCATTTTCAATTACTAGAGGATATTTACAGCTATTTTTTCTCATTTTCAGTCATGCCATGTCAAGCACTGAAGGTCCCCAAAGCTCTTCCTTTATCCACATCATTACTGTTGACTGTACTTTGAGGATTTAGTACATCTTCAGTGTTATTTCATTGCCATTAAACCTGAGGGGTTCATGTACCAGAAGTCGATCACCAAGTCTTCCTCCCAGTCCCTATTTTTGGAGATTCCACTAAGACCTGTGCACCGTGGGTGGTCCTGCTTGTATTTGAAACACTGGGTGGCAGTGCTCCTGGCATCACAGCAACCTGCACGCCACCACAGGACAGCACTGTAAGATGAGTGCTGTGAGCTAGAATACAGGCTTCATAAAAATAAAGAATGTGTTTCTGTACCATAATCCCTTTCACATATACCTGTAAAAATGGTTTTCTCCCAAGTAGAACATTTGGCATGTTTCACATTCCCAACTTTGTCTAGTACTTAGTTGTTTTTCAGTTAGATTGATGCAATGAATACATCTAACCTCTACCAACTGGAATTAGCAAGTCTTATCACTCCTGTGGTCTATTGGTCTCAATGTCTTCCTTCTGTTATGTTTGTTATATGTTTTCATGTACTTCTTTAAGCAAATATCAAATCTGTGTCCATTCATCACTTTCACATCCAACCTGATATATATAATAACTATTTTTATCATTTGGATTGTTTACATGATTGTATTTCGTCCAATGGGTAACAAAAATCAAGCATAATGTTTTATTTATATTCATATAAGAGGGTTGTCACTAAAGATCTACTTTGTATCAATGCGTATTTTAAGGGCTGCATTGTAAACCAATTTGTTGAAAAGAGCCAATGTTCTGTTCTTTTATAGAAATCCAGAAAGATGATGATCATTTGCTTGAGCACTTGCAATGTGAAAGACGCGTGGACAGAATAGAACAATGCTATACATTTAATACATATTCTCAGCATAAAAATAATTTTCCTCTAAAGGAAACTTATGAGATGTTTTGATTACATGAACAAATTATAAAATCAGATTTAATCATTGTAGAATTAAATCAGAACAGAAGAAACAAAATACAGAAGTCAGTTTTGCTCAGTGAAGATGAGAAGGCTTTTTTCCACATTGAACAAGAGCAATTTTGTACTGAAATGAAATTCCCTGAGTGTGAACCACCCAGGCTCATTAAGTCACAATGCATTCAGCATCAGGAGTCTGATGAAATTGAGAAAACACACACAGGTAATAAATGTGGGACAACCTTCACTGATGACTCTGTGCTCTATGAGCACCAGATTATTGATATACTAGATAAGACCCATGAATGTAGTCAGTGTGAGCAAAATTTCAAGAAAGTGTTCAAACTCAATGAACATTATCAAAAAAGTCATGAAGGACAAAGCTATATAAATGTTTGCAATGTGGCAAAACTTTCCACAGTGTGTCATACCTCAAGGGTCATCGAGAACCTCATGTCACAGGAATGTCCTATGTATACAGAGAATGTGGGAAAGGCTTGACCAGGAAGAGTGATCTCACTGCTCATCAGCAAACTCATACTGGAGAGAAACCCCATGTATGTGGTGAATGTGGCAAAGGCTTTATCCAGAAGAGTTCTCTCACTTTTCATTGGCGAACTCATACTGGAGAAAAACCCCACATATGTGGTGAATGTGGTAAAGATTTATCAGGAAGAGTATGCTTAGTGTTCATCAGCGAACTCATACTGGAGAGAAATCCCATGTATGTGGTCATTGTGGAAAAGCCTTTCTCAGGAAGTATGGTCTCACTGTTCATCAGCTAAATCATACTGGAGAGAAACCCCATGTATGTGGTGAATGTGGCAAAGGCTTTATCCAGAAGACTTCTCTCACTGTTCATCAGCGAACTCATTCTGGAGGGAAACCCCATGTATGTGGTGAATGTGGCAAAGCCTTTATCCAGAAGAATGCTCTCACTGTTCATCAGCTAACTCATACTGGAGAGAAACCCCATGTATGTGGTGAATGTGGAAAAGCTTTTATCAGAAAGTGCAAACTTACTGATCATCAACGAGCTCATATAGGAGGGAAACCCCATGTATGTGGTCAATGTGGAGAAGCATTTACCTTGAAGCATGCTCTCACTGTTCATCAGCGAACTCATACTGGAGACAAAACCCATGTATGTGGTGACTGTGGTAAAGCCTTTATCACGAAGACTCATCTCACTATTCATCAGAAAACTCATACTGGAGAGAAACCCCATGTATGTGGTGACTGTGGAAAAGGCTTTATCCAGAAGTCTACTCTCACTGTTCATCAGCGCACTCATACTGGAGATAAACCACATAAATGTAGTAAATGTGGCAAAAGCTTCATTCGTAAAGGAAGTCTCAAAAGTCATCTACACATTCACAGGAGAAAATCCGTATGTATGTGGTGAGTGTGGCAAAGGCTTTATTCAGAAGAAAAATCATACTGGTGAGAAACCCCATGTATGTAGTCAATGTGGAAAAGCCTTTCTCAGAAAGGATGGACTCACTGTTCATCGGAGAACTCATACTGGAGAGAAATCCCATATATGTAGTGAATGTGGCAAAAGCTTCATTCATAAAGGAAATCTCAAAACTCATCTACAAATTCACAGGAGGAAAACCTCTATGTATTTGGTGAGTGTGGTAAAGCTTTCAGCCAGATGCAATGCCTTACAGCACATCAGAGATCTCACACAGGCTAGAAGCCCTTTGCATGAATTAAATGTGGAACATCTCATATGTGGACGTCAGATCTCATTAAACATGAGAATTTTCAACAAGAACACCTTTCATTGGTGTTAGTGTAACAAAGTTTTCAAAACTAAGGAAGAGGTGCTGGAGTTTGGCCTGAGCCAAGTGTGTGAACGGACAGTTGTGGCTTTCCACATGGGTACCCATGTTCTGTGTTGCTGTCCCTCTACTGACATGGCCCCCCATTTTGGGGTCAGATGACTTTCCAGACTTCCACAGAATGTATGCTCTTCCAGCTTTCAGTGCCTGAAAGAGAGCTGAACCTGGTGTTTCTGGTTCACAGATGTACCAACCAGTAGAATGCCCACCTAGTTGCCAGTTGTGCCTGCCACACTTGCATTCTCTTTGTTACCTCCCGCTCCCACCGGAGACAGCACAGAAGTACCATAAAATAAAAATAAAGAAAATAGAAGATGTGTGGGAACAATTCATCCTGGGGATGAATGGACCACAGTGAGCCTCAACATCCACAACCCTGAGAGAAGAACTAGATGGTGCCCAGCTTCCACTGCTAATAACTCTAAAGGGATCACAAAAAACGGTCCTGATTTGAGTGGGAGAAGAAAGTGGAACAAATCAAAATCATAAAATAGATCAGGCTTACTGATCTGATGTAGACTTGGAATCCCCAAATTATGGCCTCTAGTGACTCTTCTCTCTTGGACCTGTATTCAATCCTCTGACTCAGATTTCAGCCCAACAATATACAGGCTTAGAGGGGAAGAATTACATCTGAGAGGTATACACTCCTTAGAAAACTCAACGATTGTAAATCAAAAGGACAGCATTTGCTTATGGATAAAAACTTTTGAAAACAAGAAGGAATAGGAAAGAAGGATGAATAATATAAAAACACAAGGAGGGCTGAAGTGGGAAGAAGGCTGGTATGTCTTGGGAATTACAATCAATGTATGAATGTGGCAACCACATACATGGGGTTTCTCTTCAATTTACTCTAAAGTTTTAAATCATAAAAAATTTTTTAAAAAATGAAGAGCTCATGTCTCATCAATGCTTTCTTGTAGGGTAGTTACCAGGTAGCTGTAATGAGTGTGGGTAACAAATTTTTACCTGTGTTTCTAAGTTTTCTTGACATAAATCTACAAAATTTAAAAGCATTAAATTCAGTCAAGATGGGAAACTCTCCACGAGTAGTCATATGACATCACATACCAGTGATGTCATGCAGAAGGAAATCTCTGGCAATATAGTGACTTTGCAAATACCCTCGTTGGTATCTCTCTGTCAGTAAACTACATTAGGATTTTAACCACTAAGTCTACTGCACTTGGAAAAAGTAGCAGAAAGGGCACAAGCTCAAGGAAGTATAATCTACAGACATAGCTATTTACATAGATTTTGATATTGAGATATATGCCACAGTAAAATACTGGTAAAAATAATCTGGCTCAAAGACAATAAAGATATTCCACACGGTTTAGGCTGCATTCTTTACAGAGGAAAGGGCAAGTATTTAAATCAGGCTATTCGGAGGGCTTACTCTACCTGAACTTTGAACATACTATACGGCCACTGTAGTCAAAACAGAGTGGTACTGGCATAATGACAGATATTCAGACCAATGGAAAAAAGCTGAAGACCCAGAAATAAAAACATCAGCATACAGGCAAGTGATCTTTGATAAGGTTCCAAAAAATATTAAATGGGAAGCAGATGCCATCTTCAATAAATGGTGCCAGAAATATTGATATTATCTGCAGAAAAATGAAGCAAGACCCTTACCTCACTTTGTACTTCTTTTTCTTTTGAATTCATTTTTTTTGAGAATTTGTTAATATTTGTTTCCTAACAACAGTATTGGCATAGACAATATTTTCTAGGGTGTTCTAAGGAAATTATTGCACAATGTGCACTAGTGAGTATTCATTAGAATGAAGAAATTCAAGATATATCTGAGGGTGTGGACAAAGTTTGAGACGCAACGTGATCATTTTTTTACTGCATTAAATATTTCTAACTTTGACAACAAATGGCAGTAGGTAGTATCTGAATTGTAAACTGAGGTCTGAACAATACATAGTGCTCTGAAATCTGCCTGGTGAAAGATGGACAAACCCCATTCCAATGAAATGAAGGCATGGTCAGATGCATGAAGGTTCCCTAGACTCTATGCACGGTGGTCCCTGGAGAAGTGCTGACAAGGTGGGGAAAACACAGCTTCTGAGAGGAAAGCCTCACTGCCTTCATTCTCTGCCTCTGCTGAAACTGAGTTTGTGTCTGTGCTCACACTGACTTCCCATAACCATGTCTCTGGCACAGTAATACATGACTGTGTCCTCAGGATTCACAGAGCTCAGTTTTAAATACATGTTCTGGGAGGTGTCCCTTGTGATGCTGACTCAGTACTGGAGAGCTGGAGTATACGTTGTGCCCCCATTCTCCCATATTATCCCAATCCACTCCAGATCCTTTCCTGGAGCTTGGTGGACCCAGATCACATGACAGATGGTTAAAGAGAATCTAGAGACAAAACAAGTGAGAGATAGGGTCTGTGAGGGCCTCACTAGTCCAGGGCCTGACTCTTGTAGCTGCACCTTGGCCTGTACAGCTGGGGATAGAGAGAAACCCAGTGAGTTGTGCTCGGATGCTGCACTCCCAGACTTCATGTCTGACTCCCTGAACCACTCACCTCCCTGAGTTGCCAGAAAGAGGAAAACCCACACTTGCTTCATGTTCATGTGGATAAGATTCGTGACACCCAGAAAATGCTCTCCCGGTGAGAAGGAATATGAATTTAAGTCCATGCGTGCTGTGGTTTCATTTGGGTTCTTGTCAGGCATTTGCGTGTGGGAGGTGCATGGTATGTAAAGGTGGAAAGGGCTGAATGGGGCCCCTGCCTCTGGGACTCACTAGAAATCGATGCTGGTGGAGTCCTTGGAAGAACACAGCCCTCTCTCTGAGGTCTTCACTCTACCAATCATGCAGAAGCTGTGCAGATTTTAAGTTTAATGTAGCTTTACATCCACTACCATCAGAAGTACACAGATGATCTGGTGAAATTAAAGACAATCTGTATCCTTAGCATGCAATGGAATCAAGACTAGGCCTACCTGAATCTTGTCATTCCTTTGACCACATAGGGAAACAAGTATATGTCATCCCTAAAACTCCTTTCCCCTATAACATTTCAGAATATTTGGGAAAGGATAAAAGATACTCTTATATTCTATATTTAATACTGGAATAAAAGTGTTTCCTGACAACAAGGTTATTTCTGGGGTTACAGGAACCCACAGAAATCATAAGAAGGTCATTTTTCTTCCCATGGATTAGTACCCTCTGTGGGTGATGGGTGTTCTGAGCTTCCTGCTGACAGCAACCCATCACATACAGGAGAGGTGTTTCCTGGGCTTACACTGTCTTCCAACTTCTGTGGGGCACACAGTAACATTTTCTCTGGTCATAAGCATTCAGACTGTTGGTCAGGAGTGTTACCTGGAGTTGTCTCTGCAGATTTCCAAACACAGGCAGTGGAGCTACCATAGTGGTCAGCACAGCAGCTCTAACTGCAGTCTGTATCCAGGCTCCCGTGGGTCCTTAGCACCCCTGCAAGTCAACTTTCTCCCTGAGGTTATTTTTATCTCTGGTCCCTCAGTGGGAAAAGCTTTAGAGGTAGAGTGCTACAAGTTGCAAACACTGTGAGCTGGATACAGTGAAAGGAAGTATGATCTGCAGACATACTATTTATACAGATTTTGATATTGAGATATACGCCATAATAAAATACTGGTAAAGAAAATCTGGCTCAAAGACAAAGATATTCTACAGAATTTAGGCTGCATTCTTTACAGAGGAACGGGGAAGTATTTAAATCAGGTTTCTATTTAAAATAATAGAAACAGGAACTTTTTAGTTAATTATTCGATGTTAAGGGGAAAGTTTCTAGTCAGAATAATTTTGGGGGTGGTATTCTGTTATGTTTGATAGGAAATTTTGTAGATGTTGGTAATTGTTGAAAACAATAATCTAGTGCACTGAACCACACCTGAGAAGAATGTTGCAAATAGTATTTTGCTGCATGTTTCATGAGAAAAATATGTTCTAATATATGACAGAAAGTTTTACACACATAGCTGGAAACTGATGGAAATTCTTTCCAGTACAACATTTCAAAAACTTTAAAATATTGAACAGGAAAAGGGATTATGATATAAACCAATAACTGAATTTACAAGAAAAAAATTCATAATGAAATAGTCTATGTTTATTATTTTATTGTTTGTTTTTTGCCCAACCCATCTTATAGTTAGCTGTGGTCGTCATATAATCATTTGTCAATTTGACAGGATTAAGAGTGAAGGGGTGGAGTCTAGCCAGTTAATCAGATCATAGCCAATGTGGCCTCTGTGTTGGCATGGCCTTCTCCTGAGGATTCTGGGAACTCCTGCATTCCTCCTTGGATGTAGGACTCTATCTCTGTCTCTGTCTCTGTCTGTTGACTCCCTGGGAGACATTGCAGCTGACAAGACACATGGAACTAGGCGAGTGCCCTCAGCTGGAGAAACCACGTGGACCCATGCCAGCGCTGAGATGCTTACAATGCCACCGGATCCAGAAGACTTCCCACCCACTGGCCTGTGGTCTTCCTGTATTTGGCATCATTGTATTTGTTCTGTGAGTCTGAAGAAGACTTTAAAAATAGGTATCGGACATGTGGTCTAAGATTGAACTTAAGGACTTGATCTGGACTAGGCTGGGGTGTTTTCTCAATATTTGATTGCTCTTGTATATAAAGCTATTTATTTCTCAAGGACATGAGTGTCTATGAATTTGTTTTTCTAGTCTACCCAGAGTAACACACATACCATATCATTTACAGTTCATTCGCATCAAGCAGTATTTTATGATTGCTACTACAATCAGTATGAAAACATCCGCTTCTTTCTTGAACTCTTTAATATCGGCTCCCTTTTACCCTACCCCCTGCCCCACTGTACCTCCAAGAAACCCTTGTTTGTCTTGCTGCCTCTATACTTTCATCAATTCTGGGTTCATATACTGTTAAACCAAAAAACACATAACAAAACTCTAGAGTACTACCCCCAATTACAAATTACATCTGAGATGAACCCCAATAGGATTAGAAGTTGAGGAGAAGGCAGTCTAAGTGTAGTCTTCTGTCCTTCCCTGGAGTCCAGGACTGAGCTAGATGTGTTTAGGATCAATTATGTCAGTCTGGCTCCTGGCATGTGGTGACATTGCGGGATAACTGCCTTTCCAGGGCTTCTGAGTTCAAACATACTCTTTAGGTCTGGTGTCCTACAGCCTGCCCCTTCTACCTTTGAACACATGCTAACATTCCCCAAAGTGATTGTTAAACATATTACATGGAATACAGAAGACAATGACAAAACTAACTCCCTGCCTTCCAGTAGATTCTCCCTCATAGCACAGCTCTATTTTGTCATCTTTGCTGGTGAGGAGGGAATACTGTCCTTTTTAGCAGCACAAACGAGGGATGCTTACAAACCACCATCCCTGCACTGGCCGCAGAGTGAGAGCGCTGGCTGTGGGGACTGGGACCCACTCCTGATGATGAGCTGGCTCCATCTCTTCTCTGTGTTGCATGCAATGTCTGTGGGTAAACTGTGCTTTTGCTGGCGATGGCAGACAATGGTTTAACAGAATTATGCTGTTAAGTTGACCTTACACTACAATAGAGGGGAATACTGTTGGAAGGAAGAATATGGATATTTTTATACATCTACCTTTAAATTGAAGCACAGCAAGTGAAAAAATATATTTAAAAGGAAAGCCAAGTGTTGGATCGCCCCTGTGAACAGCTCTCTGCTGTGGAATTGCCAAATTTGCGGGTAGGTAGCTGGGTTGGGGGACTGGGATATAATGACGGGTGTCCTTTGTATTTGTTTACCCATAGAGAGCACAACTGTGCTCTAAATCATTGCCGTCCCAGTTCACAGCACCTTCCTGTGATTTGCTTCCCTTGCAGGTGCTGTGGCAACTCCCGGCTGAGCTGTTGATACTTCGGGAGCATCCCACAGAAGCCTGCAGAGACAACTGGAGGCTTGATGCTGAACCGCAAGGTTCGCAGAGGGAGGAGAGCTCCCACTGGTGATAATCCCTAGCTATGCCCAGCTCCCTGCTGCAGATGATTAGACCAGGCCACGTGGTGAGAGGCTGAGCACTGGGGAAACCGAGGAGTGTTTGGAATCTGCCAGGAGCTGGGCTAGGTGTCGGTGGAGGTGTTTCTATTTTCTTTTGAGAAAGGAATCACAAAGCTCCTCATCCTGCTAGTAGAAATGGGACCTGGCATTTCCAGGTTGCTCGGCAGTTTTCCTGCACAGGACAGGTACCTTTCAGAACTGGTGTCCAGACTCTAGCCTGATCCACTTCTGAATGTACACCCCTCCTCCCTGGGCCATCCACTATACTAGAAAATTTACACCCCAGCACCACGCATAAACAGCAGATAATTCTGAGCTGTATAGGAAACCACTGTTATAAGCACAATAAAAGTGCACTCTTCTAAAAATAATACAGAGAGTCCATAAGGGAGTCTAGTAGACTGATTATACTCCTTCCTTGACCCAAACCACAATAACCTCTGCAAATACAGACCAGTATCTCTCATGAATGTAGGTGCAAAAATTCTCAAAAAAGTCCTGGCCAATAGAATCCAACAGCATATAATTATTTTTTTTAAAAAGACCAATATTCTCAGACCAATGAGTCAGGTAAGAAAACCCAGCAATGAAAACGTCCACATATAATTGATTTTACAATGGCCCAAAAGACATTAAAAGGGAAGCAGGTGCCTCCTAAATAAACGGTGTTGGAAAATCTGGATATACACCTGCCGAAGAATGAAATGAAATATCTCATTCCATGCACCAAAATAAACTCCAGGTGGATTGAAGACCTAGATGTAAAATCGAGAGCTAGCAGGATCATCAGTGAGAAAATTGTGACATTGCTAGGAGGCCTAGTTCAGGGAATACATGGGCTGGCAGAATTAACAAAAGAAACATACTCCATAGAAGGTAAAATAGATGAATGGGACCTATGAAAAAGGAAACACTTGTGTAAATCAAAAGAGTTTATTTAATAAAAGTAAAAAGAGAGCCCACAGACTGGAAAAGGATATTTAGTAATGACACATCAGATAAAAGACTAATTACTAAGATCCACAGAATTTTACAAGGTTAAAGCAAGAAAAAAACCAAACTTTTTATAAGATGGGCAAAAGACCTTAACAAACAATTCACACAAGATGACACTTAAATGGTTAATAAACACATGTGGAAATGTTCCAGGTCTGTAGTCATCCAGGAATTGGAAATCAAAACAACAATGTGATTCCAACTAAAGCCCAGTACTGTATCCCAATTTAAAAACAAAACATAACTGAGAACAAATAAAGGATGGAGAGGGCCTGGTGGGATAGGGACTCTTATACACTGCTAGTAGACATGTAAATATGTACAGCCGCTATGGAAGAGATATGGCAATATCTAAAACAGATGGAAATTGAACTACCATATGACCCACCAATACCCTTACTGGACATATACCCCAAAGAAATAAGGAAGAGATGACGAACAGACATGTGTTCCCCCATGATCATTGCAGCACAGGGTACAATAGCACGAAGCTGGAAACAGCCTAAATTCCCATCAAGAGAAGGTGGATACATTTTTTTAAAAACTCTGATACATACTCACAAATAAATAATATGAATCCCTAAAAAGCAGCAATGAAACCTCAAGTCGGGGAGGGATCTGGAAGACATGCTGAGTAAAGCTAGTCAAGAACAAAAGGACAAATGCTATCTAAGTCCACTGCACTTGGAAACAGTGGCAGAAAGGGCACAAGCTCAAGTTTGCAGGTCTTCTTGCTGGGAGCTAGATCGCCTGGGAAAGAGCTGGACCAGTGCCATTAACCACAAATCCTCTGGTCAAGGTAAGCATAGTGGAGATCATTTGGCCAGAGGCCACTTCCTTACCTGATAGCTGGGATCCATTGGTGAGGGAAAGGGGGCAGGATGCTGAGTGGTAGCAATATGGATCTGGGGTGAGGTCCCCTGGAGAGGGTGGTGGCCTCTCAAAGGGGTGAGGCTTAGTGATGGTAGGGGTGGGCAGCACTGAAGAGGGGAGATGGAACAGTCAATTTTGGGTGAACATAAATGTGTGTCTGTTGGGGTATGGGAAAGGAGAGCTGACAGCCAAGTGGGGGAAGGAGGGACTGCAGGTGCTCTTGGGATCAACAGGTAGGGAGGGTATTTCATGACTTGCACTCGGAGAGCAGAGCTGACCTAGGACTCTGGGTTTACCTGGGAAGCCAGGCCAGATGTCACAGAACAGTGGGAAACTGAATCCTGACTCTCAGAGTACAAGTCATGCTGCAGAGCTGCATCTGTGAGATCCCCAAATGGGAACTCCATTGGGAGAACTGGATTCTACCCCAGACTCACTGTAACCTGGGGATTTAAGCTGGAAAACACATGGTGTCTGGGGTTGAAGAAAACAGCTGTACCAAGAGCTGTGTACTATTGGTTGTCAAACAAGCAAGTCTTGGTACAGCGAGTGTGCTGTGTTAAGACATAATATCCTGGCAACCCTGTGTGGCTGTCCTGTTGCAGTCTGCTTATACTCATCTACATTAGACTGTGTCTGAGAGGTGTGCCACCATTGGACTCACCGTCTTGAAGTAGTGTGATTTGTTTTATTATTTTTCAGAAAATGAAACCTAGGGATGTTGAGCTCACAGGGAAAGAAAGTATAACAAGGGCTTAGGGTGCTCGAAGGGTGGAGGAGACAAAAGGGAGATGATTTCCAGAAGTCTAGGAAGGAACCTTATCATTTGGAAAACATGTAGGAGTATGCAAGAAATTGCACAATTAGTTTTGACGGAATTGAACTAGAACAATGTGACCTATACAGTGGTTCCCAAGTTAAATCATTTTAATTTTATCAAATAAAAGGAAATATAGGAATAGATCAAGCAATAGGTTTGGAGCTTGCACTAAATCCTATCCCCAATTTAAGAACAATCAGTTCTTACATCATGGCCCTGCTTGATCCTCAGCTTTATGAAATGATCACTTGATATAAGGGTGATACAGCAAAGTGGTGAAGAAACCATATGGTGACTGACTATCAATCAGAACAGTGTCTGCGGTCTTAAAAGCTTGCATTCAAGCAAGCAGCCATCTAAGCAAGGGGTCCGCTGACTACACACTGAGAAAGCACAGCAGCTCGTGTGACCCAAAGATAACAATTACAAAACATCAGTACAGTGAGAAGAGCATCGGAGCACCAATTGTGAACACCCAATTTGTGGAGGCCTATGGGGATGGTGAGAGCCCCAAACCCATCTGCAGAGCATCTGGTCAGACTGAGCCACTGGCAGATGGCTCTAGTCACAGGCAAGAGTCTCCATCAACCTTACTATCAGACAGAGACCACGGTCGTCCTGATTATGCAAGGTTGAATTCAACACTTGGCCAGGGGACCACCAAACAGACGACACTTGAATTTTTTCTGGGCGCAAGCATTTCTTACTGGTTTTATGACTGAAACCTCTTCCCTGGCTTTTAAAATATTTTTGGTGGTCTTTTCCTTCTTACACATTGTTTGTATGTTTGTCTTTATACTATTATGTTTTTCTCTGACCACCTTAGCGCATTTTTGTTTGTTTGTTTTTGTTGGGTCTCCCAGGAGTGAAGTACAGGTAGAGCGGATGCATGTTGATAATAACGTCCACAAGGGCCTATAGGAATAGGTAGGGGGAGATCGGGAGGGAAACGGGATTTGGGGAGAAACTAATGATGATGGGATGGGGAGGGAGCACCAGGACAGATTGTGATTGCATAAATCATCTTAGAGGCAATTTACTTTTGGCGGGGCAGGGGATGATGCTCTAAAATTGATGTGGGCCGATTGTAAAATTCTCCATGACAGGAGTGAGTAAATAAAATATAAACAACGTAAACCATTAACATCTTAATAAAGATATTATAAATAATATCATAAGTGATGTCACAGATGAAAGGGCATAATTAAAATAAGAATACCATGAAGAAAATTCTGTGGAGACTAAGATAATGGAAAAATAGAACAATTCCTGACAATAATATTAAATACGGTTAAACAAAATACAGAACACACAGAAAACAAACTACTGGAGAAATGCAACCAAAATAAGATACAAATTGTAAACACAATTTCCATAACTCACTGGCACCAAGTGGAACCACACTCACAGTGACCCTCTAGGACCAAGGAGACTGCTCCTTAGGGTTGTTTCAGCCACCAGAAATCTTTTTATTTCATTCAGAAATGGACATATTTTCCTATGAAATATATATTATATAGTATTATATAAATTTTAAACTCTCTTTTGAATGTGCAACTGTATTTTATAAAAGTAATTTTAAAATATTTTCAAAATAAATATGTTCTAAAACATTTGTTTATCGACTAAGATCCTTTTATATTGTCTTAAAAATATTTTATGAACACCTATTTCAAACATCATGCTATTCTATAGTTCAATCATATTAAGCAGTGTTGTAAAATCGCTACCACAATCCGTTTCAAAACACTGCCTTCCTTCTTGAAATCCTTTATGTTAACTTCCCTTTGCCTGCCACATCCCCTGCCATAGCCCCCAGAACCCTTATTCTAATTATTGTCTCTGTAGATTCACCCATCCCAGGGTTCAAAAATTTCAAAATATAGAAAAAGACCTAACCAGGAGTCAAAAAGATTACCAACAATAACCAAATACAATAGCAATAAACCTATATCTGGAAAAACCCCACTGAAAATATTAAAAACCAAATAAAGCACAAAGGGTATCAAAAGGGAGATCAAATGATAACGTTTTAATCATTCAAGTCAGATTTGCCATTTTAATTTAGTCCCTTCTCCAATGCTCTCAGTGTGAGCACCAGGTTATTCCCATTCCTCAGTTATGGCTCGAGGGAAGTTTCCGGAGGCTTATAAACTGTAAATCCTGTAAGTGTTTGGCGTTTTCACTGTCACCCACAGCATTCTGCATACCAGAATCTCCCAATTTAAGCCATGATACTCTTCCCCCCTTTGGATTTTAATGATATAATTTACAATCCTGGCACATCTTTTCAGAGCCTTATAGCTCTCCCTTGGATTGCATGTGATTTTGAACTACTATTCTTGTACTTAGTTAGCATTCCAATGTAGCATCCACTATGGTATCAGGGAGAGTATATTTATATATCATCTTTATTTATCATGTTTATTACTTATTTATTACACTTTGTTTTCCTAATTTTTGATAGTCATATAGTTAAATTTAATAAGAATGGTATATGTATTGAATTTTATATATTAAATAATTTATCACTTTCCAATATAAAAAGCTATCATATATAGTTATTTTAGTTAATTACTGGGCTAACCAGAATTACTCTAAATGTTCTGTACCTCACTTCATCAGGGATGTTGTTCGGTGTTTTTGAGTCAGATTTACTCACAATAACTGTGTACCAGAGAACAAACACATAAACTGCCAAGTCTTGAACCATTGTCACATGCTCCTGAGTTTGAGACCATGTTTGCAGCCACTCTGTCTGTGCATCTCACTGAGCATTTTCCTTTATATTCCTTACACTCTACTAAACAGGATATTCTTCTCTCCGGACTGGTTCCCCAATAACATGTCCAAAATATGTGAGACATCTCACTATTGTCAATTCTAAAGAGAATTCTTAGATATTAATCTGGAATTTCCTCCTCTTGTGATGCAGTTGCTATTTTTTCAATCAAAACTGTCCTTCCAAAGATGTGGACTCTTTATGACTCCAAAGAGGAATCTCACAAAGGACTCCTCCAAGCAGGTAGGCCACACCGTGCACCTGTTCCCGCTGTCGAGGGTCTCCATATGCTTTGTTTGTGCATCAAGGGAGACAATGGGTAGCAAGCATCCCTGAACACATGCCACAAGTTTAGGCCCACAAGTCACCACAATAATTTTCTCAGACCTAGAGATCTTTAGTCAGTCACTACCCACAGTCCACAGGGAGCAATGCAGAGAGACATCTCCAGAGACCTGACCCTTCAACAAACTTAGATTAAGAGATAGGATGAGAATGACCATGTTAACCTGTTTGTCAAGAAAGAAAAAGGACCATTGATGACAATGAAGGATCAGAGTCAGGTTTAATATTTGTACTGCCACAGAAAATGCTAATTCCTTTTTTCAAGCCTTCAGTGAGGAGAGAATTTAGAGAAAAAGAAAAACCATCCTTGGGGATGCTGAGAGCTAAGAGAGGAATTCCAACAGGAAATCCTCCCTGTCATCCATCTGGGCTTGTCTAGGGCTGGGTGTCCGTGCTTTGAGGGTCCTGTGTGGCCCTGCTGCCCACTGTCTTCCTGCAGGGGAGGTTTGTGTCTGGGCTCACACTGGCTTCCCCTCACTGTGCTCCTTGCACAGTAATAAACGGCTGTGTCCTCAGCAGTCACGGAGCTCAGCTGCAGGGAGAACAGATTCTTCTATGTGTCTCTGGTGATGGAGAGTCGGCTTTGCAAGGACGGGTTATAATATGTACCACCATCATACCATCTGTTTCCCATCCACTGCAGCCCCTTCCCCGAGGTCTTGCGGATCCATTTCCAGCTGTAACCACTGCTTGTGATGGAGAAACCAGAGATAGTGCAGGTGAGGGACAGCTTCTGGGAGGGCTTTACCACTCTTGGACCCGACTCCTGAAGCTGCACTGGGACGGCACTCCTGCAAGCAAACACAGATGGTCCCTGTCAGTCACTTGTGCTCAAAAACATCCACATAGACCCAGTTCAGATATCTGAATCTCCCACCTTGGGGGACTGTCACGAGGCACAGGAGAACACAGACCAATAGTATCTTTAGATTGCAGCCGGGCTTTCCCAAGAGACCTACACCCATGTGTGAAGAGAACTGTTAGCCTTCCCAGGCCAATGGTGAATTTGACCTTAGTGCCGGAAGAATAATTTGCATGTGAGGGAGCCCTGCCCTTATAAGCTGAAAGTAACGGAGATCAGACTCCCCTCTTCCTTATGAGCCCGTTGTAGGGTAACTGCTTTAACTCATATGCATGTTAATCTATAATGAAAGAAGGTTTTTCTCAAGAGGTGTGTGGGAAAGGTCAAAGAATGCCCAGAATTTCTGAGCCCAGTGTTCTCTCCTTCCAGCCCCTCTTTGCCCCTGCCCTGCCTTGGCTTTCTATATGACGTTTGTTGAAAGCATCTTCAGTCTTCACAGTCTCCAAGACCCATTTTTTCCTGTACACCCTGACACTTCTTAATTAACCTCCTCATAGTCCCTAGTAGTTTTCCATGTGTGAGAGTAACATCTTTTAGAAACACAAATACCAAATTTGTTCCAAGGATTGATAATGCCCCAAAGGTCCAACTCTTCAGTGAAGCCATTCAGCTCCAATTCCCACCCACTCCACCCTTGAGGAGATCCCCTCAGATTTCTGGGTTCTGAGAATCACTGCAGTGTCCAACAGAAAGTCCTGAAAGTTTGAGGAAATGAATCGCAGTGGAGGGTTCTGTTCAGTAAAAATTCTGAGATTCAGAAAAGGGTAAGCCAGATGCTGGTCTGAAGAACAGTCTCCACTCCTAGCTTTGCATTTTATTTATGCACACATGAGCTGAAGCCTCTGACAGAATGTTTCAAGTAGGAGTTGTCCTACTAATCTTATTTAGCCAGGATTTTTCTGACCTTGGGCCATGGTCTTTACCAACCCCACCACTCTTACAAGCAATATCCACACTACATCCCATAGCCTGATGAATGAGGTCAACCTCAATGTAAGTAAAGAGATTCAAGTGCCATAGGGTCTCAGGGAAGAACGTGCCACCAAGAAAAGTTGGTCTTCAGACAAGTTAATATTTTAACTCTGTAGTCTCTAAAAAAGCAAGATTCTGAAAAGACACCCCCCCCCACAAACACACACATACACACACCTTTGTTTGCTGGAATATCCAAAATGATGCGCAATAAGTTGTGCCTGATTTCAAGTATAAAGATTCAGTAGAGCAGTAGATGGAAAATAATCATTTCAG
Organism: Tenrec ecaudatus; assembly: GCF_050624435.1. Lineage (NCBI taxonomy): Eukaryota > Metazoa > Chordata > Mammalia > Afrosoricida > Tenrecidae > Tenrec > Tenrec ecaudatus. The sequence goes on along the minus strand of NC_134546.1, from coordinate 69,146,859 downwards.
AAAATAATCAGAGTAAGAAGAAAAGCCAAGTGCAGTATTTTAGATCTTCAACAAAAAGACATTTTCTTGAAACCCAGTAGGCACTTTCCACTAAAATTAGGTTCATCCATACAACAAAATTAGGTTCATCCATCCTCAAAATTTAGAGAATGAACTCAGACACTCTTGTAAATGTCCCTTACCCAGGGGGCTCTGGTTCAATTGAAGTGTGAGCATCTCCAACCAAGGACAGCCTCTCCATTTGTGCTCTGGACACAGCCCCATCACACTGCTCATGGAACTCACCTTACATTTATTTCCTAAACTCAAGGATTGTCTAATTTTTGAAAACTGTTCATATTACTGACTCTAGAAGCTGTGACACTATCTCTAACCATGCAGTTTGAGAAGAGAAACTCCTTCAGATTCTTCCTACATAATGTTGCAGGTTTAAATAAATGACAGCCACTATAATGTCTTCATAATTTATAAGGGTATTTATTTACAACTGGACTGATAGAATCTAAAAGTGAGTCCTTGGTTGAAGTCCTAAGTCCACGTTTCAGTCCATCTTTTAAAGGCAAAAAACTCCGTTATCATTTGTATAAGACTTAAGCAAATATGAATAGAAGCAGAAAGCAAAGTTAATGTTACTATTCTTTAGGGTTAGGGAGCCTTACAGGGTACAGCATTGATTATAACATTCTGGTAACTTCAAGAAGACCAAGTATGCATTACATAGTAAATTCCTCATCAGAAAGAAACAATACCAAAATTGACTATAACATCCTGGTTACCATAACAAGATTAACTACACCGTCCAGATTATCACAGGGAACAATATTGAGTCAGACCAAATGATATATTGAAGAATATTCAAAACTAATTGTAGTGTCCAGAAGCTGGGAACACATGGAAGCACATGCTAAAATTAATCACCAGCAGAGAATTTCCCATAAGGGGAGGGAGAACAAGCAGGTCAACTAGCAGTCAACTTTCTGAGATGGGAGGGAGGAATGGGCAAGTTACTTAGCAGCTTACAAAAATGGAATTTCTTTTGCTAGTCTGCCTCAGTAACAAAGTTTAAAATATTGTCCCCAGGCTAAGGTTTGACAACACTCATTTACTGAATTAGAATCTCGTTGTATCTCCAAATTAATATATATTTTTCAATGGGGAAATCCAAGCACTCAGTATGGGTCACTGTCAGGGGAAACCAGCCCCTAACACATCATTATGGTTCCGGTAGGTGCAATTGTACAGCGATAATAAGTAAAGATCCTTTTGTTTTCCTCCCCCCCCTCCTCCACCATTGTCTACATGGAAAACAAAAGGATGAATATAAGGAAGAAAAGGGGAATGGGGGCATGGGGCATTAATCCACACAAGGGGCGGGTATTGTTTATATCTCCACAGGGAAAGTGGGACCAGACTTCAACCCAGTGCCGCAAGGTGTGAATGCAATATCCCGGCATGGAGTAGGGAACCAGTGGAGAGGTCTGGGAGGCTGGCCCCAGTCCATAAATTAAGTGGATTCCTGCCCCTCCCCTGAAAAGAATTTGTTCCAAAGGACGACATTGACTCTGCAGCTCCGGGAGATGGACATATCTGATCAGAGCACACGGGAGAAGATGAAGGGGCAGGAGGAGAGAGTGGAACACAGTCTGGCCCACCAGGCCGTGAGGATGATGTTCATGAGTAGAGCTGCCAGCCCACAGAGAGAACAACATGGCTGGCCCCACTATGAGAAATGATGCCAATCAGTGACTAAGGGCGATACAGAAGACAGCACCGGAGACACAGTGTGGGAATTGCACCTGACCTGATCCCACCACTCCTAGGCAAAGCACTGGGGCAGTGCAGCGGAACAGCAAGGGAATGGAGTGGGCAGCGGGGCCACACAGAACCTTCAAAGCACGGACACCCAGCCCCAGACACTGCATTCCCAGGGAATGCTGAAAGTGGACTTTGGGGCCAGGGCGTGGTGCCCCAACAGACTGGACTGGAAAACACTCCTAAGGGCCAGCAAACGATCCTTGAACTAACTACAAGCTTTTTTTTGTGAAGTGTTTTGTTTTGTTCTTTGTCAGTGGTTTGTTTTTGTTGTTTTGTTGTCTGGTTGTATACTGTTGCTTTGTTTTCCTCTGTCTTGTTTTCGTGCATGTTAGTGTCTCCACAGGTCTGTCTGAATAGGACAGGCTGGATGAACTATCTGGAGGAAAAACAACGGGACTGACAGTTCTGGGGGGACTTGGGGTAGGGGGCTTAGGGGGGCTAAGGAAGTGGTGTTAAATACAGGGACAAGGGAACAACATGGGACCCAAAATGGTAGAGAGGGGGGAGTGGCAGGCCTGGTGGGGAATGATCAAGGGTAAGGTTGCATAGAGAAGAGATATAGCTGTAGCCCAGGTGGTGACGGAGCATGGTAGTGGGGCAGGAGGAAAGTCAAGGGAGATGGAGGAAAGAGCTAGGAGTCAAAGGGCATTTATGGAGGTCTAGACAAAGACATGTACATGCAAATATATATATGAGGATGGGGAAATAGATCTATGTGTCTATATTTATAGGTTAAGTATTAAGGTGGCGGAAGGACCTTGGGCCTCTACTCAAACACGCCCTCAAAGCATGAATACGTTCTTTTATTAAATTTGCACTCTATGGTGCTCACTCTCCCGACACAACTGCTGAAGCCAAAGTGGGTGAACAAGTAAATGTGGTGAAGAAAGCTGATGGTACCCAGCTATCAAAAGAGATAGTGACTGGGGTCTTAAAGGCTTGAAGATAAAGAAGCGGCCATTTGCTCAGAAGCAACAAAGCCCACATGGAAGAACACACCAGCCTGTGTGATCACGTGGTCCCGAATGGATCAGTTATCAGGCATCAAAGAACAAAAAATCATATCATTGGCTGCCACCTCCATGATAGGATCGCTGAAGACAAATGGGTATATAAGGAAATGTGGTGAAGAAAGCTGATGGTGCCCGGCTATCAAAAGAGATAGTGTCTGTGGTCTTAAAAGCTTGAAGGTGAACAAGCGGCCATCTAGCTGAGAAGCAAAAAGCCCACATGGAAGAAGCACACCAGCCAGGGAGATAACGAGGTGCCAAAGGGTCCAGGTATAAGGCATCATGCAGGAAAAAAAGATATATGTATATATATGTGTGTGTGTATGTATATATATACCATATTGAATGAAGGGAAGTGCAGAGTAGAGACCCAAGGCCCAAGTGTCGGCCACTGGAGATCCCCTCATAGAAGGGTTTAGGAGAGGAGATGGGTCAGTCAGGGTGCGAGGTAGTACCGATGAAGAACACAGCTTTCCCCCAGATCCTGGATGCTTCCTCCCCCCAACTACCGTGATCCGAATTCTACCTTGCAGGACTGGATAGGGCAGAGGTTGTACACTGGTGCATATGGGGGCTGGAGGCGTGGGGAATCCAGGGTGGATGATACCTTTGTGACCAGGGGTGTGAGGGGCGATGGTGGGAGAGTCGAGGGTGAGTGGATTGGAAAGGGGGAACTGATTACAAGGATCCACATGTGACCTCCACCCTGGGAGACGCACGGCAGAGAAGGGGGAGAAGGGAGACTCCGGATAGGGCAAGATATGACAAAATAACAATCTATAAATGATCAAGGGCTCATGAGGGAGGGGGTAGCGGGGAGGGAGCGGAAAAAAGGACCTGATACAAAGGGCTTAAGTGGAGAGCAAATGCTTTGAAAATGATTAGGGCAAAGAATGTATGGATGTGCTTTATACAATTGATGTATGTATATGTATGGATTGTGATAAGAGTTGTATGAGCCCCTAATAAAATGTAAAAAAAAAAGATATCAGTGTTGTGAAAAAGATTAACAAGAGCCCATAAGATTAGGACATATCTCTACAAACTCAGATATTTTTCTAGTGTACAGTGCCTATTTTCTGGGGGTGGGGGGGAATCCTTCCTTGCCTGAATGGTCCTAAAACAGTTCAAGTGCTCAGGGCTTGAGGAAACTTAGTAACCATTGGATGCTCTTCATTTCAAGGCCAGGGAATTGGTTTCTTAGGGTTTCAGCTCGAAGAACCTAGGGACAAAGCAAAAGGGGTGATCAAATGTAGATCAGTTTCCCGGTGCTGGGCGATGAAACACCCTATACTGTCTGTCCACTCATCCCTCTATAATGTCTTGTCACAAGGAGATGACCACAACTCTCTGCCCACATACAAGCTCTAGACCCTCTCTGGACACCTGCCCCTCTATTTTCACTCTGGACCCCTGCTCTCTTTCTTGGACTGTCTCCTCTTCTGTGAGTCAGGCACCTGCTTCTTATTTTGCAACATGAGCCGTGGGTGCACTAATGCTGGGAGTCCTTGCATGCACCGAGAACTGAAGTGAATTGGCATATCAAATGCCATCCGAAATCTAGAGGAGGTCTATTCAGATGGGAACAACTGTGTTCTGCTTACCTGAATCAGAAGCTACCAGACACACGCTTTTGATAAAACAAAACAAAAACGTAAATTAAAATTTTATAAATTTCTAGAGACAGTACTGTTTACTGAGACAGTGAGAAAGTTCTGGGGCCAGTCATTAGTGGAGCCCCAAACTTTGTGGACTTTGACTATAAAACCCCTCCAGATTTTCAATTGAACATTCAAAATAACCCTGTGTTTCAGACACTGGAGGGGGAGATTTTTATCAACTCAAAAGATTTCTCACCAGAGAAAGGACAATTCCATTGACTTTTCATAGTTGGAGGTGAAATATTTCCCCTATCAACCAGACACCCCTTATTCTACCCATGAGACCTAAATGTGAGGGTATAGTGAACAGTTATTAAAAGATCAAACATAAAGGAGATTTTGCAATGAAGGAAAGGAGCATGGACAGGCCAAGTTATAAACTACACCCCAGGCATGAAGGTTAGAGCCTTACTGCCCAGGTGCTATAAAAGGTTCAGCCTCAATCAGAAGAACACACTGAAACTCCCTGTTCTCCCACTTCATCACCATGTAGATTCCCAGTATCACAATCCTGCATTACAATTTAGAATGGGAAGAATCTGCTCCTCTGAGGAGAAAAAAACAAAACATATAGCAAACACTGCTATGGTCTAACTCTTCCAGATTATCATGAATCCCCATAAAACGTAGTTCTGAGAACAGGGTGAAATATGTTCATACCTCGAGGAAACACTAAATACTAAGATAAATTGTCATTTATCTGAGTACACCCATCTCATTTGTAGACTGATTTTCTTTGTTGCCTACCTCAAATTTAACTCATTATTATTCTGCAAATGCTTGGCCCATTATCATATAGAAGCCATAGCTGGTTTTATTAAAGGTCACCCAGTTATTCCATGCCTGAGAGTTAACGTTTAAACAACTAGGGCTGGCACCCACACATAAAGGCAGAGTTTCAAATCCCAGAGTGAAATTAAAATCGCTGCCCTCTTCATCGGGGTGTCTGGCTATTCCATTTCCCCAAAGCCCTGGGGTCTATACTGAATCATTTACAAACACGACAGGGCGAGCCTGGGTCCACTCCACGATTACTAGTAGAGGGGGATGGGTGACATAAGCCCAATAAACGTGATTGGCACTTACCTCCATGGAGACAACCGACATGACAGCAAGCATTGCCAGGAGCACACTCTCACAGGTGACAGGCCTGCCAGTGTTGGCTAGTGTTGTTCGTGCCTCCTCGTTCCAAGCTTTTATCTGTCCCCAGTTAGGGGGATGTATTGTAGAGCATTTGATCCTACAATGTCTCTTACTTATAGAGGGGGCTGTCATCTCCTTGACTGGGACAGAGTCAGGGTTGGAGTGGCTAGGTGGATTCTTCCTTTTCCTTGTTCCTCTCAATCTGTGGTTGGATTCTTCTAAGGGGGATCCAGCTACTTTCTCTGCCATCTGAAAGCATATAAGCATAGACCCTACCCCTGGTCACCAGCAAGCCTGGTTTCCACACCCCGTCGTCGTTTCTCCACCAGATTTTCTCCCGGTCAGCTTTCTCTATGGAGGTAGAAAAGTATTTCTCTGCCCTGGTTACATTAGAGTCCTTTGGTAGTGAGAAGAAATTTAGAGTCAATAGGGTCAAATGGAGTCTATTGTGTGCTGTCTCACCTTTCATTTTCCCCTTCTGTTTAGAAAATTGTGTTTTTATTGTGCCATGTGCCCATTCAATGAGGGCTTGGCCTTGGGGGTTGTAAAGGTATACCTGTTATGTGATGGATGTTCCAATCTTTGCAGAAATTGTGAAATCTCTTGCTAGTGTAGGCAAGGCCATTGTCTGTCTTTAAGTGTGTAGGAGTGCCCATCACAGCAAAACAGGCTAGCAGGTAGCTGATGACATATTTTGTGGACTTGCCAGCAATGGCTGATGCCCATAAAAATCCTGAGAAGGTGTCTATGGTAACTTGCACAGGTCCTAGACGATCAAATGAAGGTATGTGAGTAACATCCATTTGCCAGATAGCGTTTGACTGGCCACCACGTGGGTTGACTCCGTCAGGCCCTTCTCTGAGTGAGGTGTGATGGCAGTGAGGGCATTCTCTGACAATCTGCCTGGCCTCTGTCCATGTCAGGTGAAATCTATTCCTAAGGCTAGCAGCATTGTTGTGTAACCTTTGGTGTTCTGCTTGCGGAGGCTCTAGGGTAGTGAATGCCTTTTGTGTTAGCATGTCTGCATTGGCGTTTCCCAGGGAAACGTATGTGCTCTCGTATGTCCTATGAAGAAGGGATGAGAGCATGCTCTTACCTGTTTCTGTAAAGTGAGGAATAATTTGCCGATGTCAGAGTGTGGATCTACCTTCAACTTTGTTGTCTCAATAAAGGAAAAGACCTGCACTGTGTAGGCAGTGTCACTGATTATATTGATAGGTTGCTTTGCCTCCTTAAGTAATAAAATGATAGCAAATATCTGTTTTCTGAGCAGAGGTGTAGCCAGTTTGAAAAGCATGAGAGGAGGGACCCCAGTAGGCTGCCATGCCATTGCTGGAGCCATCTGTGAAGTAAGTGGGCGCTCCTGTAATCGGCTTGTGTGAGAACACTTTGCTGAGGGTCCAGTGAGTCTGCTTTAGAAAGCCCCAAAGCTTCCCTGGAGGATAGTGACAGTCTAGCTTACCATAAAATTCGGCTCGGGCTATCTGAAAATCCGTGGCAAGTTCTAAAAGCTTCCTCACTTGAGCAGGAGTGTAAGGCAGAATTATGACAGCTGGATCAAAACCACACAGCTGCTGGCAGAGGAGCCTGCCTTTGGATAGTAGCTTAGCTACTTGCTCCCAATAAGGCCAGATGACCTTTGGACCTGTGTTCCCTAAATGTATCCACTCGAAAGGCTTGTCCTCTTGGGCCAGAGTTGCAGTGGGAGTGACTGGAGTGTGAAAGATAATAAGGTATATGCTCTTGTCAGGATCGACATGATAGATCTTCCCCTGGCTGAGCCTCTCCTCCCCCAAATGTAGTTCCAGTAGAGCCTCAGGAGTGAGCTCTCTGGGACTGTTCAACTGAGGGTCCCCCTTTAATATGTCAAATAAGTGTTTGAGTTCTTCTGTGGGGATTCCTAGGTAAGGCCTTACCCAGTTTATCTCTCCTAGAAGCTTTTGGAAATCATTTAATGTTCTAAGGTGGTCTTATCTAATCTCAAGTCTTTGTGGCTTTACTGTCCTCTGATCTATCACTGTACCAAGATAGATGTGGGGATTGGTAGTTTGAATCTTATCAGGAGCAATTACTAATCCCGCCTGAGAGACTGCTTCATTGACGTGCATATAAGTCTGCCTCAACATGGCACTGTTAGAACATCATCCATATAGTGTATTATATACGCCTCAGAGAATAGTCCTCTGACCGGCTCCAGCACCTTCCCTATGAAGAATTGACAAATAGTAGCACTATTTACTATGCCTTGAGCCAGAGTTTTAAGGTGGTATCTCTTATTCGGAGCTTTATGGTTTAGTTCAGGTACATTGAAAGCAAATCTTTCATAATCAGCAGGAGCTAACTAAATAGTGCAAAAACAATCTTTCAGGTCTATCACAATCATATCCCAGTTTTTTGGAATCGTGCTAGGCGAAGGGAGGCCTGGCTGCATAGTCCCCATAGGTTGTAAAATAGAATTAATAGCTCTCAAGTATATGAGCATCCTCCATCTGCCTGATTTCTTTCTAATGACAAAGACAGGGGAGTTCCGGGGGCTAAGAGTCTCTGCAATATGACCCTCTTTCAGCTGTTCTTGTACTAGATAATGTACAGCCTGCAATTTTTCATTATTAAGGGAGCACTGCTCTACCTATATTGGGTCATCAGACTTCCAAGTCAGCTTGATGGGTGCAGGCTTTACGACAGCGGCCCCGACTAAAAATTTGGATATCCTAGGCCATGACGGTCATTTTTGGGAGTCACCTCAATGGGTCATGGATCTCCCTGCTCATCCTTTCCAGGTCCATTACCTTTATATTCCATATTCCTCATGATATTCTGTGCTGCTGAATCTTGTGGAGGGTTATATAATCTAGCTCCCACTGCTGTAATAGATCGCTTCCCCACAGATTAATGGGGGCGAGAGTTACCACCGGTTTCATGAGCCCAGATTGTAAAGACTTTGGCCCCTGAGTCCAAGAGTCCTGAGAATTTCTTTCCTTCAATTGTTAGCTCCATAAACAGACACTACTGCTTATCTAGAACAGGGCTCCAAAATACCTCCTGACTCCTGGAGCCACCTGTCTCTCCCTCAGCAACATTATTTTCATTTTTGGGAGCATAAGGGAGTAGCAATAGCTGCCCTAAACTGTCTCCTTTCCTTATGACCCAGGGCATGCTGGATCTAACCATCACTTTAATTTCTCCATCATGATTCTGATCAATCACATCTATGATAGCTTGTATACTGAGTGCATTTAAATCAGATTTCCCTAACAAAAGCCCAATTGTGCCCTCTGGTAAGTGGCCTCCAATTCCTCTTTTGACTGCACTAGGCTCATTATTGGGTAAAAGCTGGATGTTTACCTGACTGGTCAAATTTAGTGAAGAGTTCCCTTTACTAGAGGAGGAGAGCCAAATATCTGATCGGCGCTGGAAGGAGTGGACATCAGACTGAGGATCCGTAACACTTCCAATGGAGCCCTGCATCTGAGGATTATCTCCTGTGCTCCGTTTAGAGGGGCTCAGAGCACGCCCCACGACACGTTTTTTTGGCTGGGCGTTATCTCCTTGTACATGTCCTTTACTGTTAAGCTTTAAACAACAATTCTTTGCCCAGTGCCTGCCTCTATTGCAGCAAGGGCAGAGTCCGGATTCCTTTGAGCTCATCTCGGGCCCTCTGCCTGGGTCCCTTCTGTTGTAAACTTCCCTGTTCTTTTGCGATATCTGCCTGAAGTCTCACTGGTAATTTCCCTTGCTCCACATGTAAAGCATCTCCCTTTAGGTCTGGCATAGCTTGCCAAAGCTGTAGCCATGAGGTTGGCTCTTTGCTCATCTGTCCCTACGTCTTTGCAAAGCCTGATATAATCTAACAGCTTGCTCTGTTCTTTGAAAGGGCCTATGGCAGGCTGACAAGTAGTATTCGAGTTCTCTGTGACGCTGTGCCCTGTAACAGTAACAGGCAGGCCACCACCTGGTCAGGAATGGGTGCCCTGTAACAGTAACAGGCAGGTCACCCCCAGGTCAGAAATGGAAAAAAAATTTAAATTGCAGCCTGGAACAGGTGTAGCCCACCCCAGGATGTTTACGCTCCAAAGCAGCCTAGCCTAACTACAGTATCAGTTGGCAGACCACTGGGGACAAACTGACCTTAAATGTAGAACTTGCTTTGTTAGACTTAAAAACTGTCTTGTTTCACTATCCTGAGAATGTTTTACCAGTTTCACACAAGAACTTGCCTTCCCCCTCCCCTTGTTTGGCAAGACGCCCCACAAGGAAGTATAAAACCTTCTGCTTTAATGCTGTTCAGGGCCTTCGCCTTACAGACTGAGCCTGTCTCATTTGCGGGTGTGGGCCCAGATTCGAATCTGTCTGAATAAAACTTTACTGTTTCCATCTCTGTTTCAGTGAGTGGTCTGAGTGAGGGTCTCGCTCGCTAACATTTGGAGGCCCCAGCGAGATTCCCCAGACCCCAGGGACGGGGTTCCCTGCCTGCAACTCACTCCTGGAGGGTCCTGACCCAGCAGCCCAGTTACTGCCTGCACAGTGCCGTTAAGTCAGGCCTGTTTTCATTCCTGATTCCTGGTTAGGAGCGCTCCACAGTGAGACTTACAGGGAACGGTATGCCGTCGCAGGCCCCGGAGTCTGACTGAAACAGTGACGACTGTGGAGGTCCTGGTTTATTGGAAATTCCAAATTTTGAAGTGAGAGTGAATGTGACCGGCCGAAAATGCTGATAGGAAGTTTGTGTATGTTTGTCTAACTGGAAGCTTATCATGTTTGTTATTAGAATTGTACGTATTATTTGTCTCTTTAAGCTTAATTATGGGCCAGGAAAATTCTAAGGGTTCCGATAATGCCTCCGAATGTTTAGTCCAGGGCTCGCCCACCCCGCTTGAATGTGTGTTAAAATTTTTTTTTCTGATTTCAGGCGCTGGGGGGACAGATAAGGTGTTTCTGTAAACGCTTTTAATTTGACAAAATTCTGTGAGTCTGAGTGGCCCACATTTGGAGTGGACTCGCCCCCGGAGGGCTCTTTTAATCCCCTCCAAGCTTCATTGGTCCAGCGGATTTGTTATAGCACTCCGGGTCACCCAGATCAATTTCCCTATATTGATATCATTTATGTTAGCCCTAAGTATTTAAAAGCTTGTGGGTGTCCACCGGACCCAGCAAACCGTTTAGACCACCACCTGCGAAGGCCAGTCCTTCTGGCCGGAAAACTGCCGGGACAAGGTCGGGTCTCCAAACCAGTCTTGCCCTCGCCCCCAGAGGAGCCCGCTGTTGCCCACCAGGACAGACCTCCCCCGTACACCGATCCAAGACCGGCTACACTGGGAACCCCTACACCAGCCACCACCACCAGAGCCGTTTCCCCCGACTCCACCCAACCCGATCCCCTTAGTCCTCCCCATACCTGGTCAGGAGCCCCTTTTGCCGACAAACCCCCAGCTGCCCAGCTCCCACTACGTGAGGTTGGAGAAGTTGATAGCCGTGGGCGCAATTTAAGAGTCTATGTCCCTTTTACCACTTCCGACCTTTATAATTGGAAAAATCAAAACCCCCACTTCAGTGAGGAGCCCCAAGCCATGAGGATTCTCCTAGAGTCCGTCTTTTACACCCATCAGCTCACCTGGGATGATTGCCAGCAGCTCTTAAACATCCTGTTCACTGCTGAAGAGCGAGAAAGAATTAAAATGGAATCTAAGAAAAATGTTTAAGATGAGGATGGAGAACCCGTCACTGACCCAGCCCTCATTAAGGCCGCATTCCCCTCCACCCATCCCGAATGGAACCGTTACACCTCTGCGGGGGAACGGGCTCTCAATCGCTACCGCCGTATCCTACAAGAGGGGGTCAAGGGGGCGGATAAAAAGCCCATCAATCTTTCAAAGATAGTTGAGACCAGGCAATGACCTACAGAGAGCCCAACAGCGTTTCTAGAAAGGCTGTGTAAGGCCTATTGGACTTACACCCCCATCGACCCCACTGCCCCGGCAAGCCAGGCCGCCCTAGCAGTTCAGTTTGTAGCCGTCTGCCCCAGATATTAGAAAAAAGCTCCAGAAATTAGAAGGGTTTGAAGGAAAGTCTTTGTCTGCATTATTGGCCATAGCTCAGAGGGTTTTTGACAATAGAGAAGACCCCAAGGAAGCCACTCACACGCTTACTCAAAAGGTGGCCCGAGTATTGCTTGCCAGTGACAGACCTTCACAAAATTCCTAACATCTGCCAGCGCGAGGCCCCGTAAGCCGCTTGGGAAGGACCAATGTGCCTATTGCAAAAAACTGGGCCACTGGAAAAAGGACTGCCCGGAGAAGCCCCCGGCCAAGAAAGGACCCCCAAAAGGTGTTGACCCGGTCCTCCTCGAGGACACTGAATGAGGACGTCAGGGCTCCAGCACCCCCGGGGAGCCCCGGGTAACCTTAAAACTGGGAGACCAACCAGTAAGTTTCCTCGTAGACACCAGGGCTACTCACTCAGTTTTGCTCCGACCCCAAGGCTCCCTTTCAAAATAAAGGACAAAAATAGTGGGGGCCACAGGAAAAGTAAAAGCCTACCCTTGGTCTGAAGCCCGCATCACCAACTTGGGAAAGGGGACCATCACTCATTCCTTTTTGGTCATCTCTGAATGCCCAGAACCTCTGCTAGGATGAGACTTGCTACATAAACTCCAGGCCACCATTTCCTTTGAAGAAAAGGTCCCTCAGGTCCACACAGGAGAAGGCAAAATTTTACTCACCTTCCCAGCTCAGGAGGAATACCGGTTACTAGAGAGCCCAGAGAATGCTCCAGAAAAAGGTTACTTGCTCCAAGAGTTCCAGAAAGAAATACCCATTGTTTGGGCAGAGACTAACCCACCTGGGCTAGCGAGCCACAGGCCCCCGATAGTTGTCCGGTTGCTCAGTTCGGCCACTCCGGTCCTCGTCCGACAATACCCATCAGGAGAGTGGCTAAGGCTAGCATAGCCAAGCACATTAATAGGCTCCGAGAGGCCAGGATCCTAGTATCCTGCCAGTCACTATGGAATACACCTCTGCTCCCGGTGCAAAAGCCAGGCATCGGGGACTTCCGGCCAGTCCAGGAGCTAAGGGAAGCAAATAAAAGAGTGGAAACCATCCACCCCTCTGTGCCTAAGCCGTATACCCTGCTAAGTGACTTAAAGCCTGAGAAATGTTTTTTATACTGTTCTGGACTTAAAGAAGGCCTTTTTCAGCCTGCCCCTGGCCCCACAAAGTCAACCCATCTTTGCCTTTGAATGGGTGGACCCTGAACGGGGGCAGTTGGGCCAACTCATGTGGACGCGCTTAGTTCAGGGTTTCAAAAATTCCCCAACTTTGTTTGCTGGACCTTTAAGCCAGGACTTGGAGGAGTTCCTGACCCAGCACCAATATGTGGACGACCTTCTCCTATCCTCCAAGTCCGCCCAGGAGTGTAAGGATGCTACCTGGGACATGCTAAAAACACTGGGAGCACTGGGCTACCGAGTATCAGCAAAGAAGGCCCAACTATGACAGGATAACGTCACATCCCTCGGATACCAGATAACAAAGGGGACGCGGATACTGTCCAAAAGCCGAATACAAGCGGCGCTGCAGCTCAAGACCCCCACCACCAAGAGACAGGTACGGGAATTCCTTGGGGCAGTAGGTTACTGCAGACTCTGGATCCTCGACTTCGCAGAGATAGCCAAGCTACTGTATGCCGCAATGGGTGGAACAAGCAAAGAACTCAATTGGGGTGAGGATGAGGAAAAAGCATTCCAGGACCTCAAGTCAGCACTGGTAAGCTCCCCCGCCCTAGCGCTCCCCATCTTAGATAAACCTTTTCATTTATTTGTGGCCGAAGCCCGAGGAGTGGCTAAAGGAGTGTTAACTCAACAACTGGGGCACTGGAATCAGCCGGTGGCCTATTTATCAAAAAGACTGGACCCAGTGGCCGCGGGGTGGCCAAACTGCTTGTGTGCCATCGCCACCACTGCCATTTCGGTGAAAGAAGCCTCTAAGCTAACTTTTGGGCAGGACCTACAAGTCACGGCCCCACACAATGGGGAACAACTGCTGCGCTCACCTCTGGACCGATGGCTCTCAAATGCCCGCATAACCCAGTACCAAGTCCTTCTCCTGGACCCACCAAGAGTCAGCTTCCTTAAAACAGCAGCCCTCAATCCAGCCACACTCTTCCCTGACCCAAGTGAGGAAGGTGGAACATGATTGCGTGGAGGTAGTGAGTTCCCTCACATCTCTCCGAGCCGATTTGACTGACTTACCACTAACAAAGGCAGAAGAGACTCTCTTTACAGAGGGTATCAGTTTCGTAGAGGACGGGGTCCGGTTTGCAGGGGCTGCTGTGGTGACTCTGGAAAAGGTAATCTGGGCCCAACCCCTAGCAAAAGGGACTTCAATGCAGAAAGCTGAACTCATTGCCTTAACCCAGGCCCTGGAATGGGCTGAAGGAAAGTGGGTAAGCATTTTTAAAGACAGCCGGTACGTGTTCTCCACGGTCCATGTTCATGCAGCGCTATACAAAGAGTGCGGCCTTCTCACAGCAGGAGGCAAATATGTTATAAATTCACAAGAAATTCCGCCATTGTTGGCGGCTGTCTGGAAACCCGCGCAGGTGGCAGTCTTTCATTACAAAGGCCACCAAAAGGAGGACACCCCAGTGGCCAGAGGACCCCGGTATGCTTACGAAACTGCCAAGCAACCCCAACTTGCAACCACTCTAGCGCCGGTCATCCTTAACAATGAAAATCATCAACCTAAATATGATCCGCAGGACACTAAGGTCCTGCAGCAAAAAGGAGGAAAATTTTGAATCAAGGCTTTGATTCTCGGTCAAAAGAAGTGGGGGATTTGACACTGTGCCCTGTAACAGTAACAGACAGGCCACCGCCTGGTCAGGAATGGGTGCCCTGTAACAGTAACAGGCAGGTCACCCCCAGGTCAGAAATGGAAAAAAAATTAAATTGCAGCCTGGAACAGGTGTAGCCCAGCCCAGGATGTTTACACTCCAAGAAGCAGCCTGGCGTAAATACAGTATCGGTTGGCAGACCACTGGGGACAAACTGGCCTTAAATGTAGACCTTGCTTTGTTAGACTTAAAAATTGTTTTGTTTCACTTTCCTGAGAATGTTTTACCAGTTTCACACAAGGACTTGCCTTCCCCCTCCCCTTGTTTGGCAAGACACCCCACAAGGAATGATAAAACCTTCTGCTTTAATGCTGTTCAGGGCCCTCGCCTTACAGACTGAGCCTGTCTCAGTTGCGGGTGTGGGCCCAGATTCGAATCTGTCTGAATAAAGCTTTACTATGTCCATCTCTGTTTCAGTAAGTGGTCTGGGTGAGGGTCTCGCTCGCTAACATTCTCAAACACTAATGTAAGAATAAGATTATCCACTGCCCCTTTTTCTGTTACATTCTTATGGACAGCATCCTGCAACCTGGATATAAAATCTATGTAAGGCTCATCATTTCTTTGCTTTACTGTCACGGAACTTGGCCTCCTGCTTCCTGATGGTATTAATCTCTCCCAGGCCTTAAGACAGATTTCTCTAACTTGAGCAAATGTCTGCTCATCAAAGTTTAATTGAGCCTCAATTGTGGTATAATTCTCATCCCCTAGCAGTTGGTGAATCTCTATATCTATGCCCTCTTCTGCATTTTTGCGTGCTAGTGCAAGGGCTGCCTCGTCCCATAGCATCTGATATTGCAAAGATTATGAAGGGGAAAGGCACACCTTCGTCAAAGCTTTACAGTCTGCTGGGATCCAGTATTCCATATCTGCCATATTTTTGACCATACCTATTACAAATGGTGAATCTGGACCATAACTAGATACTGCTTGCTTGAGATCTTTCAGTAGCTTAAATGGAAAGGCAGTATATTGCCTTTCTTGATTCCCTTCGGGATGCTGCTCGTAGGGCTCCCTGTCTATAATTCTAAGAGGATAAGCCATTCTGAATTCTTTTTTTTTTTAACAATTTATTGGGGCTGATACAATTCTTTTCACAGTTCATACATATACATACATCAATTGTATAAAGCACATCTGTACAGTCTTTGCCCTAATCATTTTTTTCTCTTTTCTTCTTTTACATTTTATTAGGGACTCCAACAACTCTTACCACAATCCATACATATACATACATCAATTGGAATTCTTTTTTTTTTTAAAACATTTTATTAGGGACTCATACAACTCTTATCACAATCCATACATATACATACATCAATTGTATAAAGCACATCTGTACATTCTTTGCCTTCATCATTTTCAAAGCATTTGCCCTCCACTTAAGCCCTTTGCATCAGGTCCTCTTTTTTCCCCTCCCTCCTTGCTTCCCCCTCCCTCATGAGCCCTTGATAATTTATAAATTATTATTTTGTCATATCTTGCCCTAACCGGTGTCTCCCTTCACCCCCTTTTCTGTTGTCTGTCCCCCAGGGAGGAGGTTACATGTAGATCCTTGTAATCGGTTCCCCCTTTCCAACCCACTCACCCTCTACTCTCCCAGTATCACCCCTCACACCCTTGGTCCTGAAGGTATCATCCACCGTGAATTCCCTGTGCCTCCAGCTCCTATATGCACCAGTGTACAACCTCTGCTCTATCCAGACTTGTAAGGTAGAATTTGGATCATGGTATTCGGGGGGAGGGGGGAGGAGAGGAAGCATTTAGGAACTGGAGAAAAGCTGTATTCTTCATCGGTGCTACATCGCACCCTAACTGACTCATCTCCTCCACTAGACCCCTCTGTGAGGGGATCTCCAGTGACCGACAAATGTGCTTTGGGTCTCCATTCAGCACTTCTCCCTTCATTCACTATGGTAAGATTTTTTTAAATTTTTTATGATGCCTTATACCTGATCTCTTTGAAACCTCATGATCGCACAGGCTGGTGTGCTTCTTCCATGTGGGCTTTGTTGCTTCTGAGCTAGATGGCTGTTTGTTCACCTTCAAGCCTTTAAGACCCCAGACACTATCTCTTTTGATAGCCATGCACCATCAGCTTTCTTCGTCACATTTGCTTATGCACCCATTTGTCCTCAGCGATCGAATCATAGAGATGTGCACCCAATGATATGATTTTTTGTTCTTTGGTGCCTGATAAGCTATTCCGAATTCTAAGTCTGCTTCTTAAGCTATACTCTACTCCACTCGTGAGAGCAAAGATGCTTTCCTACTCCCTGACTCTTTGCCTCTCACTTTCCCAATTAAATCTCTCTATTTGCATTTCTTTGGATCTAATCTCTTCTCTCCAGCACTGGATGGCTTGATAGTATTGTTATTCCCTTCACTATACTCTGCTGGGGCAGATGCTTCTACTCTGCTATCTCCTGATTCAAACTTCGCCTTCTCAGCTACACTTAAAATCTTTTCATCTGCCTGAAACTCATTCTGTCTGCTTCTCACCTGATTTAAGTCTTCATAGCTTAGAGGTTTCTCACTACTCTGCTGGTCTTGATCTTTCATTCTCTCACCTTGCAGCAGCTCCAACACTGCTTTAATCTGCACCCACAGATCCCAGGTCTCCATAGGTATGCTCTGTCCTTCCCTGTGAGCTTTTCTTAAATTAATGGCTACCTTTTCCCAGATCTCCATATCAAAGGTACCTGACTGGGGGGTGGGGTGGGAGGGGGTAAAGAAGGATTACATTTCTTTACCAATTGAAGAAACTCTTTCATTCTCTTATTCTTTACCACTACATTTTGATTTTTCAAGAGGTGGCAAAGAGTGACACCATACTCTGTATCCTTGCTCTTTGCCTGACCCATATCTCACTCGGACTAAAAAACACACTTAAAAAAATAAACCAAAAAAGTGTCCCGATTCACCCTCACTGTCCGATTGAGGCCGTACAATTATTACACGGGATATAACTCAAAAGAGTTCTTTTCCTATAGGGCCCCACGTAATGGGCGCTTTATGTCCGGGGAAGCCAGCCCCTAACACATCATTACGGGTCTGGTATGCGCAATTGTACAGCGATAATGAGTAAAGATCATAGTAAAGTTATAGAGAGCATGAGAGACAGAAGTGAAGTATTGAAATAAATGGAGTCAGTCATGATGCATGGTAGCATGCTCACATCAGCCCCGCTTGATGGTCCACGTGGATGGAGAGAGAGAGATCTTTAATGCTAGTCCAGGCTTTTTATATTCTCTAGGGGCATGCAAGCCCCCTAATTACAGGTGAGTACAAACGTCACAGAAAGGGGTTGTGCTATAGGTAATACAGTAACGAAAGGGGGTGGTCTAGGGACATACGTGCAATAGTAGGATGGGGGATTGGGGGCATACATGTGTTAAGATGGGCGGATAACTTAACATTGGATGTCATAGAGTCAGTATGGCCTGTTCCCTGACTCAAATGATAGACATCATTATTGGTAGGGTGAGAACGCTTGGTTGCAGGCCTCAGTGAGGAAGTTTATTGTACCCAGTAGCAGGGACTGAGGCCTGCCATATAGTCTGGTGACTAACTGCCCTAGAGGCCTGCCCTCTAGTGTGGTGACTAATTGCCCTTGGGGAGGATATCTGTAAGCGTCTGACCTCTCCCCGCACACTTATCCTTTATATAAAACTCTCTCTCATGTACATGTGAGTTTCTATGGGTTTGTTTCTCTAGTCTACCAATACTAACACAGGTACTTTTATCAAACAACAATTTTAACTGCGCTGGAAATTGCATATAACTAATCACAAATGGTATCCCGAGTATATTTTCACAAATTTTGACAGTAAAAGTCTTGCAGGAGTTAGGTTATTATCAAGCCCCAAGGGAAAACATCATAGATAACATAATATGCTGACGTGAATGGTCATCCTGAACCTGTCCATCCATCCACAAAAAGTAATGAGTCATACAAAAGAGTAAGAAAAGGGTCATAATTCATACAACATCAACATGAGATTTACACTTTACACAAAAATGGGTCCCATAAAGTTAAATATGAAACTCAAACTAAAGATCATGATTATGCTAACAAATATCAAGGAAAATGTCATTACATATGTTATAAATAGTATGATAAACAAGTCATAAAGAAGATGATATAATAAAAAGAGAAAAATAGAGTGAGGGTTTATTTTTTTAGAGACAATTATTATAGAAAAATAAAGAACGTGCCTAGACAATAATGTAAAACATGCTCAAGGAAAACAAAGAATTCACAGAAGAGAAAATCATGGAGGATTGTGCAGCTCAGACCCTTTTCTTCACCTGGAGTTCTGGAGTCACACTGCCTTCTCCTGGCCTCCTTTCATAGTGATGCATGACAATGACCCACACAATAATGGAGATCATTATTCAATGAATTTGACTCTAAAGGGGTCACTTGGGGTGTGCACTCAAGACATCAGGGTAGGAGCATAGTCTGTACTTTCACCTCTCTCTACTATACAGACTCATAGCGGATTTAAGAGGATCCAGAGACATAATGGGGCGGGGGGTGGGGGCAAATATCTGTGAGTTTTACAAATCCTGGTCCAAACCCTGCAGCTGTACCTGGAGATACAAACACCTGAAGGTACATACCTGAGGCATGTGATCAGATAAAACATTCCCAAACCTTCACGTTTTAATTCCTGAGCTACTCACCTCAGAGAGCTGTCCCATGAAGAGGAAGAAATGGACATATCTCGGGAACGAGTCCCATGATTTCAAGGTGTGCTACACAGAGTGAGTGAGAACTAAAATGATGCATCATGAGACTCTAGCTGGTGACTGATGGGTTCATCTGGGATGAGAATGTTTACTGTTTCCTCAGAGAATACAGTCCTGTCCATGACTTCTCTATTCACCAAGGCCAACGTCCAGTTTTTCCAAGCCACAGAAAGTGATGAGGAAGATGGTTGAGGAGGTAGACATGGCTCAGGATTGAGGATGACTTTGGGAATAAACACAGTGGTCTTCTACACTCAGTGATTTGGATATTTATAAGGCACTCACAGTGAATGCAAGGATATTTTAATTGTCAGATGCACATTTTCTCTTTTGCCTTAGATTATGGTAACATTATTAGATATTTAAAAGCTTGAAGGTCAGTTAAATCTACCAATCTCACTGACTTTACCCAAAGTGTCTCCAACTCAATGTTTGCTGTAAATAGGAATGGCTTTTGTAAGTCACTAAAAAGGAACAGCTTTATTTCAACAACTACACTGCTATTTCTACTCGAGAGTCATAGTAATGGTGAACGAGTACATGTCACCCTAAAGCAATTTACCTCTGACACAGGAAGATATTTTGTATACATAAAGTCATCATAAATAATGTTATTTATATATAAGAATACATTTCATACCAAATCTTATACTGAAATATGTGAAATTGCTCACTTAAGGCTGTGGGGCCCTAGAAACTGGGAATGTTACAGATATCATACAATAAATTAGTAGCAAAGTCACCAGAAGTAGGCTGAGTGGATTAAAAGGACAAATGTGGATCTGTAGCTGAAACCAGAAACAGTGGGTTGACATTCTGTGGGATTGTGAAAGTGGAGATACAACATCTGACATGAATAACTAAATGATCTCATTTAGTCCTAGAGATCTCCCTGAATCGTGAATTTGCACAGATAATTTAGTGTCTGTCTTGGCCAGCATGAGCTGAAGGTTCTGAAGTATAGAGAGATACAACATATTAGCCCCCAGATAATCAAAGACAATTGATGAATATATTTGCTTGCACATGGGATTCCCAAAGTGAAAGTCTAATTGGAATGTATTTATACTGAAATACGGTATTTCTCTGAACTTCATGAGGAGTCTGATACGGAATGCCTGGCAGAACCATTTCCTGTCCTTAGGGACAGGCTGTTTGTTGTTATAAGACAGACTATATTCTCCTGTTACAGTTTTGAATTTATAGGTATCAGGAGTAGGCACAGAATTATTTTTAAATTAGATAGAGTTTCCTTAGGGAAACTGTTTTAGAAGAATCCACAAGTCCCCACAGGAAACCAGCCTTGAAGCTCCAGCTGTACCTGTTCCTGGGCGTGAGTCCTGTGCTCTGTGGGTCCTGAGCACCCTCTGGAGACCAGTCTCCTCCCTGCAGGAAAAGTTTGTGTCTGGGCAATCACTGACTTCACCTCACTGTGGCTCTTGCACAGTAATACGTGGCCGTGTCCTCGGCTTTCAGGCTGTTCATTTGAAGATAGAGGGTGTTCTTGGAGTTGTCTCTGGAGATGGCGAACCAGCCCTTCACGGAGTCTGTGTAGTATATGTAACTACTACCATCACCACTAATGTAGGCGACCCACTGCAGGCCCTTTCCTGGAGACTGGCGGACCCAGTTCATGCCATAGCTACTGAAGGTGAATCCAGAGGCTGCACAGGAGAGTCTCAGAGACCCCCCAGGTTTTCTCAGATCACCCCCAGACTCCACCAGCTGCACCTCACACTGGACACCTGCAAACACAGAGGCATTGTGATTAGGTGGAACACATACAAACTAAGGCACTTACAATTACACACACACACACACACACACAGAAGGGTGTACCACAATTACCATGTAAAATGGCCAAAATGAAAGCCAAGGTTGATACAAAATTCATTATGTGTCGCTGACCTATCTCCGGGATACAAAATGGAAACAGCAGAGACTCCAGAGACTGGGAATGTCCTCTGAGATGTCCTGCATCAGGGCCGGTTTATGAGCAGGCGGAGAGCTGCATTTGCATGTCCCCTGGCATTTAGAAGCAGCTGAGTAGAGAATATGAGCACGAGTTCTCCCTCAGACTCAGAGAAACATAAGCACTCTCAAAGGAAAACAGAGATTTTAAATATGCTGTTCATGAAGCATTCCTTTAGTTATTATATATTACCAATATTTTAAAAGTAGTTTTCAGTTTATAAACTTTATATTACACAACAATGTTGTGATATTAGAGCTCACAATGCATCCTTTCATCCCCTTTAATATGTGGATACACATGATAATAATGGATGATTCTATTATTTGTTTCTTTCATGAGAACATTTTTCCCTGCCTTCCAAGAATTTCTCCATTGAAGTGATATTTTTATACTGTGGGCATGAACTTATTCCTAAATTATGTGAAATAGTGTCTCCTGTCTGGTTTCCTCCCTCTTTTGTCATGATCAGGAAAGTGGATGTTTCTCTCCTTACTTTATCTGCTGACAGTCAGTCCATTATTGTTTAATCAGCTTACTAGTTGTATTCCTTTAATTTCATTTATTTCAGTTCTTATACTTATTTATTTCCCCCTGCTGTCTATGCTGGGGCATACTCATCCTTTTTACTAGTTTCATTAGATGGAAGCTGACATAATTAATTTCAGAGCTGTATATCTATTACACAGAAATTTGTGGCGATGAATTTCCCAACTAAGTTCTCTTCAGTTGAATCCCACAGTTTGTTATGTGTGCTTTCATTTTCATTCAGTCGAATACAGCCCTGCAAGACATAAAAATAATTGAATACATGTCATAGCTATCAATAATACAAGTAGTGCTTGCACATCTCAATGTGTGTATCACTCACGCTCACTGATCCCCATCGAGCAATGCAGGCTCATAGCTACTGTGTAGGACAGGGGTGACCTGTCCCTGAGTATTTCTGAAACTGTAACTCTTTATGGGAGCAGAAAGCCCAGCCATTTTCCTGTGGAGCAGCTGGTTGTTTCAAACTGCTGACCTTCTATTTTTCATCCAAATAAGTAACCACTATGCCGCCAGGACTCATGTAATTTTGTATATGCATATAATGTATAAATGAATGGATATCATAAAGTTTATTGGATTTTTCCATAAATACTAAGGTGGAGTATATCCATGGAGAAAATATTTTAGATGGAAGGAAGCCCTAGGTCCAAAGAGGAAGCTCCTTGCAACCATGACTCTGCTATTGCCCTTGCCCGAGAAACCTGGCCCTGTGCTTTGCACAACCCATTATTGAAGTGAATGGAATGGCACTGGGTCCTCTGACTGTCTGTCTCATACAGCAATGGACAGCTGCTCCCTCAGTGGTCATTCAGTCAGCTGCAGGAAATGTCCACTCCTGTGTGGACAGTTTTTGGAGCTTTAGAGTCAACTCCTTTGGTTTAAGGGATTGCTGTCTGCTACAGAATCATATCATTAACAGATGTTCCAGCCTCATCTGCAAATTTTGGCAGATCCATCTCTGGTAGTATACAGTCACCAAGATTGCCAAGCTTAAGCAGGCCCCATCACTCCTGGGCTCAAATCACAGGGCAGCTAGGATGAGGGAAAACAGACAATAATGAAAATTTCATTAATGTCAGCCCATTTTTACAATTTCTTGACACCACTGGAGAGAAGGAAACTTCAGCCTGAAAAATATCCAAAGTAAAACCAGGAGCTATGGACAAGGTCTGTAAATGCTAGAGAACTTGGCCCACTATATGATTTTTCACCAAGTTTTAGATTTAACCTGGAAATTGGAAAAGTGATCTGATGTGTGAAGCCCTGGGAATAGAGTGGGGGAAGTAGAGAAGTTTCCAGTCTAATGCCCACCTCTTCTCTGAGATGGGCCTTCATTTATTGAGAAATCAAGATCCTTATCAGAAAAACCGTTGTTCCACAGTGAGCACAGACAGTGTAAATAACATGTGATATCATTAGAAACCCTGACTGATAGTGGACATGTATTCTACCCTATGTTCGCATTTCTCAGCACATTCTCTGGGGAGTTCACTCTTCTTTCTTTATCCTAACATCTCACTTAACATCAATTCTCACAGAACATGTGGTACAGTTTTGAGTCTCAAAATAAACAAAGACTTGAATAGGTACTTTACCAGAGAATACATTGAAGTTGCCAAGAAACACAGACAAAAATATATAACTCAAATTATTCATTGGTTCTGTTATTGTTAGATGATGTCCAGTTGGATTTGCCTTATTCTGATGACACAGAGCACGTCCTGATCGATGGCATTGCCTCAACCATTCTTCTGTTCGAACCCATTCTTATAGAGATAATGTGAATCAATATTTTGGAGGGTTTTCTGTTTGATTCTTACCTGATCCCCTATTTTAGAAATCTCAGCAAGAAAACACAACTGCCTCTCCAGGGACTGGCCCTTCTGATTACATATGCAAAGTATATGGCATGACACCTCCCATTCGGACTTCTAAAGAGCATTCTGGCTATATTGCTTTCAAGACAGATAGATCCTTTCACAGGCATAGAATGTTACTGATGTTCACAAACACCATAATTTTAATCCATTGATCCTTCCTAGTATTTCTTAGATTCCCATAGCCCAGCTCTCTTGTGGGCTATATGAGGCCATTGGAAATACCAGGAACTCCTGAGTTCTCAAACAGATTTTTTAAAAACAATTTTCCTGTACTATATATCCTTTTTGTCCTTTTCTTCTCCTTTCTCCTCAAAGGTGTTTATAAACATAAATTATTATATTTAATACTGTCCCATAAAATTCTTATATTTTATTAGGATTTTAAAAATAGAGATAGTTCTTTTAATTTAGTCTCACAAGAGTTGTCTTCAAGCTCATTGATTCAGACTTCTATTGTTTAAATTTCACTATTTTTATCTTTCAGACATTTATTTCAGCTATCTTTGTGTTTATCTTCTGGGTATGTTTTTGCAGTTGTTGAATTATTATTAAATTTTATCGGTTTTGTTAGATATTTAAAATTTTTTCTTCTACTTGTTTTTGGTTTTTGTTTTATGTAGCCTTTTTGAGATTTTCCTACATTTGTTTAAAGCAGCTGAACATCATTCTTCTGAACTCCATCATGAGTAGCTGTAGCTTTAATCTGAAAAATCTCCAGTATCTGTAACTGACTCTTTTTGCTGGTCATATGGAAATGGACTTGGTAATAGTCCCTTTGCACTGGTTGTAGCTATGGAAAGTTCAGGTGTCATAGCTAGTGTATGTTCAAACTTATTCAGAGAAAGGATTGATAACAAACTAAAGATGGTCCCTAACCCCCTTCAGAGTTCCAGTCTCAGGTAGACTTCTCTAGTTGCCCAGTGGTGGAAGTGAATGAGAAAAATGGTGCCTTCTAAAAAATATATCTTGAAAGAAGGGAGAAAAAAATACCTGAGACAGTCAAACTGCCCAGCAGGCATCCATCTCTGTCCCAGTGGAGGTACTGGAGCTTTTATCTTCACCCAAAAAGGATGTCACATCAAGGCCCCAGTTCCATGTAAAGTTTCCTTCTTTAACGGGGAACTAATGTGTGGCTTACCCACTAATAAACTCTAGGGCTATCTTGGAAATAGTACAACCAGAATGCTCCTTAGAGGCGAGGTTGGGGAAACTTCATGTCCCATATTTTGGACATGTTGTCAGAAAAGACCAGTCCTTCAAGAAGCACATCATTCTTGTTACCATAGGAGGTCAGTGAAAAAGAAGACCCTTAACAAGATGGATTGACATCGAGGCTGCAGCAATGGAATCAAATATAAGAACAATTGAGAGGACAACGCACAAGCAGGCAGCATTTCTTCAGTTGTACATATGAGTGGAAACAGACTGAATGGCCCCAAACAACAACAACAGACATGCAGGCATGTAACTAATCACAGCCTTTCTCATGCTATGTTCAGCCAGGTTTGCCCTCTTCTTAAGGGGACTCTCTCTCAAGGAACAGGAGAGGAAGTGGTTCCACTGTCCTCCACAGCGAGTGGGGGTGGAGGACAGAGCTCACCTCTCTCTTTCAGTCCTGAGGAAAAGAGTGCGGAGTGAGGGATGGTACAGCATGGACTTTTGTTAGACCACCTAGAAATTACCATTTTTTGGACTACTTGAACAAGCTGTTCCTTCAAAAATGACTGGAACTCAAAACTTAGGGTTTTTATTTTTCTCTGTTTTAAATTTTTTTGGTTGTTGTTTTGCAGGAGGTGTTTATTTGTTCTGAGATCTTTATTTGGAATAGGTGGTTACTGAGTAGTGTCTGGCTATGTTTTTCTCGAGGAATTTTGAACTCTTTCATGGAATCATTTCTAGCCTGTATTCTCAGTGCAATCTGTAGTGTGATTTCTCATTTATTTCTTAAATGGATGCTAATCGTGCATGAGAGTAATATAGCATCATTGAGAACTTCACTAGTTTCTCTGTGCTTCATGCTATGCTGAGAAAATAATCTAAGAAGTTGTCCTAAATATGGAATAGCATAAAAATAAGATTGGCTTAAACCTTATTAATAAACTGTAGTGTGCAGATGACATAATACTGCATGCCAAAAGGTAGTATGACCTGAAAAATTATTGATTAAAACCAGGGACTGGTGTCTTAACTACAGATTACAGATCAATGAAAGAAAACCAAAATTCTCACTATGGGACCAATACAAATTGCCATGAACAATGGAGATAGGATTGAAGTTGTCAAGGATTTCTTCACACTTGGATCTCCAGTCAATATTCTCCGAAGTCATAGACAAGTGATGCATTTCCTTGGGCAAATCGGCTGTCCAAGACCTCATTAAAAGTTTAAAAAGCAATGTATACTTGAGGATTAATATGTACCAGGCCCAAGCTATTTTATTTTTAATTGTCTCATATGCCACTGAAAGTTGGACATTGAATGAGCAAGTTTAAAGGTGAAAAGATATATTTAATTATAGTATTTGGGAAGAAATTGATAGGGTGATCCACTATGAGTTGTATCTTGGAAGATGTACAGTTACAATGCTTCTCAAAGTGGATACTCTGAATACTTCATCTTAAGTACATTAGACATATGTTGAGAGATCAGTCCATCAAAAAGGACATCATGATTCATAAAGCATAAGGTCATTGAAAAAGGGATGAACTTCAAGATAGAACATCACAGTAGCTGCAACTGAGAGCTCAAACTTGATAACTGTGAAGATGCAGCAGGATCCATATACATTTCATTCTGTTTTCCTAAGGTTGCTATGAGACTGACATGATTTAATAGGACAAAAACAGCAAAATGCAATGCCAATGACAAACACTTTGCTCAATGGTAAGGTAATGAAAGTGTTCCCATTACATATTGGAACCTGATAAGGATACCATCTAATACTACTTTTATTTAATATTGTACTGCAAGTCTTGATGGCAGTTATAATCAACAAATATCTGATAAAGACATCCAAAATGGTAGCAAAGGTGTAAACTATAATTGGAGAGGATATCACTCTAAATATGGACAATCAAAGACCTTATAAGAAAATATTGTCTCTCATTGAAATGTTCAGAAATTTCACAGGATACAGGTCAATATAGAAAAGTCTATTTGGATTCTGTGTACCAGCAGATAAAGCTTTGGAAAATAAATCAAGAAAATAATACCATTTACAACAGACACCTATAAGATAAAATGGAATAAACCTAAGCAGAGAAATAAACGTCTGTACAAAGAAACCACACACACACATACACAAAACACTATTACAAGATACCGAAAGACATAAATCAAAAAGTTGGCCATGCTCTTGAATAGAGAATTTAACTTTCTGAAAATATCAAACACACCATAAGTGATCTATAATTATAGTGCAATTCTGATTCAGATTCCAGCCTATTTCTGAAAAGACATGGAAAATTTACTCACCAAGTTGAAAAAGAAAGGGAGGAAGTCCAGAATAAGAAAGGTAGAGACTACCCCTCTAAACCTAGAAGCTCTGATGGTGTAGGGGATTATACAATGAGCTACTAACTGCAAGGTCTGCAGTTCAAAACTGGCAGATACTCTTCCAGAGTAAGATGACCCTGTAAAGTTTTACAGTGTCAGAAACCCAAAGGAGCCAGTTATGCCTTATCCTGTAGCAGTGGTTCTCAACCTTCCTAACGTCGCAATATTTTCATACAATTCCTCATGTTTGGTGACCCTAATCATAAAATTATTTTTGTTGCTACTTCATAATGTAATTTTGCTATGGTTAGGAATCATGATGTAAATATCTGATATGCAGGATATATTTTCATTGTTACAAATTGAACATAATGAAGCCATACTGATTGATCACTAAACATGTAATTATATACTGTGAAATATTTATTTATAATTAAAAATAAATTAAATTTTGTCTTTAACCATGGTATAGCATGTTTAATAGTCTTAATATAGTGACAATAAACTATATTGCTACATTTTACGACATTATGCATAAAAAGCCATCCTCAGTGTGAAGGTTGAGAAGGCTTCCTTCTCACCAGATCAGAAATTCTTGGGACAGTCTTTGCAAAAGCACAACGAAATCTACATCTGTATTTAGACTTGATAACCAAAAAGCTGGAAAACACTGTTTCACAGATATGTTGTTGGAAAAGGTATTTTGTTGCAAATGGAAGTAGACACAACACAGTCTCAGACACAACAGTATACGACTGCAAACACCTGATCCAGAGTCTTGTAACTGGCATTGTAGAGAAATCAGTTCTTGCTGTCTCGCTGTTAGTAAGTTCAATAAATTCCTCTTGTACAGTCTCAGGAACATCTTCAAATTTGACTGTGAATGGGCCTCTAGCAAGTGCAAGTGAGATGTCAGGTAGATTTTGAAAGTATGATGAAATTTCATCTGCAAACCTGTGCAAGTGTTCTTTCACGGAAACCATCATTGTCATTCATTTGTCTGGTTCAATCTCATGTTACTCCAAAAAAGCAGATAAGGCAGGCAACATGTAAATTTTATTTTCATTCCCCTCCCCCCCCTTTTTTTTGGCCACCGCTATCATTTCATTTGGAATGATCAGTTCTTTTCAGCCACATCAAGGCATGTTGTTTTTGGCCCTCACAGTGACCAATTTAACTCATTCAAGGTGGCAAAGATGCCTACCAAGTAAGCTATTTTCTGAAGTCCACTTTGAAAAGTTCTTTGAATTGAGGTCTTGCTTTTTGATTAAAAAAGCATTTTGAGTTCATCACAAAACTCAAAATCACATTTTAAAACTTTTCCTCTCTAAATGTCTAGGTATATACCTGACTAAAAGAACCAAAAATCTATATGGGGAAAACCACAGAATACTATTGCAAGAAACCAAGAGCGGCCTCAACAAATGAAAGAATATCCCATGATCATGGATTGGAAAACTCAATATGGTCAAGATGTCAGTTCTGCCAAAGGCGCTATATAAATTTAATGCAATTCCAATTCAATTACCTTCATCTCTCTTCAAAGAATTGGAAAAACTGATTACCAACTTCATATGGAGAGGGAAGAAGCCCAGAATTAGCAGAGAACTCCTCAAGAAGAAGGACACAGTAGAAGGGCTTGCTTTACAGGAATTTAGCACATACTATACAGCCACAATTGTCAAAACTGCCTGGTATTGGTACAATGACAGATACTCAGACCAATGGAAAAGAACTGAAAACACATAAATATAACCACCAGCATACAGACAACTGATCTTTGATAGGGACCCAAAAAATATCCAATGGGAAGCAGATGCCCTCTTTAACAAGTGGTGCTGGAAAAAATGGATATTTACCTGCAGAAAAATGAAGCAAGACCCTTATCTCACTCCATGTACAAGAATAAACTAAAGGTAGATCACAGACCTTGAAGTTACATGGAAATGGGAACAACTTGAGAACTTTGGCATAGGGGATACATAGGCTATCAGAAATAGGGAAGGGAACAAACACAGAGGAGACGCAAATTGACAAATTGGATATATTGAAGATGAAACACCTGTGTACATAGAAAGAATTCACCAATAGAGTAATAAGAGAGCCCAAAGAATAGGAAAATATATTTAGCAATGACACATCAGACAAAGGCCTTATTACTAAAATCTATAATACTGTGCTAGCTTCCGATAAGGAAAAAACTAATTGCCCACCGAGGAGGTGGGCAAAGAACGTAAACAGAAGTTTCACAGGGACAGAAATCCAAATGGCCAATAAACATATGAGAAGATGTTCCTGATCCTTAGCCATAAGAGAAATGCAAATTAAAACAACAATGAGGTACCACCTAACACCCTCAAAGATAACCCAAATTCAAAAAATAAGAAAGCAACAAGTGTTGGAAGGGCTGTGAGGAGAGAGGAACTCTCATCCACTGCTGGTGGACTTGTAAGTATGTATGACCACTATAGAAATCGATCTGGAGATATCTAAAACAGATGGAAATCGAGTTAAGATATGACTGAGCAGCCCCCTACTGGGTATATAACCAGAAGAGGCAAGAAACAATCCACGGCCAGACATCTGTGCTCCAGTGTTCATGTGGCACCAGTTCACAATTGCAAGGAGTTGGAAACAACCCAAATTTCTACCAACTGACGAGTGGATTACAAAGCTGTGGTATACACATATACCAGTACTAAACATTCCTGAAAAGCAGTGATGAACGTATGAATCACATCTCTGCATGGGAAGAACTGGAGGAAATCATATTTAGTGAAGTAAGCCAAGCACAAAAGGACAAGTACAACATGAGTCCACTAAAGTAAGCTTTAAAAAATTTAAAAGGGGCATAGTGAAAAATCTGTATACAAGCATTCCTTGGGTGAGGACCAGGTAATATGACAGGACCACACCAAGTAGAGGGATACATATGGAAGACAACTAAAAAGAATGTGAGGAAAGGAAAAAATAATAAAGAAATGGGTAGCGGGCACACAGGGCACTAACCCATCCAAGGGGAGGGTATTGTTTGTGTCTCCACAGGGAAAGAGGAACCAAACTTCAATACAGTGCTCCAAGATGTGAACGCAACATGCTGGCGTGGAGTAGGGAACCAGTGGAAAGGTCTTAGGGGCCGGGCACAATCCCAGCTACTACATGGACACCTGCTCCTCACCCTAGAATAATTTATTTCAAAGGACGTCATTGAATTTGCAGCTCCAGGAGAGGGACATATCTGATCAGATCACACAGGAGCAGAAGAAGGCGTTGGAGAAGAGAGTGGAGCACGTCCTGACCCACCAGGCCTTGAGAAGTATGTTCCTGATTAGAGCAGATAGTTCACAGAGAGGTCCACATGGCCGGCCCCACTATGAGACATGATGCCCCTCACTGACCCATAGCCCTACATGGGACAACACTGGAGACACAGTGTGGGAATTGTGCCCAAACTGGTCCCACCACACCGAGGCAAAACACTAAGGGGGTGCAACAGGACAGCAAGGGACCCGAGCGGCAAGGTCCCTGGGGAATGCTGAAGGTGGACTTTGGGGCCAGGGTGTGGTGTCCCAACAGACTGGACTGTAAAACACTCCTAAAGGCCAACACACAGTATCTGAATTAATGACAAGCTTTTCTTTCTAGTGTTTTGTTCAGTTTTTTTTGGTCATTGGTTTGTTGATGTTTTGTTGTATATTGTTGCTTGGTTTTCTGTGCCTTTTTTGTGCATGTTATTATCCCCCACAGGTCTGTCTAAATAAGATAGACTGGATGAACAATCTAGAGGAGAAAAGAACAGGACCAACATTTCCGGGGGGACATGGAAGAGGGGCAGGTGGGGTTAAAGGTAGTGGTGTTAACAAACCCAGGGACAAGGGAACAACAAGTGATCCAAATCAGTTGTGGGGAGGGTGTTGGAGGCCTGGTAGGGTGTGATCAAGGGAATTACTGAAACCCAAATGAAGGCTGAGCATGATAGTGGGACAAGAGGAAAGTCAAAGGAAATAAAGGAAAGAGATAGGGGCCAAAGGGCATTTATAGAGGTTTAAATAAAGACATGTACATATGTAAATATATTTATATATGAAGAAGGGGAAAGAGATCTATGTGCAAAATTTATAGTTTTAGTATTAAGGTAGCAGCTGAACATTAGGCCTCCACTCAAGTACTTCCCCAATGCAAGAAAACTTTCTTCTATTAAATTGGCATTCTATGATGCTCACCTTCCCTACAAACCCTCTGAAGCAGGTAAAGAAAGCTGATGGTGCCCAGAAATCAAAAGATGTAGTGTCTGGGGTCTTTAAGGCTTGAAAGTAAACAAGCGGCCATCTAGCTGAGAAGCAACAAAGCCAACATGGAAGAAGCTCACCAGTCTATGCGATCATGAGGTGTCGAAGGGATCAGGTATCAGGCATCATCAGAACAAAAAATCTTATAGTGAATGAGGGTGGGGGAGTGCCCATTTGTAGGCCACTGGACATTCCCTTACAGCAGGGTCTTGGGGAAGAGATGAGCCAGTCAGGATCTGATGAAGCAACGATGAAAAATAGAACTTTCCTCTACTCCTAAATGCTTCCTCCTCACCCTGTATCATAATCCCAATTCTACCTTACAAATCTGTCTGGACCAGAGGATGTACACTGGTACAGATAGGAACTTGAAACACAGGTAATTCAGGGTGAATGGTCCCTTCAGGATAAGTGGTGTGAATGGCAATACTGGGAGGGTAGAGGGAGGGTGGTTTGGAAATGGGAAACTAGTTACAACGATCTGCATGTGACTTCCTCCCTGGGGGATGGACAACATAAAATTGGGTGAAGGGGGACATCGGACAGGGCAAGGTATGACAAAATAATAATTTATTAATTATCAAGGGTTCATGATGGAGGGGGGAGCAGGAATGGAGGGTAAAAATGAGGAGCTGATGCCAGGGGCTTAAGTGGAGAGCAAATGTTTTGAGAATAATGAGAGCAATGAATGTCCAAATGTGCTTTACACAATTGATGTATGTATATATTGTGATAAGAGTTCTAGGAGCCTGTAATAAAATGATTACATATATAAAAAATTTTCCTCTCAACCATCTCACTTCAGTGTGAAATAGCAGAGCATTATTGGAGGCATCCAACTTGTTGTGCAGTTGCAAAAACTGTCAACTGTTTAAAGTGCTCACTTTTACAAAACTGACAGAACTTATGACACTTTTCATTACTTCTTGTAATATTTGCCGATGAATCATACAGTGGATTCTGTTGACTTTTGGTGACTCATTCAGGTCCAAACGTTGAAATTTAGGTTGACATCCTCACATAGCTTGAGCACCATCCGAAAAAAACACCACAAACCTTTTTTCAAGAGTTATTATGCTCTTTCAGAAATGAACCAGCTATGTCAAATACATCACCTGCAGTAGTTGTCATTTCAAGAGATTTACAAAAAAAGAAACTCATCTTTTAAGTTGCCATCATTAATATACCTCATGTAAACCAGTAAACAGGAACAGTTTGAAATATCTGTAGATTCATCAAGCTGGATACTAAATATTGGAAGTGGAGCAGATTTAATTTCCTGGATGACTTGACCAAGAACATCAGCAGACACGTCATCTATTCTTCTGCAGACAGTATCATTAGATAAGGAAATTGCACTCAATTTCATGACAAATTTGTGTCCGATCCTAACTCAAACAATGTCTTAGGCCACTGGCAACAGTAAATTCTCAGCAATGGTGTGAGGTTTCGTAGCTCTGGGGATTCTGAGTGGCACCAAATATGAAGCTTCAATGGCTGCTACGTTTTGTTTGTGGAGCTGGCTACCAGTGTAAAAACTGGATGTCTTGAGTTCATCAGGTTTGCTTCTAAAATAGTTGGTATTCTTGTTGGAAAAGCTCAGGTGCTAGCTATCAAAATGGCGTTTTAGTTTGTTCGGCTAGAAAGATTTGGCTGAAAGAATTTCACAACAAATGACACATTGTGGTGCCTGATGTAATTATTGAGGTAAAACCATATTGTAAAAAATTCTCACCATATTTTTTTATTTCTTAACATTCTTCTCTACATGATCCATTGTCATGGCATGGTTTGCTAATGAAAATAATACATAAGAATAACTTTAGTAATACAGAAGATGATACACAGCACAGTTCTGTCAATGCAGTTCATTATAATTTACTATGATTTACCATCTGTTTATTTTTTAATATACCTGTTACTCTCACAAGGGGGTAGTATTCACATCAAACACAGCTGAATATAAAAAGACTGATCAGCATCGGGATTAAGTTCCCATGATTCAGATATTTACATATATTTGCGGTAGTTGATTTCACATATATTTGCGGTAGTTGATTTCACAGTACGATAATTAAAATTCATGAAATTTCGTTTTACTTCCAATACTGCTGCTTTCAACAAAGTAGCTGCTTTTAAAGACTACCTGCTTTCAACACAGCATCTTCTCTCTACACATGTTTTACTGGTCAGCAAAAGCACATTATGGCACCAACCCTGTCACATACACTTGCATTTCTATGGGTATATGTGATTGGGTTGGTTAGGTGATGTCATCATGACAGTTACTCACATGTGGGTGTATCTTCATGTTGGAGGACCCGCCCAGAGACAAATAGAGGAGTGATGTCTTGGTTACTAAGACCATCAGAAATATGTGTTTTCTGATGGTCTTAGGAGATCCCTGCAAAAGGGTGTGTTAGTCTGGATACTTTTGAGAAACAAATCCATAGAAACTCATGTATAAGAGAGAGTTTTCTATAAAGGTTAAGTGCACATCAAGAAAATATCCCAACCCAGTGCTACCCGAGCCCACAAGTCCAAGATTAACCCTTACATCTGACACCAATCCACAAAGTCCTCTATCTCACAAAATACACACAATGACACCGACTGCAGGAGGAAAGCCAAATCAGAGAACATGTAAGCATCTCTGTGCTGTAAGGGGTCTCCACACATTTGCTCCAGCACCCAGGGCTGTATTGGGTTTGGTCCATGCAGCTTCTCCTTGGGGATGTCTTGCAGGAAGTGAGCCTTGCCAGCTGAAGCAGAGAACTGGCCAAGGCAGCTGCACCCTCGCCAACCATCAAAAAGCAAGAGACCTGAGAACTAGAAAGGTGAGGCTCACTGAGCCATTTATCCTTCGGCCCTTCAATTAACCCCACATGTGTTTATTTGCCAGGTCAGCACAATAAACTACCTTCAGAGTCATTCGACCCCCAAAGGGGTCTCAACCCCCCCCCCCACCCAAGCTGAGAACCACTGCCCTATAGGGTTTCTATCAATCTTAAGTGACTGGACATCAGTGAGTTGGATGTTTGGGGTCCAGCCTCTATCGCTGTACCTGAGATATACCCAAGGGAACAAGGACAATGTGTTCAAGAGGAGCATCTCCACACTCTCATATCTGAATCCCTAAGGCACTCTCCTCTGGAAACAGCTCCCAGAATAGGCTCACTGTGGATTGGTTTTTCTAAATGTAAATCAACCAGTTTTTAGGGAAGAGGCTGAAAAGGATTTATTTCTATGTAAAGCCAATTGTCACAAAACATAATATGGGTCATAAAGGAAAGGCAGATGAATCACTCAAGAGAGATTTTTAAAAGTTTCCCCTTGCAAATTAATGGATTGAAACCTGAGGACACAGGCTTGAATGACTCAGCAAACTATAGTGAAGACAAATAATTGTGAACTCCAGTGATGCTAACCCTACTCTCTACCCCTGGTCTTTCCACCTGACCACTTTTTAGCACTTATTTCGTGGAATATATTTGTTTTCCTCTTTTCACAACTTTTTGCCTTACTCTACTATTTCCTTTCTAAAGCTTTACAACCTTCTTCTTCTTCTTCTTCTTCTTCTTCTTCTTCTTCTTCTTCTTCTTCTTCTTCTTCTTCTTTTCTTCACTACTACTATTACTACTTCTGCTTCATCTTCTTTTTCTTTTACATTAAGAGACCATAGAGTGGTTCCTACTGGAATTCCCACTAAATCTGTTGCGAAAATCCAAATTTTGTTTGAACAAGGTAAACTAAAAAACACAGCAGAACATCCTATTTGTGCTCCCACCTCCACCTGCTCCTGGATCCTGAACTTGTGCTATTTGGGCCTGAGCATACCCGAATTCCCTTCAGCCCAACCCCATCCCTGTGCTGCAGGGTGGTTCGTGTGGGAACTCACATTGAACTCCCTCACTGTGTCTTCTTGCACAGTCATACACAGCCAGGTCTTCTGTGGTCACAGAGCTCAGGTGCAGGGAGAACTGGTTCTAGGATGTGTCTGGGTTGATGACTAGATGATCTCTGAGAGATGGTGTGTATTCGCTAAACCAGCCTTACCTGTAGAAACTCCTCTCCATGCACTCATGGGTTCTCTCAGGGCTGCCTGATCTGCTCCCAAATAGCTCTGGTTCTGGAGCCTGAGTCCCCAGTGATGGTGCAAATGAGAGTGAGGGTCTGTGATGGCCTCACCACCTCAGTGCCTGAATCTTGGAGCTTCACTTTGGACAGGACATCATGAGTCTTACAAAACAAGCATTAAATATCCTATCTGTCATTGAAACTGCTATGACCTACTGCATCTCCCTGCCACTGACATGATTGGAGACCCAGTACCATCAAAATGAGGAAGAGAATGGAGGCAGACATTTCTTTATCAAAGTCTCCCTGGTTCAGCAGACTCTGTACTTCTGCTGCTTCCAGAGGGAAATCTTGAGGGGGGTGGGTTTTTAAATAATAAATCACACCAGGCTTTTGCTTATGAGTGTTACTGGCTGTTATCAGGGGGTCAGAGAATGACTATTTACTGTGTGCTAATTGACAGGGCTCACAGCTCCACACGGAAGCTTCTCCAGAGCTGGTTCTTGAAGCAAGTTGTATGGCAGTCATATGTAAGCAATGACAGTGAGGTGGCCCACAGGCATACAATGAATTTGTACCCTCCCCAGATCCCAATATTTGCAATCATAAAATTATCAGAGTTCCAATGTACCTTGTATTGTTTGATTTGAACACATGCATCCACTAGTGTGTGCATTAATTTATTCATTGTGAGTTCTGAGAGCTATGAATACGTCAGACATTCTTCTGCACTGTGGGAATATCAATAAACCAAGCAACTGAGCTAGGAAATGAACGATCTCTTCCTCAAAAATTAACCCCGCTCCAAGTGCACCTATCTTGATTCATGGGAACCGTATAAAACGGATTAAAGCTGCTCATGAGAACTTCTCTGACTGTAAATAGGTACAGGAAAAGACAGACTCATCTTACTTGGAAGAAATAGCTCGCTGGTTTGCGGTGAGGATCCCAATACTTATCCCACTGTGTCACAGCATCTCTTTATATCGCTATACCAAGAAGCCCATATTAAAGGGTTTTATAAATGTCACACTGATAAGCCAAATGCTGATATTTTCAATATTATAATATGAATATGAGCCCTGAATTATGAATAATGGGGTCCATAAGCAAATTTATGGCCATTCACTTGTCTTCTGGAAAAGAATGTTGAAAGTACCATGGACTGGGCTGTCAATATAACAAACATTTCTGTTGCCAGGGAAATACAGCTTGGGAGTGCCTTAGAATGAAGGATGGTGAGACTTTGTTCCATGTACTTGAACATGCTGTCATGACACCAGTCCATTGAGAAAGATCCATGATAAACCAGGGTATCAGAGAAGAAGGCGATGGTTTGACACAGTGGCTGTAACAATGGGCTCAAAAATATTTATTGTAATTGTGGTGCTGAAGTAGGCACGATTCAGTTCTGTTTTGCATTGAATCACTGAGATGTGAAATGGACTCTGTGGCACCTAACATCATCAAAAGTAAATGAAAAGACACAATATTCTTCCAAGGTTGAATTACAGTGCTAGGGGAAAGGATGTATGTTTTATTTTACTTAGCAAAAAGGAAATATGTAAGAGAATGCATTCTTTATAATTGTTCTTGTGTTGAATTTCACTTTGCCTTGGTTAATTATTGGTAGCAAAAGTCTTGTCTACATATTTATATATTTATATAACATTAAGCATCCAAGGTTGTTTGGGTGCAGGAACATAGTTAAAGACTCGTAGTGACCCTACATGAAAGAGAAGAACCGTCTGAAAGGATTTTCTTTCCTGTAATACTGATGGGATAACATTATGATATCTTTAACCACTGAGTTGCCATGTGGTTTTGAACTGCCAACTTTTTGGCTAGAAGTTGAGCATTTAATCTTGCCCATATAGTTTTGTGGTCCAGGTTCGACTATGTATAATTTACATGCATCTACTTTTACTTCCTACTGGTGAATATTTTTGTGCGTGTTGACTGGTCTTAAGACATTACGTAGAGTTCTTTTAGGTCAATACTATGACTATTGTTTGTTCCTTGAGTATTTAATATGGGATTCTGTCCTAGGTGTTGTGTGATTTTAGTAGTAACCCTGGTCACCATCTTCAGTGCCAGAAACACCTCCCAGAATTGTGAAAACTAAGAGTGACTCCTGTAATGGCCAAATACCCCATAAGACATACCAAGGAATTGGTGCATTTTTGTTATGTTGTGGCTGTTTCATCATCTCATATCAACTTGGGAAGGGATGGAGTCTAGCCTGTAAATCAGGTCTCAGCTTGATGGCTTCATTTGGAGGTGCAAAGGAGATAAATATCTCCCTGGAAGCCAGACTCAGATAGCATCTCTGCTTGTTGAGACATTCCTGTTTACAAAACCACATGGAGCTACACTGATGCAGCCAGAGCCCTGGAACTGGAGGGACCATGTGCAGACCCATGCCAGTGCTGAGATGCTTCCACCACCACAAGAACCACAAGACTTCCCACCCACTGGCCTGAGATCTATGTCATTGCATGTGTTTCATGAGTCTGAAGAAGAATTTATAGACTGGTATCAGACATACGAGCTAATAGTGGACTTATGTACTTGATCTGAGCTGGGATGTTTTCTTAATATACAATTACTCTTTGATACAAAGCTCTTTCTTATACACATGTGAGTTTCTCCCTGGATTTGATTCTCTAGTATACCCAGAATAACACATGGTGTTAGAGAATAATGTTAAATCTGTCATGGGCTGCCTAAAGGACAAGCAGGTCTGTCTTGGAGTAAAGACAACTTGTTTAATTCTTGTAAGAATTCAAATAAGATTGCATCTCAGTTATTTGGGTGTGACATTAAGGGGAACCAGAACCCAGAGAATGGTCTTGTGCTTGGTAAAGTAGACTGTCAATGAAAATGTGAGAGATGTTCAATGAGATTGATTGTCACAAAGGCTGCAATGATGAGTGCAAAGAGAGGGATGATTGTGAGCATAGTGCACTTCTGGGCAGTATTTCATCCTGTTTGTATTAGTCTGGGTACTTTAGAGAAACAAATCCAAAGAAACTTATATATATATGAGAGTTTATTTAAAGGTGAGCACATCAAGAAACCATCCCAACCCAGTCCTGCCCAAGCCTACAAGTCCAACATTAGCCCATATATTCAACACCAATCCACAAAGTCCATTTCCATCTCACAAAACACATGTAATGATGCTGACTGCAGGAGGAAAGCTAGGTCAATGAATGTGCAAGCATCTCAACGCTGGCAGAGGTCTCCACATGGCTGCTCCAGCATCCAGGGCTGCATCAGGGTGGTTCATGTGGCTTATCCTCAGGGATG
Source organism: Tenrec ecaudatus (assembly GCF_050624435.1). Classification (NCBI taxonomy): domain Eukaryota; kingdom Metazoa; phylum Chordata; class Mammalia; order Afrosoricida; family Tenrecidae; genus Tenrec; species Tenrec ecaudatus. The sequence continues at coordinate 69,108,009 of NC_134546.1, read as the reverse complement.
TCTTGCAGGAAGTAAGCCTTGCCAGCTGAAGCAGGGAACTGGTAAGGTAGATGCAGTTTGGTCCAACCATCAGAAAGCAAGAGACCTGAGAACTAGAAAGGTGAGACTGACTGAGCCATTTATTCCTCCACCCTTCAATTAACACATGTGCTTACCTGCCATGTTGGCACAATAAACTAGCCCCCTCACTGTTGTTTTTGGGATCACTGTGAATTGAAGTCAACTTAAAGATACCTAACAAAATATTATATAGGTTATTCTAAGTTAAAATTATTATATAAATGTATATTTGTAAGTATTCATTGGAATGAAAATATTGGAAATGCATCTGATGAATTGGAGAAAATTTGGGGCTCACATGATTATTTTATACTGCATTAATATTTTTATATGGATCTCTGGTAGCATATTGCTTATGTGTTGGGCTGACATTTGCATTCACCAGTTTGCAACTACCAGCCAATCCATGGAAGAAAGACAGGGGATTCGACATCAGTAAAAATCAGAAACTCACAGTGGCATAACTATAAATTGGCATTGAATCAATAGCAGTGGGTTTAGTTTTTTGGAATATTTCTAACTTGACAACAAAGGGCAGTAGTTAGTATCCTGAATTGTAAACAGATCTCCTGAATACATATCACTGTGAAGTCTGCCTTTGGGTAGATGGTGAAAGATAAGGCCATCCCTATAAAAAGCATGGTCAGGTACCTGGACATTCCCTAGAGTCACTGTGCACAGTGGTCCCTAGAGAAGTGCTCACAAGGTGGGGGAACCACAGTTTCTGAGAGGAAAGCACCACTGACCTAATTGTCTTGCATCTGCTGAAACCATGAACTGATGTACTAAGGTTTGTGTCTGGGTTCACCCTGACTTCCCACTACTGTGTCTCTAACACAGTAGTACACAGCTGTGTCCTCAGGATTCAGAGCTCAGTTTTAAAGAAACTTGGCTCTTGGAGGTATCTCTGGTGATGCTGACTTGGGCCTGGAGAGCTGGATTATAGTCTGTTGTCCCATCACCCCATATATCACCAACCCACTCCAGTCCCTTTCCTGGGCCTGGTGCACATCATAGCTGGTTAAAGAGAATCCAGGGACAGCACAGGTGAGAGACAGGGTCTGTGCAGTCTTCACCAGTATAGGGCCTGACTCATAATTGTACCTTGGACAGGATATCTGGGGATACAGAGAAACCCAGTGAGTCATGTGCTCAGATACTGTAATCCCAGACTTCATGTATGAATCTCTGAAGCACTCACCTCCCAGAGTTGCCACCAGAAACAAGAAAGGCTATACACAATTCATGTTCATGTGGATAAGATTCATAAGGGAATGCTCTCCAGGGTGAGAAGGCATATGACTGTAAGTACCCGTATGCTGTGATTTCATCTGAATGCATATTAGGTATTTGCATATGGGAGGTGTGGTTGCATGTAAAAGGTGGAAAGGGCAGAATGGAGCCCCTGGTTCAGGGACTCACACTAGAAAAGTGATGCTGGTGGTGTCTAGGTGTGGGATCTAAAAAGACTTTTCCCAGCTTTGTCTCCCCAAAAGATATGCCAAACATTAGAGGCTATTTGCCAACTCATGGTGGGAGGTAATTGTTTCCATGGAGAGCCAGAGAAGTGGTCAAACCTGCTCAGTGACATCCAAAGTCAGGCTGCCATCCTGAATCTAGGATCTGCACTTCTTGGCACATGTATACCCCAATCCCTCCCCTTCCTATTACCCATATACCCCTAGATCGTTCTCCTCGCATTACTGTATTACCTATAGTATCACCCCTCCCTGTGATGTGTGTCTTTACCTGAAATTAGGGGGCTTACACACCCCCAAAGGTATATAAGACTTGGTTAGAAATAATCTCTCTCCCCTGGTGCTTTCCTCTGTGGTCCTCGCTTCCGTGTCCCCTCTCTCCTTGTCCTCCTTCCCCTTGCTCTCCTGCCCTCAGGTCTGCCATCTCTATGTGAATCACCAAGAGGGGCTACGGTGAACATGCCAACATGAAATTTGTCTGATTCCTTCATTTTACTCTTTCTTCTATCTCCTTTATTTCTCTATGACTTTACTATAATCTTTCCTTATTATCGCTATACAATTGTTCCTACTGGACCTGGGATGATTTGTGAGGCACTGGCTGCCATGACATCCATGGGAGAACACAGTTTTCTCCCTGAGATCTTCACTCTACCAATCATATGGATATCTGTGCAGATTTCATGTTTAATGTAGCTTTATGTCATTTCCATAAAAAAACCCAGATGATCTATTCAAATTAAAGACAATCTCTAGCTTCATCATGTTTGGGTATCAAGACCAGGCCTACCTGAATCTTTCCATACATCTGAACACATAGGGAAACAAGAATATGTCATCCATAAAGCTCCTTTGCCCTATGATATTTCAGAATATTTAGAAAGGAGTAAAAAATACTTTAACATTATCTTCTAGATTTAGAGTTGGAATGAAAGGTTTCCTAACAATAGGGTTATTTGTGAAGTTAAAAGAAACCACAGAAATAAGAAAAAGTTCATTTATCCTCTCATAGATTAGTACCGAGTGTGGACATTGGGCTCAGTGTATTTTGAGAGCCCCTGCTGACAGCATCCCATCACATACAGGAGAGGTGTTTCCTGGGCTTACACTGTCTTCCACATCTGTGGGTCCCACAGCAATATTTTTTCTGATCCCAAGTTTCAGACTATTGTCAGGAGTGTTACCTGGAGTTGTCTCAGTGGGTTTCCTGCCACGGGCAGTAGAGCTACCATAGTGGTCAGCACAGCAGTTCTAGCTGACCAGGCACTGCAGTCCTTACCCAGGCTCCTGTCCTCACTTTTTTCTTCACTTGGTCCAGAGCTGGTGGGTCCTTAGCATCCCTGCAGGTCAGCTTTCTCCCTGAGACTGGTTTTTCTGTCTGGACTCACACTGACTCTCACTCACCGTGAAAAGCTTTGGCCATACAGAGTTATACTAGTTGCAAACACTCTGTATTGGTTGTAGTGAAAGGAAGTATGATCTATACATACAGATATTTATATAGATATTGTTATTGAGATATATGCCACAATAAAATACCAATCCAGAAAGACATTTGCCTGAAAGACAATCAAAGTACTAAACAGAGGTTAGGGTTCATTCTGTCCACAGAAAGAGGAAACATACTTAAAGCAGACTTCTATTCAAAATAACTGAAGCAAGAGAGTTATAGAGTTATTTAGTCCATATTAAGGAAGAAATTGTCAAGTCATAATTCTTTTTTATGGGTTTCTGTGATGCATGTGATAGCAAATTTTGCAGCTGTTGGTAATTGTTGAAAACAATAATAATCTAATGCCATTTGTGTTAGTCTGGGTACATTAGAAAAACAAATTCACAGAAACTCATGTATAATAGAGTTTTATACAAAGGTTAAGTGCACACCAAGAAAACATCCTAAACCAGTGGTGCCCAAGCCCACAAATCCAACATTAGCCCATATGTCCAACACCAATCTCTTCCTCTTCCATCTCACAAAACATGCACAATGATGCCGACAGCAGGAGGAAAGCCGAGTAAGTGCATGTGTAAGCATCTCAGCTCAGGCAGGTGTCACCCCAGCTGTTCCAGCATCCAGGCTTGTATGGGGGTAGGTCCATGCGGCTTCCCCTAAGGAATGTTCTTGCAGGAAGTGAGCCTTGCAGCTGAATCAGGGAACTGGCTAAAGCACCCGCACCCTTGTCTGACCAGCAGAAGTGACCCTAGAACTAGAAATGCGAGATTCACCAAGCCATTTCTCCCTTGGCCCTTCAATTGACCCCATAAGTGTTTATCGGCCAGGTTGGCACAATAAACTATCTGCCTCTCCATTGAATTATGCATGAGAAGAATGTTGACAATATTATTTGGTTGCACATCTATGAGAAAAATAACTTAGAATATGACATAGTTTCCTTTTTTATTCACAATCAGAAACTGATGGAAAGTCTTGCTGGTACAACAACATTTCAAAAAACTAGCTAAAATATACAACCACAAAAGAGATTGTGATATAAGCCAGAAATTTGAATTTATTAAAAATGTTACCAATGGAATAAATATTCTTTATTTAATATTTTATTTATTGTCTCACTTATTTTCTCCAAAAAAGTTTTATTGGGAGCAAATACAGGTTGCATACCCATCCATAGTTTAAGTGCATCAAGCAGTATAGTTCAATTGATACCATAATTAGCTTCAAAACACCATCTTCCTTCTTCAACTAGTGGCATCATCTCCCTTTATTCCACCCCCCACTGTAGCCCCAGAGGCCCTTATTCTACACGCTGTCTCTTTATATTCATCAATTCCAGCTTTCATCTACTGTCAAACAGAAAAACATACCACTGAAATTCAAGAATGCTATCCCAATTACAAAATACATGAGATAAACTCCAATAGGAATTTAAAATTGAGGAAGCAGGCAGTCCAAGTGCAGTCTGCTGCCCTTCCCTGGAATCCATTTCAAACCTAGGTGTGCTACAGATATGCTAGTCTGGCTACTGCAATGTGGGGATCTTGCCAGTTGACTGCCTTTCTCAGGATTTTCTGGATCCAAAAGCACTCTTTAGTAGCTCATGTCCTAAAATACACCCTGTGGCTCATGCTGAACACGCAAACTGCTTGTCATGCACATGGCATTGAATACACCAAGCAACAACAACAACAAAACTGACTCCCTGCCTTCCAGGAGATTTCAGCTCACAGCACAATCCTATTTCTCTATGTTTGCTATTGAGGAAGGAACACCGTTCCTCAACTGCAGCACAAATAAGGCATACTTGCAAACCTCCATTCCTGCACTGGCCACAGAGTGAAACCACTGGCTGTGAGGACTGCTGCCTACTCTGATGGTGAGCCGGCTCTGTCTCTTCTCTGTGTGAGCAAACTACTGTTGCACACAGAGCCTGTGTGTGAGCTGAGCTTTTGTTGGTGACCTCAGACATGGTATAACAGAAATCGGAAGTTATATTGTGTGCAGTACACAAGAAGGGGATTAATTCAACTTGAAGGGAGAATAAGGTTATTTTTATAAAAGTGCCTTGTAAATTGAAGCACAATCAGGAAAAAATATATTTAAAAGGAAAACCATTAACATGTTAATAAAGATTTTATAAATAATATAAAAGATGTCACAGAAAAGGATGATATAATTAAAATGAAAACACGATGTATGAAGTTCTATGGAGACCAGGATGATGGAAAAAATAGAACAATTTCTGATAATAATATCAAATATGATTAAACAAAACACAGAATACACAGAAAACAAATTAGTGGACATAAACAAACAAAACAAGATACAATTTCAGAAATTTGATAACTATAAGCTATTGGCACCAAGTGAATCCTGAATCACAGTGACTATCGGACAGAGTAGAACTGCTCCGTAGGGTTTCAGACACTGTTAATCTTTTGGAGGAGCAAACAGCCTCATCTTTCTCTCTTGGAGGAACTGGTGGTTTCAAAGTACTGACATTGCACTTTGCATCCTAATGTAAAGTAGACAAAAAAGATGGCAAAATGTAAAACTGTCCTAGGGGAGGCTAAGAGCTAAGTGCGAAAGGCCAAATTCCATCAGGAAATCCTCCCTGTCATCCATCTCTGCCTGTCTAAGGCTGGGTGATTGTGCTAAGTGGATCCTGCGCGCCCCCTGCTGCCCAGTGTCTTCCCTGCAGGAGAGGTTTGTGTCTGGGCTCACACTGACTTCCCCTCACTGTGCTCCTTGCACAGTAATACGTAGCCGTGTCCTCAGCAGTCACGGAGCTCAGCTGCAGGGAGAACTGATTCTTCGATGTGTCTCTGGTGATGGAGAGTCGGCTTTGGAAGGACGGGTTATAATATATACTACCATCATAACCTATGCACCCCATTCACTGTAGCCCCTTCCCTGAGGGCTGGCGGACCCAGCTCCAGCAGTAACCACTGGTGATGGAGTAACCAGAGACGGTGCAGGTGAGGGACAGCTTCTGGGAGGGCTTGACCAGTCCTGGACCTGACTCCTGAAGCTGCACCTGGGACAGGACGCCTGCAAGTAATAAAAAAAAATGTTCCATGTCAGTCACTTGAAGTCATAACTATCCCCATATACCGAGATCGGATATTTGAATCTCTCACCTTGGGTAACTGTCACCAAGCACAGGAGAACACATAACAAGCCCATCTTTGCACCCCACGTCTGCTTTCTCAAGAGACTTACAGCCCTGTCTGAAGAGAACTGATAGTTTTCCCACCCCATGGGTGAAATTGTACCCTAGTGCCTGAAAGATAATTTACATATGAGGGAGTGCTGTCCTTACAAATAGAAAGGGAGACCAAGTCCCCCTTTATCTTCTGAGCTTATGGTACTGTAACTGTTTGAACTCATATGCATATTAGTCTATAACAGAAGAAGTTTTTCTCAAGAGATGTGTGGGAGGTCAAAGAATGCCCATAATTTCTGAGCCTAGTGTTCTCTCCTTCCAGCCCCTCATTGCTCCTGCCCTTCCTTGAGCTCCTGTATGTCTTGTACCCCAGAGAGTGGGCAGGATATAGTTTGTTAAAACCATCATTTGGACCCCAAGTCATCTTCAGACCTCACAATCTCCAAGGTCCACTGTTTTTTCTGTACACCTGATCTCTTTATTAACCTCCTCATAGTTCTTAGTAGTTTTCCTGGTGTGGGCGTAACATTTTTGAGATGCATGAATATCACGTTAGTCCCAAGGAGTTGGGGTTGATAAGGTCCCAAAGGTCCAACTCTTCTATGAAGCCATTCAGTTCCAATTTCCACCCACTCCACTCTTGAGGAGATTCCCTCACGTTTTTGGATTCTGTGAATAAGTGAAACATCCGAAAGAAATTCATGGAATTTTTGGGTTCTTTTCAGTCCAAATTCTGACGGTCAGGAAAGGGCAAACAAGATGCTATGCCCAAAGGACAAGCTTCACTCCCAGCTTTGCAGTTCATTAACGCACATCTGACATGAAACCTCTGACAGAATGGCAGTCCACATTGTCCCTCTGCTAATCATATGCAGCCAGGATTTCCCGAGCTTGGGCCATGGTCATCACCATCCCTTCAGCTATTACAAGCAATACACACACTACATCCCAGAGCCTGACGACTGAGGTCAACTTCAGTGTAACTAAAGAGATTCAAGTGCCATAGAGTCTCAGGGAAGAACGTGCCACCTAGAAAATTTGGGCTTCAGACAAGACAATATTGTAACTCTGAAGCCTCTAAAAATGCAAGATTCTGAATAGAAAACCATTCCCTTGTTTGCTAGGATATCCAGAATAGTGAAAAATCAGTCGAGTCATGATTTCAAGTGCAAAGATGCAGAAAACCAGTAAATGGAAAATAATCATTTAAGAAAGGGCTCAGAGTAAGAATAAGAGTCAAGTACAATAGTTTAGACTTTGAATCCAAAGACATTTTCTTGAAACCCACAAGGCACTTGTGATTAAAATCAGGTCCATCCAACCAACTGACCCTCAAAATTTAGAGACTAAACATAGATGCTCTTGTAAATGTCCCTTACCCAGGGGGCTCTGGTTCCATTGAAATGTGAGCATCTCCCACCAAAGACAGCCTCTCCATTTGTGCTCTGGGCACAGCCACATCACAGCTGCTTATGGATCTCACCTTACATTTATTCCCTACACTCAAGGATTGCCTAATTTTTGAAAATGGTTCATATTATTGATTATAGAAGCTGTGACATTATCTCTAACCATGCAGTTTTAAATCTCAATCCCCATTCCGTTTCCTTCTTCTTAACAAAGTTTGAAATATTTTCCCTAGACTTATGGTTGACAACACTAATTTACTGATTAATTAGAATCTTCATATCTCCAAATTAATGTATCTTTTTACAGTGGGGAAATCCAAGCACTATGTGATGGTCACCTGGACTTCTTTGTGCCAGAATTTACTGAAGGGAATAAGCAATTGCTTTGAAATGAAGACACATTGTACTCACTACAATCCAGGGTTTCAAGCACAGGACACTCTAGCATTTTTCATTTGGAGATAATTGAGTCTGATCACTTTTCATATGCACACTGGCAGAGCATCACTTGATCCTGTTCATTTCATCAAAGCGCCATTTCACTGTCTGCTCTTGCTGCTTGTCTAACCGGTTCAAGCTTGAGACCGTGATGTAGCTTGTGTTAGTCTGGATAGACTAGAGAACCAAATCCATGGATACACATATGTGTATAGGAAAGAGATTTATTTAGAAGAGCAATTGAACATTGAGAAAATATCTCATCCCAGTCCAGATCAAGTCCATAGGTCAGATATTACTCCATATTCTGATATCAATCTATAAAGTCCTCTTCAGACTCATGAAACACATGCAATGATGCCAAATGCAGAGGATCACAGGCCAGTGTGTAGAAAGTCTTTGGATCCAGTATCATTGGGAATATCTTAGCCCTGGCAGGGATCTCTTTGGCTTCTCTGGTTTCTGAGGTCTGGTTGTGTCCATGTGGCTTCTCTTCTGCAATATCTCCCAGGGAGTAGCAGAAAAAGAGAAGTGTCTTCTTCCTCTAAAAGAGGAAGTACCAGATTTCCCAGAATTCTCAGGAGAAGGTCATGTCAACAGAGGTACCAATGGCTATATCCAGATTGACAGCCTAGACTCCACCCTTACACTCTCAGTCCTTAAATTGACACCAGATTAGGTGACTACCACATAGCTGCACACTAGTTCAGGTCACTGCCATGATCATCTCATAGTTTCATAGCAGTTATTAGTAGGGGTTTTCTTAAGTGTCAACCACATGACATTATCCATGTACACATCACTTTCCTAACAGGTTGGTTACACATATTCTCAATGAGCTCCTGGTTTCTCCCTGCATTCTGAAGAAGCAACACATCAAGCTTTTCTAGACTCAAATGTCTGGGTTCCTTTTGCAGTCCCCCACCTCGTGAGGTTAGGCTTGGTCAGTCTCTTAATCAAGGTGCACTTCATCTCTCAAAATTCTGAAAGGTGGAAATGATAGAAATTATGGCTTAAGGAAAATGCAATATTTGCTCCAGTTGTCTATTGTTGTACACGGAATAGACTTACATTGCAACTGAAAATTACAAGAGCTTTTTGTCTTTTATCTGTTGATTGATTTCCCCTTTAACTCTGCTGATGTACATAAATGTCTGATTTTTAGAAGGTCACTCTCATCTATGTTGTCTTCTTTGTGTGTACTTCCTTTGCTATGTTTGACAGCGTATGAACACCCTGCAATGGGGCAATTCATGTGTCCCTGCTTCCTTATAGATGGTCTTCATAGCTCTGGGATTTACATTAGGTCATTGATCATCTTGTGTTCATTTTTTGTACATGAGCTGAGGTTTTGGTTGTCTTTAATTCTTCTGAGGGTGGCAATTCACTTGTGTCAGTACCATTGTTGAAGAGAATGTCTCTCTTTTAAGTCCCTTGGGCCTTTGGTGAAGATCAGTTGCCTGTATGTGGATGGATTATTTATTAGTCTTCTATGCTGTTCCATTGGTCAACATACCTATCATTGTATGAGTGTCAGGCTGTTTTGACTGCTGTGGCTGAGGAATCGTTTTGAGGTTAATTTGTATGAGGCCCCCCTACCTTGATCTCAATATTTTTGGGTCCCTTGACTATCCTAGCATTATCCATTAAAATTAGTAATTATTTTTTCAAATTCTTTAAAGCATTAAGTTGGCATTTGGGTCGGGATTGCATTATATTTAAAGATAGCATTAGGCAGTATTGACATTTCCTTGACATTGAGCTTCCTTGTCCATGAACATGGCATATTGAAAATGTGAATAAACTTTCATTGGGAAGGATAAACATTACGGAATCAGGTCATCTTGCTGAACAAGAGAGACAGAAAATAGATAAAGACACAAAGAGACTTTGGACCAGTGCTGAGTCTGACCTGCACACTTCCTACTGAAGATGAGAGCCACAATCATATGGGAGCTACATTCTGTTTTCATGTGGTTCATTTCCTAACTTGCCGCCTGCATAACTCTAGCCTGGAACTCAACGACATTATCAGGGAATTCTATGGAAGCCTCTGCTCTCAGTCTGTCCTTTCAGAAATACATGACCAAGTCTTTCTCTTCAGGCATCATTTAGAGAGTTTGAATAACCAGTCTCTCGGATCAAATTCAAATATTCAACCTCCCACAGCAACCATTCGCTCTATCCTCCCTCAATCTCATTAGATCTGAATCTCCAAGCCCCTTGAGTTTCATCTGAACCCTGATCCCTGAGGATCACCTGGCAGAATCATTTTCCTCCACAAAAAAACCCGGCTGATTTTGTTTGAAGAATGTTTTCTTGTTATAATAGAACTTTTTAAATGTAGGAAAAATCAGGAACAGCCATAGCATGGTAATTTGTATAGAGAGATTCTCTGAGGTAAAATGAGAGATGGAGAAGAATGCCAATATCACAACAGGAAAGCAGACCTGAACCTCCATCTGCTCCTGCTCCTGGACCTGAGGTCTGTGTTCTGTGGGTCCTGCGCGCCCCCTGGGGGCCCATTTCCTCCTTGCAGGGGAGATTTGTGCCCTGCTTCAATCTGATATCTCCTGGCTGAGATGGTAGCAACACAGAAATACAAAGGAGTCTCCTCAAATTGCAGGTTGTTCATAAGCAGATACAGTATGTTCTTGGAGTTTTCTTTGGAGATAGTGAATTGACCTTTTCACAGAGTCTTTGTAGTATGTACCCCCCACCCCCCCACCCCACACCCACCCCCTGACTAATACTTGAGACCCACTCCAGGGCCTTCTCCAAAACTGGTGGACACAGATCATCGCATAGCGACTGATGGGCAATCTAGGAGAGGCAAAGGAGAGTCTCAGAGACCCCTCAGGCTGCCTCAAGTCACTCCCATACTCCACTAGCTGTACCTCATTTTGAACATCTGCAAGCAGAGATATCCTGGGTGGAAAAACCATCAAACATATTCACTGTGTCTCTCATTCAATGTCCAAGCACACAAACTTTCTCTTGATTAAAAAAAATAACCTATTAAAATAGCAACAAGGACAAACCCCTTTCAGCACAGACTCCAGGATGTCTGTGTTTTGCTCAGTCCTGATCACTGAGTGTGGACTCCTGGGAATCCAGGAGCACTTCCAGAGCTGCAGGGTTGGGGCTGTGTTGGCTTTCCTCAGGAGAGGGAGGGGTAGATTTGCATGCCCTCCTAATCCATAGCAATAAATTAAGTCACATGACTTCTGAGTTATGCGTGTTCTGTTCTTAGAACAGATCTGAGTGTTTCAGGTGTGTTGTGAAGGGCACAAGGATAATAACCTTAGAAGTATATTTTACATGACTGTTCTACAGTAAATTATTATCACACATTAATTCATTTTATTGTTCTATCACCACACAGTACACATGATTATAGTGATATGTCTCTGTTTTATAGGAATAATACTACAAACAGAAATGTACAAACTGAATTTTCTTGATCTATGAGGGATTCACAGCACGTTCCTTCTCAATATCCTTTGAGATTTTGGAAAGGGCAAGATCAGGGTTGTAGGGTGGATGAGCAAAAGTTTCCAAATTAAATTATCAGGGCAGCCCTTGCTACCCTTGAAGAGTAAGTAAGTACAAAGTCATGAAGGGTAAAAAAAATTATATCCGGCACAACTTCTTTGGCCTCTCTCTCACCAGTGCAATTTCCTTAAAACTTTTAATATGAGCCCTGGTCATCACCCTGCAGCATTTTAGAATTTCTTCAAGATGACCCCCAGGAGAGGGGGTCCTGACAAGAAGTAGTCCAATTATTGGGCAGTTAGAATTCCTTCTTCCCACTAAAGCATCATGTCCTAAATGAAGGCAGAATTGGAGTTCTGAGTCATGTTATGGAGGTGGTTGGTGTGGCTTGGTGCAACTGAGTCACTTCTGACGCAGAGTGATCTGTGCACAGCAGAACAAAACACTGTCTGGCACTGCACCATCAGTGCACATTGTCCTATGCTTGAACTCTCTTGGGGAGAGATAATTAAGGATAAATGAGGGGAAATTTTCTTCATAAATTAGAGTTGAAAAACTTGGCATTTAAAATTGATTTTTAGGAGAAATGGTAGAAAATTACTAAAAATATCATGAAACTTTTCAAGATATGCTTATTTGTTCTCTTTCTTTTAAATTGACAGTAGCTCAGGCTTTGCTCATGATCATATGCAAAGGAACACTTGAGTCGTGTAGGTACCTGTTTGGGCACCTCCCCTTCAAGCCAGAGAAAGCTGAGTTGGGACAAGCAACTGCATGGTATAAGTTTAGAGCTAGGCAGCATGAATTGATTCTAGTGCTCGACATCTTAGAGCATGAAAATGTGTATACCACAATTTACTTATCTATTCATCTATTTTGGGACATTTAGATTGTTTCTAGTTTCATTCATATTTTTAAAATAAATTCAGGTTGAAAACTAAAAGAGAGGAGATAATAAGGCATTCACATTATTACAAATCACCATAATAAACATGTCCACTCTGAAAAGTTTTCCTGAACACAAATTGTCAACTTAGTAACATTTAAAACAACAACAAACACCGTATTTTGAGAGAGAGAGAGCTGCTATCAGGAAGGAAAATGAGCAAGTTCTTACCTTTGCTGGAGAAGATGTCTTGGATGATATTTAAACTCTATAAGGTTAACCTTAAACATTTAATAAACAGTTAAATGTTTCTTGGGTTTAAGTAAATAGCATTTATCAGGAGCACAGACTTAAGAAAACACTTTTCTTGCAGAACAAACCCTTAAGATGTCAATAATAAACAAAACCCGCTTTGCTTACATCCCTTGATCATGGTTACAGTAACAGACGGGGAGTCACTGCTCCAATGCACCCAGGTCCACCCTCCTGACTCTGAAAAGAACAAAATGACTGGAAGGCTCAATACCAACTCGTAAAAATCTATCTTTGAAAGGACAAGTTTAAAATCATATCCTAAACCACCTCTCTATTTAGGCATGAAGTCTTTGAACTGAAGAGGAAGAACACAATGATTAGTAGCTGAAGGCACTGGGGGAGACCTTTGCAGCAAGAGAATGAACAACTTGGAAGAAAAGTCTCTGTCCCCTGGGAAAGGGCAGGCAGAACGTGTAGATCGGTAGAACCTTCGTAGAATAAAAGGAACAGTTAGAAACCACATCTCAGAGCCCAGTCCAGGAGAACCCCCTTGGAATGAGGCTCAGTCAAAAGACCAGCGAAATTTTCATGGCCCACACCCTGCCACAACAGGGACCCGCACTCAGTAAAAATAACAGCAGGGTGCATCAGGGAAGTTAACATCGAGATTCTCTCTGGGAAGAGTGCAAGAGACATAAAGCAAACAAATTTTTAAAAGTTTTATAGAGGAATATGAGTCCTTTATTAATTTAAATAAAAACCAACTTTAGCAGTGATGTACATTGTTTATAGTTAACTACAAATGGATCCATGACTATATTTTCACAAACCCTCATAATTAAAGTCCAGCAGAACTTTGGTAATAATCAGTCCTCAATAGAAAACATCATGCAGAACATAATATACTGATATGTATGGACATATTGAACATGCCCATCTATTCATAAAAATTATGGGTAACACAAAATAGTAAGAAAAAGTTGTAAGTGATACACATAAATATGAGATACACGATTGACACAGAGACTGGAATAAAAGTTAAATATGAAACTGTAAAGTTATGATAAAAATCTAAAGGAAAATGTCAATAAATGAGTTATAAATAGTAGCATTAACAAGGTGATAAAGATGACCAAATACAAAGAAAAAATAAAGTGGGTATTTATTTTTGGAGACTATTATTATAGAAAATAAAGAACATTCTAGCCAATCATGTAAATTACGTGTAAGAAAAACAGAATACACAGAAACAGAGATCATGCAGCATTATGCAGCTCAGATGCCTTTCTTCACCTGGAGTTCAGGAGTGACATTGCCTTCTCCCCGCCTCCTTTCACATGGGATGCACGGCAATGGCCTGCGCAGCAGTGGAGCTCAGTGGTCAATGAATGTGACTATGATCAGGGTCACTGGGGATGTGTACTTGATATACGGGAGGAGGAGTATAGTCTTCACACACCACTCCATAATACGCTGACTCGTAGCTGATGTAAGAGAATCAGGAGACAGAATATTTAGACAAAATGTATACACTTTATACATTGGTCCAACCCCAGCAGATTGGCCTGGAGACAGAGATCCAGGTGCTCAGATGAAGTATTGCCAAAACTTCATGTTTCAGTCTCTGACCTACACACCTCTGAGAGCGGCCCCCAAGAAGAGAAAGAAACCAACATATTCTTGGGAATGGGGTACATGATTCTGAGATGTTTTATAAAGAGTGAATGAGACCTAAATTTAAATAAATACATCATGAAACTATATCTGGTTGGAGATTTGCATGTCATTGGTAGCTTTCTAGTACATTTGAAAATGGGTTCATCTGGGTTGAGAATGTTGACTGTATCCTCAGAGAACACAATCCTGTCCATGACTTTTCCAGTCACCAAGACCAAGGTCTCGTTCTTCTAGACACAGAAAGTGACGGGGAAGATGGCTGAAGAGGTAGGCTTGGCTTAGCATTGAGGATGACTTTAGGAATAAAGGCAGTGGTCCTCTACTCTCGGGGACTTATATATTTATAAGACACGCATAACAAAACCAAGAACATTTAATTGACAGATACATATTTTCTCCTCTCCATTAGATTATGGTAAAATTATTAGTTATTCAAAAGTTAGCAGATCAGCTAAATCTAGCAAAGTCAGTGAATTCAGCCCAAAGTGGCTTCAATTCAATGATTGCTATAAATAGGAATGGCTTTTATAAGTCACTAAAAAGAAAGAGTTTTTCTTCAACAACTCCACTGCTATGTCTACTCAAGAGTCATTCTACTGTGGAAAGAGTACATATCACTGTAAAGCAATTTACCTTTGTCACACGAAGACATTTCTCATACAGAAAGTCATCGTTAATAATGTTATTCACACCTAATCTTATATTTTATACAGATTCTTATACTGAAATATCTGAAAATCCTCACGTAAAGTTGCATGTCACTAGATACTAGGAATGTTCCTGGTATCCCAATACAAAATACTAGCAAAGCCACCAGAAGGAGAGTGACAAATAAGGACCCTCTGGGTGAAATCAGAAAGAGTGGCCGACATTGTGTGGGGCTGTGAAGGTGAAGATACAACATCCAACATGAAGAACTGAATGATCCCGTTTGGCCCTTGAGCTCTCACCGAATCCTGAATTTGCACAGATAAGTTCATGTATCTCTGGACCATCATGAGCTGCAGTTTCTTAAGGACAGACCTATACAAGATATTAGCACAAGGTAAAAAAAATCCAATGGGTGAGTTTATGTATTTTCAGATGTATGTTCCAGAAAAGACACACACACACACACACACACACACACACACACACACACACACACTCACGTAGTCTGCCATCCAAGTTAGGAAAACAACCAAACCAAAAAAGAGCAACAACTAAAATTGTGTCATGTGAAGAATACATTCAATATAAAATAGGCTGACTGCATGGCTTTTAACTAAATCTTTAGCTAGATGATTGTCAGAATACCTCACAATTGTGATGGAAGAACATACTGTTAAAATTTCAGCAATTACTCAAACACTTAATAATTAACTTTACTAGCTGCCATTTTCCTGGAGTCTGATGGGAATGTATTTTATCTCAGCGTCATGAGAACTCTGGTGCAGAGACCCCTGGCAGTCATTTCTTGTTCTTAAAAAAAATGATTAGGGCAAAGACTGTACAGATGTGCTTTATACAATTGATGTATGTATATGTATGAACTGTGAAAAGAATTGTATGAGCCCCAATAAATTGTTAAAATAAAAAAAAAGTTAACAAATTGATTGTTTCTGTAGGACAGAATATCTTTTCCTGTTACAACATAACTTTTGAATTCAGATACCAGGAGTAGGCACAGAATTATTATTTTTAAATTAGATGGAGATTCCCTGAGGAAACTCTGAAATTTAGAGGATCCACATATGAAAACAGGAAACCAACCTTGAAGCTCCAGGTGCACCTGCTCCTGGTTCTCAGTCCTGTGCTCTGCGGGCCTGAGTGCCCCCTGGAGATCAGTCTCTTCCCTGCAGGTGGGGGTTGTGTCTGGGTTCTCATGGACTTCCCCTCACTGTCTCTCTTGCACAGTACTATATGGCCGTGTCCTCAGCTTTCAGGCTGTCCATTTGAAGATAGAGTGTGTTCTTGGAGTTGTCTCTGAAGATAATGAATCAGCCCTTTATGGAGCCTGTGTAGTATGTACTACCGCCATCATAGCTTATGGTTGCCACCCACTGCAGGCCTTTCCTGAAGCCTAGTGGACCCAGTTCATGCCATAGTCACTGAAGGTGAATCCAGAGGCTGAACAGGAGAGTCTCAGTGAACCCCCAGGCTTTCTTAGGTCACCCTCAGACTCCACCAGTTGCACCTCACACTGGACACCTGCAAACATAGAGGCACTGTGATTAGGCGACACACATACAAACAAAGGCAATCACAATTGTACACACACACAGAAAGCTCTCAACAATTACCATGTAAAATGGTCAAAATGAAAGCCAACTTTGGTATGAAACTCATTATGTGTCCTCTGGACTAGCTCTTGAGTTCAAAATAGTAACAGCAGAGACTGAGACAGTCCTCTGAGATGCCCCACATCAGGGATTGTGGCTGGTTTATCAGCAGACAGAGAGCTGCATTTGCATGTCCCCTGATATTTAGAAGCACATGACTAGAAAATTTGGGCAATAATTCTCCCTTGGACTCAGAGAAATACAAACACTCTCAAAGGAAAACTGCCTTTAAACAAACTGTTTATCAAGCATTGCTTTAATTGTTATACATTATCAATATTTTATAAAGTAGTTTTCTATTTGTAAACTTTATATTACATACACAATAAACTTTCTAACTTTGTGGTATGGCAGCTTGTTGCATCCACTCTTGTTCCCCTTAAGATGTGGATACACATGATGATAGAGGACCATTCTTTTATCTCTTTCTTGCGTGGGAACCTTACTGATTTTCTTGCCTTCCAAGGCATTTCCACATTTCAGTGTTATTTGTATCCTGTGGACAGGAAGCTGTTCAAAAAACATGTACACAAACATGCAGAATGGTGTCTCCTCTCTGATTTCTGATCTGGGAGATTCCAGTCCCCTTTCTTTTGTCATGATCAGGAAAACTGGCTATTTATCAATTTTCTTCATCTTCTAGAAGAGTCCATTTTCATATAATCAGCTTACTGATGGCGTTCCTGTAGTTTCACTTATCTTGGTTCCTTTTTTACTGCCTCCTCCCCCTCCTGCTACCTATGCTATGGATACTACCTATGCATCCTCATCTTTTTCTTGGCCCATTAGTTGGAAATGAAGGTCATCAATTCCAGAGTTTTACTTCTATAATATACAAATGTGTGTTGCAATGAATTCCCTTCAAAGTTCTCTTCAGATGAATCCCACAATATGTTGTCTTGTGATTTCATTTTCCTTTAATTCAGTACCCCACTTCTCTACTCTGCCTGTTTGCACACCTGCACATTGAAAAAGCATAAAAACCTTTGGAAAATTAGACTGGGGCCCGCTCTGTCTCCTCTCAAGGAGGCTGACGGTACCTGAGCAGGAAATAAAACTTTTTCTGTTGAACTTGCCAGGGGTCTAGATTGTTTTCTTTCTGGGAACGGACAGTAGCTACAACATTTCGAGGTGCACCGAGATCTGACTGCCACTGTCTGAGCCTGCTTAGAAAGGAGACCTCCTTTATAGAAATGCTCTCCCCAGAACTAGGGATTTCTGGTTTCTCTAGGCCAGGGGTCCTTAAACTCTTTAAACAGGGACCAGTTCACTGTCCCTCAGACCCGTTGGAGGTCCAGACTATAGTTAAAAAAAAAACTATAAACACATTCCTATGCACACAGCACCTATCTTATTTTAAAGTTTAAAAAAGCAGGGCAAAAACACCAGGCAGGCAAGACCAATGTCCTCAGCTGTTCGCATGTGGCCCCCAGGCTGTAGTTTGAGGACCCCTCCTCTAGGAGCTCATGAAGAGCATGTTATTTCAACCCTAAAGCCTTGAGACTCCACAACTTGTTTAAAGCTGATTGGGCAGAAGGACTCCCTGATTGGCCCACGCAAGACTCATTTTACCGTCCCCTAATACTCAGAGTTCATAGTTATGTTGATGGGGAACAAGGACATCCAATCTGATCCCTTAAAATCATGTGTGGATTGGCATTGCTACTAAAAAGCCAGCATATATAAAACACTTACTTCCTCTCCCAATAGAAAGGGTTCTTATTTCTAAGATTTCTGGAAATAGGGCAGCATGGGAAAAAAAACGGTCCAAGTTCCTTAAACAACCAAGGTAGAGCCCGCCCATTCCCCTCATTGGGTTTATCCCATTTTGCAGGAGGACTCTGGGAACAGGAGAACTGGCTTCTGACCCTTTGGTGCCACTGACACCCTATCAGGTTCCAGAGGCCAGAGAGAGAGAAATACTAACAGGCCCTTTTTTAGTCCATCCCCCAGCCCCGCTCACACACACATGCACACACTATGGCTGGTATGTCTTATCAAACGCCAGAGAAGGATCACTCGGCCACAGCCATTCTTCCCCTTAAGGCAAGCAGCAAGAACACCTGGGGAAGACCCCCGAGTCCCTTTTGGGGTATACGTCCCCTTTTCTTCCAGGGAATTTTATAATAGGAATCAACAAAATACCTTTTTCTGACAACCACAAGGTCCAGTTTCATTGCTAGAAATGGTTTTCTGTACTCATCAGCCCACCTGGAACTATTTCCAGCAACTTCTCCAGGTACAGTTCATGT
Source organism: Tenrec ecaudatus (assembly GCF_050624435.1). Taxonomy (NCBI): domain Eukaryota; kingdom Metazoa; phylum Chordata; class Mammalia; order Afrosoricida; family Tenrecidae; genus Tenrec; species Tenrec ecaudatus. The sequence continues at coordinate 69,089,116 of NC_134546.1, read as the reverse complement.
CAGAGGAACGGAAGCCCTTCCAGAGAGAGGCCCAGAAGACAGTCAATGGATCTGATGGTCAGCCAGTGGGCCCTTCCCACTTGAACCCCTTTTTGCCGCTGCACAAACAATGTAGGATTCAAACTCCTAGCAAGGCCAGGAGGGCTTAACCAGGTATCACCAGTTGCCCTTGCAGGGCCTCCACAGAACAGCTAGGAAAGCTATGAGTTTATCTAAGGTCAGTGAGAATTTTCAGGGTCCTAGAAGAGAATGTCTGCCTGCCTTTTTAGAGTGGCTGATAGAAGCCTAAAGGCTATATAACCCTAGCGTTCCGGAGGCCCTGAGAAAAGGAGGGCAATAAGCATTGCCTTTTTAACTCAGTCTGCCTCAGACATGAAAAAGAAGTGGGAAGGGTTTGAAGGGAAAAATCTTAGTGATTTGGTAGAAGTGGCTCAGCAGGTGTATAAAAACAGAGATGACCCTACCACGACAGAGACACAGAAACAAGCTAAAATACCAGTAATTGCCAGAGAGACCCCAGAGGCTCAGGAAAAGGAGATCATGGCCCACTCACAGAGAGACTGATCTGTGGGCACCGCCAAGCCCAGGGGAAGGATAAATGTGTCTACTGCAGAAAAGAAGGACTTTGGAAAAATAAGTGCCTTGAAAGCCCCAGGAGAGGCGGACGACCCTCCACTAGAGAGGACAGGCCGCATCCTCACCTAGAAAACCCCAAGCAAGAAACAATAATGCTTGAAGAAGAAGCTGAATGAAGGTGTCGGGGCTCTGTTTCACTTGGCACCCAGGATCCTAGGCTAAGTCTCCAAGTAGGAGGCCAGCCAGTAAATTTCTTGGTGGACACAGGGGCCACAATCTCAGGTTCAGAAAAAAGTACAGGCACATTGACAAAAGGAAAGATTTTTATTACAGTCAGCATATGATTGATTCCAAAGCTAACTGACACCAGACGTTTTGCATGGAGGTTAGGTGGGCTTCCAAGACATCAAGATAAAAAATATCTATCTGCCTTTTGTACCAGGTAGCCACATGGGTTTGATGGCACTGTCTCCTGGCTTAGCTGCTGAGCAAAGGAAGCAGTTATAGCAGGAGAGGAGGAGGTGGCTGGTGGCCACCAAAAGAATGACAAAATCTCCACAGTGGGCTTCTTGTTTCAATATGGAGCCACGCATGTCACCTGCTCAACACTATCTCTATCCTGGGCTCTGAATCGCTACCCCAGATCTAGAATGCGGCTGGCAGGAACACACTGTTTGAAACTGTCTCTGGTTAGTCCCTATTGATAACTTGGTGACATGGGAGTCTGGACAGTGGAGTACATTTACTTCCCACATGAGAAAACTCACTCAAAAACACACAGGTGTTGACCCAGAGGCACACACTGGTTAACAACAAAGCCATATTCACAGTGTCTGAGCAAGAGCTCTGAGCCCCACATGCCAGTGCCCAGCCAAGCAGTCATTCTCTCCTGGACCATCAAAAGATTTGAGCAGTTGCCCCCTTCTACCCCTGAAGATTTTCTATCAGAGGATGGCACTGAATCTGCAGCTCATAGAGAGGGACATTTCTTATCAGGGCACACAGAGCAGAAGAAGAGGGAGGAGGGGAGAGTGGAGCAACTCCTGGCCAACTAGACACTTACGATGATATTCCCACTCAGAGAAGCAAGTCACATAGAAGATCACATGGGCAGCCTCAAGATGAGACAAGCCGTCCCTCAAAGACCCATAGCCCTAGAGGGGACAACACTGGAGACACAGTGTGGGAATTGCGCCTAAACTGATCCCGCCACACCGAGATATAACACTAAGGGGGTGCAGCAGAAGAGCAAGGAAATGGAGCAGCAAGGACCCCATGGAATGCCAAAGGTGGACTTTGGGGCCAGGGCTTGATGCCCCAACAGACTGGACTTGAAAACACTCCTAAAGGCCAACACACAGCCCTTGAACTAATTATGAGCATTTCTTTCTTGTTGAGTTTTGTTTTCTTTTATTGTCATTGGATTTTTGTTGTTTTGTTTCTTTTGCTACTTGGTTTTGCTCAGTCTTTTTTGTGCATGTTATTACCTCTACAGGTCTGTCTAAATAAGATAGGCTGGATGAACAATCTGGAGGAGTAAACATGGGACCAGCCCTTCTGGGGAGGCATGGGAGAGAGGAAGGTAGGGAGAAATGAAGTGGTGTAAAGAAACCCAGAGACAATGGAACAAGTGATGCAAATCAGTGGTGAGGGGGATGTAGGAGACCTGGTAGGGAGTGATCAAGGGTAATATAACCAAGAGGAATTACTGAAACCCAAAGGTAGACTGAGTATGGCACTGGGCACAAGAGCAAAATCAAAGGGTATAGAAGAGTGAGCTGGGAAGCAAGGGCCAGTGATAGATGTCTAAAATAATGGCATGTACATATGTAAATATATTTTTAAAGGAACATGGGGAAATAGATCTATGTTCATATATTCATAGATTTAGTATTTAGGTAACAGATGGGCATTGGGCCTCCACTCAAGTACTCCCTCGTTGCAAGAATACTGTTGTACTAAAATGGCAAATGATGCTCAACTTCCCTACTCAATCCCTGACGACAACGTGGCTGCATAAGAAAATGTGGTGAAGAAAGCTGATGGTACCTAGCTGTCATAAGATATAGCGTCTGGGGTCTTAAAGACTTGAAGGTAAACAAGCAGCCATCTAGCCCAGAAGCAACAAAGCCCACAGGGAGGAAGCATACCAGCCTGTGCGATCACAAGGTTTCAAAGGGATAAGGTATCAGGCTTCTTGAGAACAAAAAAATCTTATCATGGCGAATAAGCGGGTACTGCTGGGTAGAGACCTAAAACCCATTTGCAGTCCATTGGACATCTCCTTACAGAAGGGTCTCAGAGAGGAGATGAGCCAAGACAGGGTATGAGATAGCAACAATGAAACACAACTTTCCTCTAGTTCTTAATGCTTCCTCTTCCCCACTATCACGATCCCAATTCTACCTTATAAATCTTGCTAGACCAGAGAATGTACACTGGTACCGATAGGAACTGCAAACACGGGGAATCCAAGGTGGATGGGCCCTTTAGGACCAGTGTTATGAGTGGAGATACTGGGAGAGTGGAGGGAGGGTAGGATGGAAAGGGGGAACTGATTACAAGGATCTACATTGACCTCAGCAGAAAGGTGGGTGAAGGGGGACATCAGACAGTGGAAGATATGACAAAAGAATTAGTAAATTACCAAGGCCTGATGAGGGAGGGGTAGCAGGCATTGAGGGGAAAAACATGAGCAGCTGAGGCCAGGGGCTTGGGTGGAGAGTGGATATTTTGAGAAGAATGAGGGCAATGAATGTATAAATGTGCTTTAAACAACTGATGTATGTATGGATTGTGGTTAGTGTTGTATGAGGCCCTAATAAAAGGATGATAAAACAAAACAAAACAAAAACAAAAATCTGGGCAGAGGGCTCATGCAAGGTTGATCCCAGGCTGGATTAGACCAGTGAAAACAGCTACTGGAGTCACCTCACCCTGTGTCTATTCCTGAGTCAGGCATGAAGTTTAGGATCCACAGTCCCAGCAGCTGGACAGTGAAGGAGGCAGGGCTCTGAGGCCATTCCAAAGGGGGAATGGTCTTCCTGTCCTGCAGGGCCCACCCTCCTCCGTAATCCTGCTGTCTGGGGCACGCCTTTCATGGTGTCCACACCATGGGAGCTCTACTGTTCATTGGGGAGTGGCAGGAAGCCTCTACTCATGCACACACCACCACCTAGCTGGAGGACCTCAGTGAACAAAGCCTGAGGCAGACAACAAGCCCACTAACTGATGCTGTAAGAGATAAAATCAGGATCCAGATACTGGCAACTGAGAGTAAGAGGCAGCATACCTTGGTCCCAGCCCTTCCCACTGTAATCTTCAAGGAGTGACATTCCAAAGCAGAGGGTTTTCAAAAGACACTGACAGGACTATGGAATGAACAGCTCATTTGTGGACACGGGTACTATGTGATCCAGACATGCTACCTCCTCCGTTCCAGTCAGCTGAGACAAAAACCCTTCCAAGCAGAAAGCCATGCATCTGAACAGTATCCAGCAGCCACTCATATCCAGTCCTGCAACCTCCAAAGAGCCTTCCTGGGTTTGTCAGTTCTCTGGGGACAGATAGACCTCGGTCTTTTGCTCTGCATGAGAAAGAATTCACGCGGAAGCCTGGTCTGTGATCCAAGTGAGTTTTATGAGAGTTAGGGAGGCGTGGTGGGCAACTCTGGTCGACCCCAGTGACTGAATTGAATTTTTACTTGGCCTAGGTGGGTCAATCCAGGTACAGCACCCATTCAGGTTTACCTCCCCTTCCTGGCAGGAAACCTGAACCTCTGAGCATGCACAGGGCACCACTCCTACCTGGGCTCTTAGCTTGGCCCTCTGGGCATGCATAGTGGATGCCCCAGTCCCTAGGATAGCTACCTAACATTTACCCCCTGAAGAGATATGGACCCAAATCTTTGGGGTACTGGGCGACGACATCTCTAGTTACTTCGTGCTGGCAAAAGGGGCGAAGTGGGGCTTTGGGTCCATACCCTTCCTATACTGCTGGAGGGTCTGTGCTTTCAGGGCAACCTTATCCAGGATGGATAAGGTTTGAGGTGGTCCAGGAATGGTAGCCGTGGAGCTGGCACACTTGGTTCAGAAGCCTTGGTAACCTGATAACTTCTGGAAAAAAACAAATGGTCAAAAAGATGAACAGTTTGACTGAGGCAAGGCTAAGCTTGTGAGATGGCATTGCCCTGGAAATTAGGTGAGTGTCACCGGAATTAAAAAAAATCTTAGGATTATCATGCATGTGTGTTTGTTCGCTGTAAGTACAGGAACAGGGATAAAAGCATTCACAATTTCCCCTAGGAGGGTACAGGGTTTTGGCAATACTAGGTGCAGTGGAATCACTGCTTCATTTATGATTCTAAGGTCTTGGACCCGCTGATAATACCCATCCTTCCTTTTAACTCTAACGCTTCAATTTTAATTTTGAGAAAAATTTTTTTTTGTTTTTACATTCATAGATATCTATATATATATATATAAATATATACATTTCTTTAAATGTTATGAAAACGTCATGCTGGGCGTTATAGAGTTAAATGGCAATAATGGGGTACTACAGGAGGAGTCAACGGTGATCAAAAGCAGAGTAACTGCCTAAGTCATTTTTAGTTTTCTTGGATCAGTTGGAGTAAAAGGCTCATAAATTACTCGGGGACCAAATTCCCGGTGGATCCTACTACTACTATGTTCAGGGGTGTTTCAGGGCTGGGAGATTAGTAACGCGTAAGTCCAGGATCCCTTAGAGCAGGGATCTGCAAACTGTTTACAAAGGGGGCCAGTTCACTGTCCCTCAAACCATTGGAGGGCCAGACTTTAGTTTTTAAAAATCCTATGAACAAACTCCTATGCACACTGCACATCTTATTTTGAAGTTAAAAAAATAAAATACAATAAACGGGGCACAAACACCCGGCACACAGGATCAATGTCCTCGACTGTCTGCATGTGGCCCACAGGCTGTAGTTTGAGGACCCCTGCTCTAGGCGCTCACGAAGAGGATGTGATTTCAACCCTAATGCTTGAAGTCTCCGCAATTGTTTAAAGGTGATTGGGCAGAAAGAGTCCCTGATTGACCCACGCAAGACTCGTTTTCCCTTCCCCTATTACTCGGAGTTCATAGTTATGTTCATGGGGAACCAGGACATCCTGATCTGATCCCTTACATTCATGTGTGTGTTGACATTGCCACTAATAAGCCAGCACATATAAAAGACTTACTCCCTCCCCCAACAGAAAGGGTTCTTGTTTCCAAGATTCCAGGAAACATGGCAGGACCGGAAAAACAACCGGTCCAAGTTCCTAAAACCATCAAGTTGGAGGTCATACCACCCCTTCTCCATCCCCATCCTCTCCCCATCCTCATCAGCTTTATCCCATTTTGCTGGAGGACTCTGGGAGTGGGAGAGCTGACTTCCGACCTCTTGGTACCGTTGCCACCTATCAGGTTCCCAGGGGCCAAGGGAGAGAAAGACTCACAACCCATTTTTGAGTCCCCCAACCCCACAATACACACACTAGGGCTGGCATGTCTTATCAACCCCTGAAAAGGATGACTCGGCAGCAGCCATTCTCCCCTTAAGGCAAGCAGCCCCAACACCTGGGGAAGACCCTGGAGTCCCTTTTTGGGTTTATGTCCCCTTTCTTCCAGGGATTTGTATAATTGGAACCAACAAAATCCCTTTTTCTGACAAAACACAAGTTCTGATTTCTTTGCTAAAAATGGTTTTCCATATGCATCAGCCTACCTCGGAGAATTGCGAGCAACTTCTCCCGGTGCTGTTCACAACAGAGGAATGGGAGCCCTTCCAGAGAGAGGCCCAGAAGACAGTCAATGGACCTGCTGGTCAGCCAGCGGGCACTCCCTACTTGAAACTCTTTTTGCCACTACACAAACAATGTGGGATCCAAACTCCTAGCAAGGTCCAGAGGGGTTAAGCAAGTATCCCCAGTTGCCCTTGCAGGGCCTCCACAGAACAACTAGGAAACCTATGAATTTGTCTAAGGTCAGTGAGAATTTTCAACTCCTACAAGAGAAAATCCACCTGTCTTTTTAGAGTGGTTGATGGAAGCCTACAGGCTTTAAACCCCTATCGACCTGGAGGGCCCCGAGAACAAGAGGGCAATAAGTATTGCCTCTTTAACTCAGTCTGCCTCAGACATGAAAAAGAATTGGGAATGGTTTGAAGGGAAACATCTTAGTGATTTGGTAGAAGTGGCTGAGCGGGTGTACAACAACGAGTTGCCCCTACCACGACAGAGACAAAGAAACTAGCTAAAATACTAATAATTGCCATGAGAGACCCCGGAGGCTCAGGAAAAGGAGATCATGGCCCACTCACGGAGAGACTGTCCTGTGGGCACCGCCAATCTCAGGGGTAGGATCAATGTGCATACTGCAGAAAAGAAGGACATTGGAAAAATCAGTGCCTTGAAAACCCCAGGAGAGGCGGACGACTCTTCACTAGAGAGGATGGTTCTCACCCTCACCTAGAAAACCCCAAGCAAGAAACAATAATGCTTGAAGAAGCTGAATGATGGTGTCAGGGCTCTGTGAATCTTGGTCCCCAGGATCCCAGGCTAAGTCTCCAAGTAGAAGGCCAGCCAGTAAATTTCTTGGTGTACACCATGGCCACCTTCTGAGGTTCAGAAAAGATTATGGGCACATTGCCTAAAGGAAAGATTTTAATTACTGTCAGCATATGATTGTTTCTAAAAATAACTCACACCAGGTTTGCATGGAGGTTAAGTGGGCTTCCCAAACCATCCACATAAAAAACATCTGCCTTTTGTCCCAAGTAGCAACATGGTTTTGAAAGCACTGTCTCCTGGCTCCGCTTGATTCAGTGAAGCAGTTATAGCAGGGGAAGAGTGGGTGCCCGGTGGCCACAAATGGAAAGACAAAATATCCACAGTGGGCTTCCCGTTTCAATATGGAGCCACACATGTCACTTGCTCGACACTATCTCTATCCTGGGCTCAGAATCGCTACCCCAGGCCTAATATGCATCTGGCACGTACCTACTATTTGAATAGGCTCTGGTTAGCCCCTCTCGATAACTTGGTGACATGGGTGTCTGGACAATGGAGTACTTTTACCTTCCAGATGAGAAAACACCATCAAAAAGACAAAAGTGTTGACCCACAGGCACATAACTGGTTAACAACAAAGCCATATTCTCAACCAGTGTCTGGAGCCAGATCTCTGAGTCCCACATGCCTGTGCCCAGCCTGGCAGTCACTCTCTCCTGGACCCTCAAAAGATTTGAGCAGATGTCCCCCACCCCCCGATTATTTTATTTCAGAGGATGGCACTGAATCTGCAGCTCTGGATAGAGACATATATGATCGGAGCACATGGAGCAGATGAATATGGAGGAGGGGAGAGTGGAGCACATGCTGGCCCACCAGGCCTTGAGGATGATGTTCCCACTCAGTGAAGCCAGTCCACATATAAGACCACATGGCCAGCCCCACGATGAGACACGACGTCCCGCTAAGGCCCACAGCCCTAGAAGGTACAACACTGGAGACACAGTGTGGGAATTGTGCCCTATTTATTCCCGCCACACCGAGGCATAACACTAAGTGGGTGCAGCAGAAGAGCAAGGAAACGGAGCAGCAAAGCCTCCAGGAAATGCCAAAGATGGACTTAAAGACCAAGACTGGGTGCCCCAACAGACTGGATGGAAAACACGTATTAAGGCCCATTTTAATTCTACTGGACAATACCTTACAGAAGGGCCTCAGAGAGATGATGAGCCAAGACAGGGTATGAGATAGCAATGATGAAACACAACTTTCCTCTGGTTCCTAAATGCTTTCTTTCCCCTTACTATCATGATCCCAATTCTACCTTACAAATCTGGCTAGACCAGAGAATGTACACTGGTACAGATAGGAACTGGAAACAGGGAATCCAGGGTGGATGAGTCCTATAGGACCAATATTATGAGTGGAGACACTGGGAGGGTCGAGGGAGGGTAGCTTGGAAATGGGGAACTGATTACAAGGATCTACATTTTACTTCAACAGAAAATTGGGTGAAGGGGGACATCAGACAGTACAAGATATGACAAAATAATTAGTAAATTACCAAGGATTGATAAGCGACGTGTAGTGCACATTGGGTGCGGGGGGGGGGGGGATGAAGAGCTGAGCCCAGGGGCTTGGGTGGAGAGTGGATATTTTGAGAATAATGAGGGCAATGAATGTAAAAATGTACTTTACACAACTGATGTATGTATGGATTGTGGTTAGTGTTGTATGAGCCCCTAATAAAAAGATGATAAAACAAACAAACAAAAAAAAAGATCTGGGCAGAGGGCTCATGCAAGGATCATCTCAGGCTGGATTATACCCTTCCAAGTAGAAAGCCATGCATCTGAACAGTATCCACCAGCCACTCATGTCCAGTCCTGCTACCTCCAAAGAGCCTTCCTGGGTTTGTCAGATCTCTCTGGGGAAAGATAGACCTCGGTCCTTGGCTCTGTGTGAGAAAGAATACACGCGGAAGCCTGATTGTGATCCAAGTGAGTTTTATGAGAGTTAGGGGGGTGTGGTGGGCAACCCTGGTTAACCCCAGTGACTGAATTGAATTTATTTGGAATAGGTGGGTCAATCAAAGTGCAGCACCCACCCAGGCGTACCTCCTCTTCCTGTCCAGAAACCTGAACCTCTAGGCACGCACAATGTGCCACTCCTTCTTGGGCCGCTACCATGGCCCTCTGGGCATGCATAATGGACACCCAAGTCCCTATGCTACCTACCTAACATTTATCTCCAGAAGATATATGGACCCAAATCTTTGGGGTACTGGGCGATGATATCTCTAGCTACTTCCTGCTGGCAAAATGGGCGAAGTGGGGCTTTGGGTCCATACCCTTCCTACTCTGTTGGAAGGGATTGTCTATTCAGGCCTCAGGATGGATAAGGTTGAGGTTGTACAGGAAATCGTGGTCCTTCAGCTGGCACACTTTGTTCAGAGGCCTTGGTAACCTGAGAACTTCTGGAAAAACCAAAAGGCAAAAGGGTGAATAGTGTAACTGAGACAAGGCTAAGATTCTGAAGAGGTAGTGCCCTTCAAGTTAGGTGAGTGTCACTGTAAAAAAATAAACTTAGGAATATCAGGCATGTGTGTTTCTTCACAGTAAGTACAGGAACCGGGATAAAAGCATTAACAATTTCCCCAGGAGGGCACAGGGGTTTGCCAGTTCTAGGTGCAGTGGAATCACTGCTTCATTTATGATCCTAAGGTCTTACACCCACTGGTAAGACCCATCATTTTTAACCCTATAACGACTCAATTTTTAATTTAAGGGAAATTTTTTTTGTTTCCTTTATTTTCATATATATATATATATATATATATATATATATATATATACACATTTAAAATGTTATGGAAATATGCTCAGCGTTATAAGGTTAAATTATAATATTGGGGTACTACAGGGAGAGTCAACAGTGATCAAAATAGAGTAACTGCCTAAGTCATTTTTAATTTTCTTGGGTTCAATTTGAGTAAGAGGCTTGTAAATTACCCGGGGACCAAATTCTCCTGGTGCCTATACTGTGGGTAGAATTTTCAGGGAGGTTTCAGGGATGGGAGAATAGTAACCCCTAAGTCCAGTATCCCATAGGGCAGGGATCCTCAAACTCTTTACATAGAGGGCCAGTTCTCTCTCCCTCAGATCCTTCGAGGGTCAGACTATAGTTTTTAAAATACCTATGAACAAATTCCAATGCACACTGCATGAGTTGGCTGCTTAGCAGGACAGGCAGTGGCAGCAAACACACCCTGAGGGCTGGATAAATATTCTCGTCAGGCCGCAAGGGGCCCACGGGCCACAGTTTGAGGACACCTGCCTTAGGGGGTCCTGGGTGCACTGGGGATGAAGGTCTCTACTGCTCCTCAAAAGGAGAAATGCTCTAACTTATGGCATCTCCATCTACTTTCCCATCACTCTACAGAACTGTTCCAGCTGAATCAGGGTTGGAAGGGAAAGTGTACCATTCTCTGGCCACGATTCTCCTTTCTCAAAAAGATACTGTGGCCAAATAGAATTGCAAAGTGTATCAGATTTTGTTTGTCCAGCCTCTCTGTATCAACTCTATCCCAATTGGACAGGATTCATGCAAAGGGGCAATTCCTGAGAATGAAGCTGCTAAGTCTCATCAAGGAAGCAAAAAACAAGGAACCTATTGAGAACTTGCTGCCTCAAGGTCAATAACCCCGCTTCAAAGCACACCCCTGGTGTGCTATTAAACTGATGCCACTGACAGGTGCCCCCCACCCTAGGGAAAGGGTCAAAGAGCAGTCGCTGTGTGCGACTTTAAATCCAACCATTTTCTAGACAACAAGCTAGGAGGATCACTGCTTGGTATGGCCCCACTGCCTCCCAAGATGCCTGCTGCCAGGAGCAGACTCTCAAATCTCTGAAGGGAAGGGACATCTGGCAGCTCAGGGAACCTTCAGGGAAGTTGGAATTTCTGCCTGGAACATCATGGCAGTGGAGCTGTATTGAGAGCTGTCCCCAAAAGTGCCTGAAGCAGCACCACTGAAAGCCTAAAGGTAACAGTTACTCAGGCTAGCTTTCTGAAGGCCTTTGGACTAAGCCTGGGCAAGAGAAAAGCAGCCAGTAACAAGGAACAAACTTACACTGGGAGAACACTAACCCTATAATGCCTCAATATTTAAATTCAGGAAATTATTCTTTTGTTTTTATTCTTAACATTCATAGTTATCAATATTCATGACAACCAAAATATATTTTTAAAGTATAAATTTTTCAATGATTTTGAAATATAGCCAGTTTTCATATTTATAATTTTGGTACCAGATACATTTTAATTAAATGTTACAAAAATGTTGTCCTCGGAATTATAGGGTTTTAAAGCAGCTTGTTTTTAAAACCAGGAGAAAGGCAAAGGGAATGGAGGGGAAAAGGAAAACATTTGGCTCCCGGGACAAGGCAGGACTAGCTCCCAGGCCTAGTCAACCAGCTCCCTAGGCAGTGCCCTTCCTCATGGTTGGAGTGGTGGGCACCATTTTGACCAGGGTCATAGGCTCTGTTTCCCCATGGCCACAATGGCAGCTATGTAGGATCTCTGGAAAAAGCTTAAACAGCCTTGACAGGAGTGAAGCCATTTTGAGCTGACAGAACCCTCCATGAAAGATAAATAGAGTAGCTATGAACTGTAAATGAACTAGCTGATATTGAGAGGTAGGCTGTGCAGACGTAGCCCAAGGGAATGTACAAAAGGAAATGGATGTTCAGAAGGCTTTTGAGAATAAGAGAAGTTTTTGTTGAACTAAGAATGACTAACTGCAATACCCCGCTTCTGTACTCTACCTGTTTGCTCACCTGCACATTGAAAAAGTATAAAAACCTTTGGAAAATTAGACTGGGACCCGCTCACTCTCCTCTCAAGAGGGCTGACGGTCCTGCACAGGAAATAAAACTTTTTCGGTTGAACTTGCCAGCAGTCTTTGTTTTCTTTCTGAGAATGGACAGTAGCTACAACATTTCGAGGTGCACCGAGATCCGAGTGCCACTGTCTGAGTCTGTTTAGAAAGGAGACCTCCTTTATAGGAGTGCTATCCCCAGACCTAGGGGATTTCTGATTTCTCTAGGCCAGGGGTCCTCAAACTCTTTAAACAGGGACCAGTTCACTATCCTTCAGACCTGTTGGAGGGTCGGACTATAGTTTTAAAAAAATCTATGAACAAATTCCTATACACACTGCACATATCTTATTTTGAAGTTAAAAAAAAAAAATCAAATGGGCACAAACACCTGGCGGACAGGATCACTGTCCCGGGCTGTCCACATGTGGCCAGCAGGATGTAGTTTGAGGACCCCTGCTCTAGGCGCTCATGAAGAGCATGTGGTTTCAAACTTAAAGCCTGGAGACTCCCCAATTTGTTTAAAGGTTATTGGGCAGAAAGAGTCCCTGATTGGCCCACGCAAGACTCGTTTTCCCTTCCATTTCTCAGAGTTCATACTTATGTTTATGGGGAACCAGGACAACCCAATCTGATCCCTTAAATTCATGTGTGGATTGACATTGCCACTAATAAAAGACTTACACCCTCCCCCAACAAAAAGGGTTCTTGTTTCCAAGATTTCAGGAAACACAGCAAGACCAGAAAAACAACCGGTCCAAGTTGCTAAAACCAACAAGTTGGAGGCCATCCCTCCCCCTCCCTTCCCTTCCCTGTCAGATTTATCCCATTTAGCAAGAGGACGCTTGGAGCAGGAGAGCTGACTTCTGACCCTTGGTGCCGCTGCCACCCTATCACATTCCCAGGGGCCGGAGAGAGAGGAATACTCACAACCCCTTTTTGAGGCCCCCTCTCCCACAACACACACACTAGGGCTGACATGTCTTCTCAATTCCCAGAGAAAGATCACTCGGCTGCAGCCATTCTCCCCTTAAGGCAAGCAGCCCCAACACCTGGGGAAGACCCCGGAGTCCCTTTTTTGGTTATATGTTCCCCTTTGTTACACTGATTTGTATAATTGGAACCAACATAATCCCTTTTATGACAAACCACAAGGACTGAGTTCTTTGCTAGAAACAGTTTTATATACCAGCAATGTCTCCAGGCGCTGTTCATGTCAGAGGACTGGGAACCCTTCCAGACAGGGTCCCAGAAGGCAGTCAGTGGACCTGATGGTCAGCCAGCGGGCACTCCCCACTTGAGAGAAGCTTTTTTCCCACTGCATGAACAATGTGGGATCCAAACTCCTAGCAAGGCCCAGAGGGCTTAAGCAAGTATACCCAGTGGCTCTTGAAGGGCCTCCACAGAACAGCTAGGAAACCTATGAATTTATCTAAGATCAGTGAGAATTTTCAACTCCTACAAGAGAAAATCCACCTGTCTTTTCAGAGTGGTTGATGAAAGCCTACAGGCTTTAAACCCCTATCAACCTGGAGGCCCCCCGAGAACAGGAGGGCAATAAGTATTGCCTCTTTAAATCAGTCTGCCTCAGACATGGAAAAGAAGTGGGGAGGGTTTGAAGGGAAACATCTTAGTGATTTGGTAGAAGTGACTCAGTGGGTGTATAACATCCGAGATGACCCTACCACAACAAGACAGAGACAAAGAAACTAGCTAAAATACTAGTAATTGCCATGAGAGACCCCAAAGACTCAGGAAAAGGAGATTATGGCCCACTCACGGAGAGACTGACCTGTGGGCACTGACAATCCCTGGGGAAGGATCAATGTGGCTACTGCAGAAAAGAAGGACATTGGAAAAATCAGTGCCTTGAAAACCCCAGGAGAGGTGGACAACCCTCCACTAGAGAGGATGGGCCTCACCCTCACCTAGAAAAACCCAAGCAAGAAACAATAATGCTTGAAAAAGCTTAATGAAGGTGTCAGGGCTCTGTTGCACTTGGCTCCCAGGATCCTAGGCTAACTCTCCAAAAAGGGGGCCAGCCAGTATATTTCTTGGTGGACACAGGGGCCACCTTCTTGGTTTTGGAAAAGACTACAGGTGCATTGTCAAAAGGAAAGATTTTAATTAGAGGGCTCACAGGACAGACCCAAGCACACCCATGGACAAAGGCCTGAATAACAGATTTAGCACAAGAGATAGTTACACACTCATTCCTGGTAATGCCTCAATGCCCCGATCCCCTAATTGGTCGTGACTTATTATGAAAACTGGCAGCCATAATTACATTCTCATCTGCTGCAACCACCTTACCCTTGAACTTGAAAAGGCAAAGGTCTTGCTCACTACTCCATTGTCAGAGGGATATGTGTTTTATCAAGGAGCAGAAGAGACCTCCTCAAAGGAAATTCTTGATAAATGGCTAAAAGATATTCCTTTTGTTTGGGCAGAGAAGAACGTGCCACACCCTGCTGAACATCAGGTGCCTGGGGTCGTACAACTTCTGAGCTCAGCCACACTGGTGTCACGAAAAACCTTACTCCATGGAAAGCAAAGTTGGGTATTGCTGTTCACGTATGCAGACTAAAGAGGACAGGCATTTTGGTGCCCTTCAAGTCCACATGGAATGCTCCCCTGCTGCCCATGCAGAAGCTGGGAACTGAGGACTTCCAAACGGTGCAGGATCTCGGAGAGGTAAATGCGAGGGTAGAAACTGTCCACCACCACACGGTACCAAACTTCTAGAACCTCCTGAGTACTATTCCATTAAACTGAATTTGTTATACTGCTTTTGGACTTAAAGGACGCTATGTTCTCCATACCCTTGTCCCCTGTACATCAACCCAGTGAAGACTTACAGGAATACAAGGAGGAACACCCCAAAACCACCTTCCTCCAGTATGCAGATGACCTCCTCCTGGCCTCTGAACCCTGGAGGAATGCCAAAGGGCTACCGAGGACCTGTTAATAGTCCTTGGCCAATTGGGGTACAGGGCATCTGCAAGAAAGGCTCAACTGTGTGTCAATAAAGCTGTATACCTAGGCTACCAACTCGAGGAGGGAAATCGGACCTTGTCCCCCAGCCGCACTGAGGCGATCCTCAAAATCCCAGTATCTGAGACGAAGAGGCAGGTGCAAGAGTTTCTAGGAGCTGTGCGGTACTGTCCATTGTGGAGTTTGGGATTTGTAAAAATAACCAAACCCCTATATGCAAGTACTGGGGAAAGGAAAAAGAACTTAAATGGACTTTTGAATCCTTTTAAAAAGTCGCTCATATGGGCACCCTCTCTTCCCCGTCCAGACATAGAAAAGCCCTTCCAATTGTCTATCTATGAGGCCAGAGGTACAGCAAAAGGAGTGCTAACTCAGAATTTGGGGCCATGGAATTTACCTGTGGCCAATCTTTCATAGAATTTGGACTCTGTAGCTGCAGGATTGCCGAGCTACATGCGAGCTGAGGTTGCCACTGTCATCCTACTTATGGAAGCTAGGAAGCTTACACTGGGACAGGATATTGCTGTGGTAGGGGGACCTATGGTTGAGCCCCTCCTAACAAGTCCACCAGACCGGTGGATCTCGAACACCAGGATTCTACCACCAATCACCCTGTGCTAGTGGCTGTGACCATGCCATCCCCAGGGTTACTGCCACAACCTACATACTTAGAAAATGATCTAAAGATAATCCAAGAGTTGGGCTGACAAAAAGACTTGGAGCATCCAGGCTGGCTGCTCCATCCTGATGGAAGAAGAGTCATGCCAGGACTCTGGGGAGAGATCTAATTCAAGGACTACATGAAGGTATGCATTTGGGATCCTCTGATTGAAGGACCACATGAAGATATGCACTCGGGATCCTTTCTAAATTGTCTCAGTTTCTCCTCAGGTACTTTTACATACCCAGGCTTGGACACTGGGTGGCAGATGTCACCCACCATTGCTTGCACTGTGCTTGCTTGGGGAAACAACCCTAGAAAAGAAAAGGAGCAACCCCAACCACGAGCTCGAGGTAGTAGTCCTGGAGAATTCTGGGAGGTGGTCTTTATGGGTATCAAACATAGAAAGTATGGCTACCGGTATTTGCTGGTGTTCGTGGACACCTATTCTGGATGGGTGGAAGCCTTCCCAACGAAGAAGGAAATTGCTGCCACAGTGTGTAAATTATTAGTAACTAAAATTGTCCGTAGATTTGGCCTTCCCACCACCTTGGGGTCCAACAATGGCCCAGCATTCATTGCTCAAATTACTAAAGTATTAGCAATGCTTCTAAATATTAACTGGAAGCTCTACTGGGCTTATAGGCCCCAAAGTTCAGGGCAAGTAGAAAGAATAAACAGAACCCTAAAGGAATTGTTCATTAAGTTGCATTTAGAAACTGGCGAGAACTGGGTTGATCCTTTCTTTACCTTTTGCCCTACTTCGAGTCTGCTGCACTCCCTATGTGAAAAGCATGACCCCATTTGAATTTATGTTTGGGAGACCATCCCCAATCCTCCCAAGATTGAAGGAAATAGAAATAATGGAAGTCACTAATCATTCCCTCATCAAGTGCCTGCAGGCTGTGTAGCAAGTGAGACAAATCATCTGCTCCGACACCTTCATTTTGGGCCAAACCAAGGGAAAGGTGAAGAGGCAGCCCACAATTTGCAACCTGCAGACTGGACGTGGGTAAAGAAGCACCAACCCGACACCTTAGAACCTAGGTGGACTGGCCCATACCAGGTGATACTTACAACACCAACTGCTGTTATAGTTGTGGGGAAGGGGGTGTGGATTCATCAGTCACAAGTAAAAAATGCCCTCCCTGAGCATATCCTGAAAAGATGAACACTCAGAAAGACGGAAAACCCCTCAAAATTAAGACTTTACAGAACATAATTGTTTTTGTCTGAGTATTGCTGACAGGACCCGCTATTTCCCCCAACCACAAACACATCTATGGACTGCTATTCGAACCTCCAACAGTGAATATGTAACTTCCTACCACTGGGTATGACCCCCTTGTTTTCACTTTGATTTGTTTGATTTGCTGGTAAAGAGCTGGCATTCCAGATCCTTTAAAGGTAAAGGGCACAATGGGGCCCATAACGGGATCCCATCCTACAGGTGCGGAATACCCTCTATAGAAAGAAGGCTCCAAAGAAACCATTTCTATATATGCCCGGCTGATGGACTCCCTAACTGCCAAGGGGCAGCGGCATTGCCATTGTGCAACTTGAGTTTGTGAAACTCATTTTCAGGGTGGAAACTTGTTAAAGATGACCCTATTATTTTTACAAGAATGGGACTAAAGTCGGAGGGGTTTGATCCAAAGACGTGTGTGGTTTTCAAATGTAACCCAATAATAATTGGATTAGAATAGGGCAAGATATGACAAAATAACAATCTGTGGATTATCAAGGGCTCATGAGGGAGGCGGGAGCGGGGAGGGAGGGGCAAAAAAATAAGAGAACCTGATGCAGAGGGCTTAAGTGGAGAGCAAATGCTTTGAGAGTGATTAGGGCAAAGAATGTATGGATGTGCTTTATACAATTGATGTATGTATATGTGTGGATTGTGATAAGAGTTGTATGAGCCCCTAATAAAATGTAAAAAAAGAAAAGAAAAAAAAGAAAATGATTAGGGCAAAGAATGTACAGATGTGCTTTATACAATTGATGTATGTATATGTATGGATTGTGGTAAGAGTTGTATGAGCCCCTAATAAAATGTTTTTAAAAAAAGAATGTATGGATGTTCTTTATACAACTGATGTATGTATATGTATGGATTGTGATAAGAGTTGTATGAGCCCCTAATAAAATGTAAAAAAAAAAAAAAAGAAAATGTTTAGAAAATGCTCATGGCCACATCTGTACTAATATGCTTGAAACAATTGATGTATGGATTGTTATAAGAGCCTTAAGAGCCCCCAATAAAATGATCTTTTAAAGAAGAAAAAAGAATTGGATTCAAGCGTTACTGGGTTCACTGGGAAAACATGGGGAATTCAACATTATGTAAATGATAGAGATCCTGGGACAAACTTTACTATCCAGCAAAGTAAAATATGGCAACCTGCCATCCGTAAAAAGGCCCAAACCTGGTGACAAATCCTGAAGAGCCACAGCTGGGTGTCTTTAAGATTCCTTTGCCGCACCTCCAGACTCTTCAGTAACTTTCCCATTCACCGCCATCCCAACTCAAATGGCCCTTTCCATTCAGGAGCCACCTCAAGGTTCTGTGTTTGATACTCTGGATGCTGTATTCCAATTTATGAACCCAAATCCTAACCTCACAGCTAATTGTTGGCTTGTCTGAACCCTGCTCCCCCTTACTATGTAGGCACAGGTACAAATAGCACTATTGGTACAGAGTGTAATCCAATTTAAAATATCAGAAAGAGGGATTACACGAAGCAGCAGTGTGTACGTGAGGTTAGAATGGACTCAATTCTAAGCTCATTGTAAAAGAGTTGCAAGGGCAAGGACTGTGTTTTTATTCATGTAATTATCCCTTTAATATATCAAGATATTGAGATTTTTGCCTTCAAGCTCTTCCTATTGAATTAAATGTTGATCCTTATTTATTATCCACTCCAACGGGTACTTGCTTTACTTGTTCAACAGGACTAACACCCCATCTCTTTCCTCAGTATTAGCAGTGGACCCGGGTATTTGTGTGCTAGTGCATGCTATTCCTCAGTGTACCTGTATTCTGGTGAAGGAGGTGTAGGGATAACTTTGGAATTTCTGGATGAGTTAAAAGAGCCCCAATGTCGGTCCCACTGGGAACAGGGCTTGGGGTTATGGAATTAGCTGCAGTTGGGTCAGTTGCTTTAATACAAGGAAACTTAAACTATCAGACTCTTAGTCAGCAAATTGATTTCGATTTACAGGGATTTAAAACACCTGTTTCCCATTTAGGAAGATCCTTAGCCTCCCTTGTATAAGTGAGGCAAACCCGCCGAGGGCTTGACTTGCTCTTTGTGAAACAAGGAGTGCTGTGCACGGCATTGGGAGGAACTTGTTTTATGCAAACCATTCAGGAATCATTAAAGATAGTTCAGCCCTGGATAGGAAAAGGTTAGAGGAAAGAGCCACAAAAGAAACGAAGAAACCAATTGGTTTGAAAAGCTATTTAATTGGTCAACCTGGCTAGCTGCCCTAGTAACGGCCCTAGCCGGACCCCTAATCCTCCTCCTTCTGAGCTTCACATTGGGACCAATAATAACCAATAAGCTAGTGGTATTCCTCACACAGAAAGTACAAGCCACAAAACTCTTAGTGCTGAGCCCACCATACACTGGGCTGGCTACCACAGATTCAATGACTTGAACTTGGCTAAGAACAGGAGGGAATGTAGCAGCTCTGGGAGAAGCTTAAACAGCCTTGACAAGAGAAGCCATTTTGAGCTGACAGAAGACATTATGAACGGCAAATAAACTAGCTATGAACTGCCAATGAACTAGCTGATATTGGGGAGGTAGTCTGTGCAGACGTAGCCCAAGGGAACGTACAGAGGGAAATGGATGTTCAGAAGGCTTGCGAGAACAACCAGAGCAGTTTTTGTTCAACTAAGAATGGCTAACCGCAATACCCTGTTTCTGTGCTCTGCCTGCTTGCACACCTGCACATTGCAAAAGTATAAAATCCTTTGGAAAATTAGACTAGGTCCGCTCAGTCTCTTCTCAGTACAGCTGACGGTCCCTGAGCAGGAAATGAAACCTGTTCTGTTGAACTTGCCGGCGGTCTGGGTGGTTTTCTTTCTGGGAACGGACAGTAGCTACAATAGACACACGTGGTGCCATTCTGCCTGGGAGTGGAGTCATGTGGCTGGGAAAATGGAGGCCACAGGTTGCGGCCTAGCCAAAAGCCAGCCTGGAGCCAGCCACCCAGGCTGAGTCCTGCCCTAACCAACAGGGTGGACGCGGGCGCCCCCAGCCATCCTGCTTGCCGTTGCTGCGGCATTCCACTGTGTCCGGTCTTGGTACAACAGACTCCATTTTGAGTCCTGCACCTCCATCTTAGCTCTCAAGGCTGACCCTAACCAACCTCCCCTCCCCTGCTCAACCCCAAATTCCTTGAACCAGCTCGTCCCAAAGCCAGAATGTTTTCTGAAGATATGGTCACTCCACCCGTCCCTGACATATAGATAAGATTAACGACCTTCTACCTTCTGAAGCACCTGTGTGCGCAGATCCTCCCCAGCTGTGCCTGCCAGCAGTGGGCATAAAAACGCTGCCAGGATTTTTCCCCGGCACAACTTCAATGTCTCAATACCCTGAGTTGCTGAACCCGCCCGCAAGCTTCTCAATAAAGCCTGCTTCTAAAACTTCGTTAATTGGGTCTTTGATTCTGTTTTCACGTCCAAATAAACCTTATATTTTGGTGCCAAAAACCTGGGATAGGTGTGTGGCTCCCCCCTTCTTTTGGGGTCCCCTGAGAGCCACCTATCTTCCCCAAATCTCCAGGACCTTTAGGCGCAGCGCTTGCCTTCAGCATTTGGACGCTTTCAAAAGCAGTCTACAGCTGCCCTGGTGAATCTCTCCCTCTCCCACATTCCCTCTCTTTCTTTCCCTCTTACTCAGACCTTGCTAAAGAAAAGACTTGTTTTTCTCTCCCAAGTTGCCTGGCCCCAATACCAGCTTAACAAACAGGCACATTGGCCTCTGACTGGCACTTTTGATTTCAACGTTCTACAAAAGACCTGGACAATTTCTGCAGGAGAAGTGGTAAGGATTCTGAAATCCCCTTTGTGCAGGCTTTTTGGGACTTGCATTTCTGCCCTGACATCTGTAGCCATTGTTCCACTTGCCATGTACTGTTAGCGCAATCCCCTCAGCAGAAGGAACCTGCCATTCAAACCCCTGAAGAGCCAGCTGAGCTCCTCAGTGCGCCGCTCCACCGCCCTATCAGTCTCCCCCACCCACTGCGCCATCTGATCACCCGCCCGATAGCTCTCCCCTGTCCTCACCGGTTGCCTCTCATATCCACTTCCACAACCCTCCAGCTGCCCTTTGCCCGTTAAGAGAGATTGCAAGCTTATAGGGAATCGTTCGAGTCCACAACCCTTTTTCCTTACAGGACCTGTCACAGATAGAGACCCACCTGAGCTCTTTCTCGGCAGGCCCCTCTAAGTTTATTAAAGAATTTACCTACATTTCCCAAACGTATAATTTAACCTGGCATGACATCCAAGTGATCCTTGCTTCCACCCTCACCTCTGAGGAACGTACGCGGACAAAGCCCACGCTATCGATCCAAATGTCCCCTTGGGGGTCACATGTCATCCCAATAGAGGACACCGGTTGGAATTACCGGCCCAGCCGGGGGCCTGATCTTCCTCATAGAAACCTCATGGCTCAGGTACCTCATTCGAGGTCTGGAAGCAGTCTCCAAAAAGGAAAAACTGAGAGAAGTTACTCGAAAGGCAGATGAGAACCCTGCTCTTTTTCTTAACCGCCTCCAGGATGCACTCACAAAGTACACTCGTTTAGACCCAGGGTCTAAAAAGCGGGGCCTCTATTTTGACCTCTCACTCCACCTCCCAGTCAGCCCCTGACATCAGAAAAAAAGCTAAAGAAGGCTGAGGAGGGCCCTGAAACCCCTATACAGGATCTGGTAAAAATGGCATTTAAAGTGTTCAACGCTTGGGAGGAGATGGCTGAGGCCACTCGCCAGGCGAGGGTCCAACAGATGATTAGCATCCATTCTCAAGCCCTGGTAGCAGCCCTAAGGCTGGAAGGTAATCCCGTCTATCGCCACGCTCCCCAAGGGAGCCAGCGCCTACTGCCAGGAGTCTGCTTCAAATGTGGCTGGGTCGGCCACTGGGCAAAAGTTTGCCCCAATCCCAAGCCTCCTACCAAGCCCTGCCCACAGTGCAGACAGCTGGGCCACTGGAAGTCTGACTGCCCGACCCTGGCTCTGCCCCCGGCTCCACAAACCCAAGGCACCGAGATCCAGGTAACTCCAGGCACAGAGTTGCAAGGTATGGAGCTGCTGGGGTTCATGGACTGAAGAGGCCCCAGATTCTCGACAACAGTAACCCTCCCCAAGCCCAGGTTCATGCTCCAGTTAGCAGACTACCTTCTCCATTTCGCCCTCTCACTCGGGTCCTACTTCCCCTTCCCAGGTCTTGGTTATGGGAATAAATGGACGCCCCCGCTACTCTGCAGATCCTGTTACTGACTTAGCCCAACAAATTTCCAGCTCCTAGCTCAGTATGCTTTTTATCTCCCACATACACTCCAACTTACACTGATCAGGAAAACACTCAGTATTGCTCTCTTCCTCAACGAAAATGGTGGGTATACAAATATAATTTACTCATTCTCCCAAAGTTACAACAGGAAACAATTATCACCAATATTCACAATTCTCTACACATCGGGCCAAACGCTCTCTACAAGTTTCTAACCCCGTATTTCACCCTACTGGACTATGGAGCACTACCGACAGAGTACAGGCAAAATGCAGCATTTGTACTCTGTCCAATAGCGAGGGAGATCAACACCCTTGTAAACAGCTCCACCAGATGCAAGGGCAGCTCCGGGACAGGACTATCAGATAGACTTTACCCACATGCCAATGCATAATCGGTTTAAATATCTCCTCACTATGGTTGACAATTTTCAGGATGGATCAAAGCCTTTCTCACCTCTGAGAGTGCAAGCATAGTCGCCACTTACCTTCTTCAAAACATCATTCCTCGTTTTGGCCAGCCTGCTTCAATTCAGTCAGACAACGGCCCAGACTTCATATCTAAGGTGCAGCAGGCAGTTAGCGCCTCACTGGGCATCTGCTGGTAACTCCAGGCAGCCCACCACCCCCAGTCTTCTGGTTAAGGTTAAGAGAGCTAACGGTCTCATAAAACAACAGCTCACCAAACTCTCCCTAGAACTGAAACTTTCTTGGCCTCAACTATTACCCTTTGTTCTTACTTGCCTTCACGCAGCCCCTCAGGAGCCGTCTGGACCTTTCAAAATACTCTATGGACAACCTTTCCTTTCTCACCTCTTCTTGAAACTGATTGCCCTCCGCTAGCTTTGTACCTTCCATACTTCTCTTTGCTCCGCAACCTTCTTAGACAACACGCCAACTCGCTATCCCTGAACCCTCTCCGACCTCTGCTGATCACCAAAAACCAGTGCATCCTGGAGATGCTGTGTTAATTAAATCCCTAGCACCCAAACCTTTAGCACCCTGGTGGAAAGGCCCTTACACTGTCGTACTTACCACTCCCTCAGCAATCAAGGTTCTTAGAATAGATTCCTGGGTATATTTTTCCGGAGTCCAGATGGCAGTAAACTCTGACAATGGCTCCCAGTGGTCTGCCCAGTCTACTGGTCCTATGTCTCTCCACCTCACTCACCTCACCAAGCCAGCCAGCTAAACATAGTACAATTTCCCCTATTGCCTGGCGATTTTACTTGACTGAAAACTATACATACCAATTATGCCCGCACTAAGCATTATGATTATTTGCTGGCTACCGCTAACTGCCCACCCACAGGGTGCAAAACACCCACAGACTTAAATCTCACTGATTTTAACCGGCATAAAAAAATGCTGATCCCATCATTTGTTTCCTGTATGACCAGAAGCCAACTACCCAATGTGCAAAAAAGTGAATACAGAAAAATGTAGGGTGTCCTTGGTCTTCCTGCCAGATACATTACCTTTCCCTTCATTCCCAGGGATGATTCTACTACCATCAATCTAAATACACTCTCACAATCCCAGGCCACTGGGATAGCTGGTGGACATCTCCGCTTCCAGGAGCCTGGTATACCACTCACCGGAAAAAAATTTTTCCGGACGCCAAACTATGTGTATGGAGGTCGCTAGTCCAGGTCCAATCCACCATCCACCATAATATTCAGATCCAATAACTTCAACTCACTAACCAAATTTCTTAACCATCCGAGTCTCCCTTCTCCTGGCTCACCCTGCTACAGCAGGGACTGGCTATCGCCAACTTTGCTGGACTAGGCAACCTCTCCACCTGCTTCATGTGTGCGGCCCTAGAACGCCCTCCTCTGGTAGCAGTACTGGCTCCTGCCCTGTTATTTTCATCCAACGTCAATACCACAAAATCCATAACCATCCCCAATGTCTCTCTGTGCATCCAACCAGAAAACACTCAAGTACCCTTTTGCTACTCCAATCCATCGACAGAGACATGTAATGTCACCCAAATCCCCTCCAAACCACTCACAGCGCCAGAAAAAAATTTCTTTGGGTATAACCATACACTCACTAAGCACTTAAACATCAGTTCTCCCTCTACCTTTTTGTGCCTGCCTGTCACTCTGGTTCCGCAGCTCACTATATACACTGCGGCTGAGTTCCAGGACAAATACATCCAGGTATACAGTTGCCAAACTAAAAGAGCAGTTTTTCTCCCGATTGCAGTGAGAATCTCCTTAGTCTCAACAGCAGTTGTAGT
Organism: Tenrec ecaudatus; assembly: GCF_050624435.1. Classification (NCBI taxonomy): domain Eukaryota; kingdom Metazoa; phylum Chordata; class Mammalia; order Afrosoricida; family Tenrecidae; genus Tenrec; species Tenrec ecaudatus. Next base: position 69,064,703 of record NC_134546.1, on the reverse strand, counting down.
AGGACTCAGTGGTGGGGCCCTTAGACACTCTATCATCACAGCAGACAAGTTATCCGCACGCTTCCAGCTGGCAGTCGATGCCTCTGCCAAGTCTCTAGCCTCCCTGCAAGACAAATAACCTCTGTTGCCCAAGTTGCCTTGCAGAACTGCCGCGCTTTAGACCTCATCACGGTTGACAAAGAAGGAACATGTCTCTTCCTCCAGGAGGAATGCTGTTATTACATCAATAATCTGGGAATCGTGGAAACTAGAGTTCAGAACCTAAACAAGCTAAACTGTGAGCTGCAAAACAACAGATTCAGAACAGATGGATCCTCTTCCTGGTGGAACTGTTCTCTGTACTCCTTCCTAGCCCCCATACTAGGCCCATAATTTTAGTTATAATTTTGCTCTTAATTGCTCTTTGTCTCATCCAGCTCCTGCAAAGTCGACTCCGCGAAATCTCCCGTATAGCAGTTCACCAGCAATACCAACCTCTCCAACCTGTGCCAGGCCGGAACACCCAGTACTCTGCCTGAAAAAGCCCCTCCCCTTGCTCTTCACCCACTACCCACAGGAAGCAGTTACAGAAATGGACTAATGTCATCCCTTTTCCCTATAGGCCAGAGTCTGAAATATCCGGTCTTGGCATAACAGACTCCATTTTGAGTCCTGCACCTCCATCTTAGCTCTCAAGACTGACCACTATCCAACCTCCCCTCCCCTGCTGAACCCCAAAGACCTGGAACCAGCTCGTCCCAACGCCAGAATGTTTTCTGAAGATATGGTCACTCCACGCGTCCCAGGCATATAGGTAAGATTAACGACCTTCTCCCTTCTGTAGCACCTGTTTGTGCAGCTCCTCCCCAGCTATGATCCTCCCCAGCTGTGCTTGCCAGCAGTGGGCATAGAAACACGGCCAGGATTTTTTCCTGGTGCGGCTTCAATAGCTCAATACCCTCAGTTGCTGAAACTGCCCGCAAGCTTCTCAATAAAGCCCACTTCTAAAACTTCGTTAATTAGGTCTTTGATTCTGTTTTTTGTGTCCAAATAAACTTTATACACTGACCCTCGAGAAAGCTTTGGGAGTCGAAATCCTCCCAGCCTCTAGGCAACAGTGTCCCAGCCCCCTCCCAAATGCAGCCTGGGAAGGCAGGCGAATTCCCACAAAGGCAGGCACAGAGAGGCAAGTCAAGTCCCACACACCAGCAAGAAATGGTGCAAAGACTGACACAAAAGGCTAGCCCTGCAGCAATACACTACAAGCGTCCCCAGGGGCCTCCACCCTGTTGGGTGGGTGCGGCACTTGGATTGGCTCACCTAGGCCAGGGGAATTCAACCCAACAATTCTCCTAAGGGTGGTGAGGTGAAAGGAGACCAGAGGGGCCCAAAACCCGTGAGACAAGCATGGGAGGGCCCACTAGTGGGGCCGGCTTACCTCATAGCTCTGAGTCACACAGCACTGCTTCTGTTACACCTCTCCGGGGACAGGTATGCCTCGGTCCTTGGCTCCACGCGAGAAACAGCTCACACCAAGGCCTGGTTTGGGATCTTCGTGAGTTGTCTGAGCGTTAGGGAGGCGTGGTCGATGACGTAGGTCTACCTCATTGGCTGAATTATTGAATTGTATTCACCTCGCCTAGGTGAGCCTATGCAGGTGCAGCACCCACCCAGGCGTATCTACCCCTCCTGGCTGGAAACCTGAACTTCTGAGCATGCAGTAAGCTACTACTTCATGAGCCAGTAGCTCGGACTTCTGAGCATGTGTAATAGGCCTGCCGGTCCCTATGCTAGCTCCCTAACAGGTTTTCCAGCCAAAAGTCTGCCTTCTGGAGCTTTTCAACAGAAAGCACTTAGTTCCTGACCTCTATGCATTCGGGGTGATGGATGCCCTTTCTTCTGTGCTTGCTTCTATGTAATTCTGGAATGGTCCTTGTTTCACAAGGTTGGCGAGGTCAGGAATTCTGGGTTGGTTGGCTACCAGGCACAAAATAAATAGCCAACACATTGAAATCTCAACCCCTATATTGGTTTATTATGGACCACACAAACGTGTCTTTTGGAACTTCCCTCCTAAATTTCTGAATCCTCGAACTCCTTGCCACATGTACATGGAAAGCAATGATTCATAACTCTGATCACCACATATGATTGCTCCCCCAGTCCCTCTGTGGCCCCCTTGTCTTCCAGAGGTGCACTGTCAACCAGCAAAGTCGGGTGTCTCTGTTTCTCAGAAGCTGCAGATTGTTATGTGAAATCACCCTGTGTTTAAATGTTAGTGATTATGCTATTAAAAAACAAATCTGGGGTCAAACCAAACTCATTTCAAACACCAGCTCTCTCTCCTATAAAGGGCTCGTGTACAACTGCTACAACACAGCAGTGGGTCCTGCTGGGTCCCCATTAGCATCTGGGAGGAGGGCTATTTATTACTGGGAATCCTACCTTAGTCCCTTGGTGTTAATTGCAGACTCACTGGGTGACAGATTGTATCTGACATGCACCACGTTTCCCGCCGCAAACACCAACACTTTGTCAAACTCCGTTTGGTATTGCTCCATCCCTCCATCATTTCTCCCTAATGACAAAAATAATTAACACATTAATAAAAAAGCACAGGATGAGGAGAGCTTTAATTTATACACCTATTTCAGGGTCATTCCTGTTATCAATATATGACAAGTTAATGAGGCTTAATTAAAAAAGCAGCAATAAAGCAATTTAGGAAACTGAGGGATTGTCACGAGTCCTGGTTGTGACAGCATGTTTTGTGCCTCATGGAAGATAACAGATTTGCCTTCTGTGGTATCTCATATCCATCATCCCCAAACTACCTGGTCTTAGGGGTAGAGAGAGGAAGCTTGTCTTTGAAAAAAGTGCCTGGGTTTGGTAGCTGCTCACAGGATGGCAGGTGTAACGTATTATGAGAACTTAACAAGGCTCTGAGAAGATGGTTATTGGAAGGTCTGGCTGGAGGGCAAGGTCATGACTCCTGAAGGATTCAGGATCCAAAAGTCAAGTCAGAACTGGATGCCAGAGACTTTCTCATTCCATCCCTCTTTGCCCCTCCCCTAAGGCCAACACATTTCTAAGGGTTATGACTCTTTCTCAAACCCAGGACCCTCTTCACCACTATTGGTTAGACCTGTTCACCTCTTGCCTTATATATAAAAATGTGGGTTTATTGTAAGTCTGGGTCTGTTAGGTCTCTCGGGTGGGAAAAGTCTCGGTCCTTGGCTACACACTAGAAAAAAATTCACACCAAAGACTGGATGGTGATCCGAGTGGGTTTATATACAGGAGAAAAGAAGGTTCGGCGTTATAGTAAACTGAACATGGGCACCCTCAAGACACTGCACACCCAGCCCTGCTGAGTGGAAGGCAGAGAAGCAGCTGAAGGGAAGGGGCGGTGCTCTCCAGGTTCCAGCCTTTTATGGGCTTTCAGCTGGTAGGCATCAATTAAGCTCTCCTCGCTTGGGCTTGAATTGCTGCATGCCCCTTAGCCTGCATTGGCTTCCAACCTCCTGTAGGGGGCCCGATAAGCATGGAGAGGAACAACCCGTTGTCTTGCTACCTAACAGGTCTACATTCCTGTATGGCTACATTGAGATGGAACTAGCCCCTTTAGACAGCCTGTGTGGTTCACCAGGAGCCACAGGGCCCAGCGTTCCCTGTTACCACCTTAAACCTTAAACTACTGTTGGAGTTTATATTACCTGTGTGGGTCTATGGGCATGGGATGTTTTCATGCCAGAGACCTGAAGTTGCACAAATAGGCATCCAGAACAGAACTCATACAGGCTCTAATAAGATGCTCAGATGCTTCTCGCTAGGATGATAATTCATCGAACTGCGTGAGCAGTTCAGATCTTGTAAGGGAGAAAAGGTCAGTAGTGTATCCAGAGAAGAGAGCAAAGGTCAGAGGAAAGGGAGGAGGCCCGCACACATTTGTGCTCTGTGTTTGGCCACAAGACAAGAAACCAGGTCTCCCTGCAAAAGAAAGCAGAACAGCAAGTCCCTCGGAACTAGGACATCTTTAAACAGACCTATACAACACTCGGCTCAGGGAGGCACCTTGGAAAGCCAGAAAAGTCAGAAAAGTGGAACAAGGAGGAAGCCCAAGTCTTTGGTTTTCCCTGCTGTGCCTTCAGTGTTGAAATGCCTATGCACGGAGCCTTTGAAATTTCTGAATCAGAGAGTGGATTCACAAGCCAAGCTCCTGCTTTATTCTTCCATGCATTTTAGCCCAACTCCTCCTTGGTGACACATATAACAGAAATTCTGGACTTAGGAGCCACTTGGTCCTTGGACACTAGGAGATTTCAGTGGAAACTGAAACAGGGCTCTAACCACCAGCTGGACTGGCCTAGGAAGCCCAAATATTCAATCTCCCAAACACCAACCTCCCGTTGCTCTTCATCTGCCTCCACCTTGTTCAGCTTTAGTTGTCTGTGTAAGCGTTTGGCACCCACCTGATGCTTCGGAACCCAGAAAGGAGGAAAGGTAAAACTGGGATTCAAATGAAACAGACTTAAGCAGGACCATAGCCAAGATGTGCCAGGGGGTCCTCTCAGCATTTGTCGCCTTCATTTCCCTCTTCGGACTCAGACGTGGCAAGTTTCAGAAACAAGCTTTACCAGAAAGAACAGCTGTGAACCCAGCTTGCTTCCAAGTGAGAAAAAGCCCTTTACACATGAGTTCCTGAAGTCAGCCCAGCCCTGTGCATCCCCACCCCTCCCAGCGTCCCCTGCTCTCTGGCGAAGCATTAAAGCAAGTCGAAGTAGAGATTTGCTCAGAATAAAAAAAATCACTTTTCACAATAGCACGGCACATTCTGGATGGCAATCACGGCTGCACAAACCGTATCCGTCCCCCAGCCATAATGTTGGCGCCTCAGTGACATACATTGTGTGGCGAGACTTAGAGTCTATTCCATTTGTGATTAATTGTTTCCTCCCTCTCCACACTTTGCACTTACGAGACATGCTCTCTATAGGTGGTTGAGGCTTTTCTTGTCACCAACAATCATCTCTGACACCTTCCTTTCCAGTCATTAATTTGATGTCTTCACTCAAAGAAATCCTAATAAGTTGAGTTTTCGGAGGAGAGCTCCTTGACCTCCCCCAGACAACAAGGAAGCCAAGTGTCACCATCATTATCCTGAGCTTGGAGGGAGCACTAGTGTTCCAGAGGCTGGGAATCCGTCACTGCCTGCCCACCCCACAGACAGGGCAGGTGATGGTTATAATTGCTTCTAGACGTCCTGCCATGGTCAGTTGAAAGGCAAACCCTCAAACACTGCCCGACTACAATAAAACGGGAGTACACACACATTTCTGCATCATTGCTGGGGGAAAATATACTGAGTGGAGTTGGATGAGATGGCAGCAAGTGCTTAAGGAGGGGATGCTGTGGGAATACCAACAAGATGATTGTCAGTCTCTGTTTCCTTCTCTCGTCTGCTTTTTTTTTTCTTTTTCTTTCAGGACCAAAAGACATGACAGATATGTAAGGAAACAAATTTGTCCATTTCCAGAGGATTTTCCCACCCACCCACCCCTGTCCATCCCCGGATTCCTTTGAGCAAATCAGTAGAAGTTGTTTTTTTTAAACCTGGCTTCTACTACGGTAATTTCCGGAGCTGCTATGTGGCTGTGTTTAAAAGTCTCCTTTGGGATCCAGAGTGCAATCCGAGTCACAGAGGCATCCTCCCAGTCCCAAATAGCAATGTGACCTCATTTCAGAAGGTTGTTCTTGTTTCCATTGACGCAGAAAGGAGCTCAAGCTGCTGATCTTGCTTGACCATGGTTGTCGAGTCAGCCTCTCATGGGCACTTCATGAGCAGCGGAGAAAACTGCCTGTCTGTGATACCACCAGGTCTGGGAGGGGAAGCCAACCGTGGTGGGTCATAAGTCGATGTGTGGATGGAGATGATCAGGTATTTCTTCCTTATTCTATTTCAGTCTGGAAACACCACTGAAGCCCACTCAGTGTCGTAGCAACACACAAATATTCACTGACAATCTGGGGCACTTAGGCTTCAAATCAAACCTGGGTCTTCCCAGTGAAAGACGATAAGAGATCTACCACTGAAGCACTGTGGCCCTCACCTCAAACCAAGGCAGTCATTTCCCACAGATCTACCAGAGCTCAAAGCAGACCACAATGCAGAATGATGGAGATTGCCACCAGAATCTGATACTGATGCAGAAAAAAACCCAACTACCATTTTATTGACTCCAACTCATACTGACTCAATAGGACAAAGAACTGCCCCTGTGGGGTTTTGAGACTTTAAATCCTTACAGCAGCGGTTCTAAACCTGTGGGTCGTTACCCCTTTGGGGATCAAATAACCCTTTCACAGGGGTCACCCAATTCATAACAATAGCAAAATTACAGTTATGAAGTAGCAATGAAAATGATTTTATGGTTGCAGGTGACTACAACATGAACTGTTTTTAAGGGTGGAGGCATTCAGAAGGTTGAGAACCATTGCCTTACAGAAATAGACAACCTCATATTTCTCCCACAGACGGGCTAGTCAGTTCAAACCCCTGACCTTACGATTAGCAGCTTGATGCATAGCCCACTACACCACTTGGGCTCCTAATGATATAATAAGAGATACTATTGTAAGATCTCTAGTGGGAGAGATATACCTCAGTCCTTGGCATCACGCGAAAAAGAATTCACTCTGAAGTCTGGATTGTGATCCAAGTGAGTTTTTTGAGAGAAGTTTCAGATTTACACAGGCACCTCAGGGCCTCTCACCCCCCCGGCCCCCCACCCAGCCTGCCTAGAAGCTGCTGGAGAGAAAGTCACTCAGTGGGCTCCGGGATCCTGCCTTTTTTTCTTCTTCTTCTTCTTTAGTCATTTTATTAGGGGCTCATACTACTCTTATCACAATCCATATATACATCAATTGTGTAAAGCACATTTGTACATTCATTGCCTCGTTATTCTCAAAACATTTGTTCTCCACTTAAGCCCCTGGCATCAAGTCCTCATTTTTCCCCTCCCTCCCCGCTCCCCCATCCATCAAGAAACCTTGATAATTTGTGAGTGGTGATACTGAGAGGGTTGTGGGAGGGTGGATTTAAAAGAGGGAACTGATTACAAGTATCTACATGTGACCTCCTCCCTGGGGGATGGACAACAGAAAAGTGGGTGAAGGGAGACTTTGGGGAGGTCAAGATCCTGCTTTTTCAATTCCTCCATAGGGAGGCATGGTTGACGGTCCTGGTCAACCCCATTGGCTGGATTGAATTAACCTGGCCCAGATGGGCCAATCCAGGTGTAACGCCCACCTAGGTATACCACACCTTCTTTGCTGGAAGTTTGAACATGAGCATATGTAATGGTTGGCCCAGTCCCTATGCTAAGCTACTTAACAGTATTTTCAAGATGCAAAGCACTGTTCTAAGCTTTTTGTATACAAGAATGCAATAATTCCACTCAACAAGCCTCTGCATGGAGTCTATTCTTGCCTCATTTTACAGATGAAAAATCAGTGGCACAGGATGATAAAGTCATGAGCCTATGACCACACAGTGAGGAAGTGGAAAGGAGAGATTTGAACCCAGGCTGCAGAACCATGCCTTGGGTGCCTACAGCTGCCACACAGGACACAGAAAAGCATGGCGCAGACTCGGCGTAAGACATGAGGGATTTGGGAGGACTATAGCATACATGTGCTAGGACTTCATGAGAGTAGCTGCTACTCAGATCCAGAAGAGAATACAAGCCTTTTGCAAAAATTATTTTTGCCAAGAGAGGGTGGAAATCTGCATCTTGTGTGAAATCCCCCAACCTGCACATGTGCATAGCTACTTCAGAAGGTTCCAAACAATGTGTGCTGTGCGGCAAACCAAACATAGCTCAGGTGGAGCTGGTCTGTGGGTTATGTTAGCCAGAAGGTGAGGAGTTTGAACTCATCAGCCTCCACTCCACGGGAGAAAGAGGAAGCTTTCTGCTCCCATGGAGTTACAGTGTTCAAAGTGCCAGGGAGCAGTTTCATGCGGCCTATGATTAGGATCTCGGAGGGTGAGGGTGGAGTGGGTTGAGACCTGGCTTCAGGGCATTTCCCAGAAGGGTTTCCTCCAGTGCCTCTGACTCCACGAATATCTGATGACCATGAGGGCAGCAAAGTCCTAAGCACACTCGGGCAGTGGTTCTCAACCTTCCTAATACAGGTCCTCTTGTGTTGACCCCTCAACCATTAAATTATTTCCTTGCTACTTCATCACTGTAATTTTGCTACAGTTCTGAATTGGGTGAGCCCTGTAAAAGGTTCATATGACTCGCAAAGGGGTCGCAACCCACAGGTTGAGAACCACTGCACTAAGGGTTCCCCTTCCAGGCAGTTCTACCAGTGTCTGCTGTGCATAGTTCTGTAAGGTGAAAGAAAAAGAGAGAAATGAACTTAGTGTCTGCTTCTGGTGACAGTTGATGTGGGTGGGCTTTCTCCCTATGTCAAGTCCCTCTCAAGCCATTTGTCACCACAACAGAGAGAGCCACGCACATAAAGCAAAAAGAGGCGGCAGCACAACAGGACAATAAGCAGAACAAAGATTGAATATACACAATTCACTTCAATCATGAATCAGGTCCCCTTGAGATTTGAGGAGGACCCCAGTCTAGTGACATTAGATTAGGTTTAGGGATTGAGTGAAGGGACCCTCTTGGCTCCCCTCAGCCACTCCCTGGGCCAGACTCAGCGACATATGGTAGTGTGCACATCCCAATGAAGGTCCCGCTCATGCTCTCACAGGCCCTCCTGCAACTCCAGCTCCATGAATTGATCTGTCTTCAGTCACAGTTTTGTGACAAAGTTGTTTGTTTTCCATGTCTTATTTAAGCTTTCAGGAGCCCAGGTGGTAATGCTGGATAGTGTTGGACTATTAACAGCAAGGTTGAGTCAGAGTCACCAGGACAGAATGGATGTCACTTTATTTAAGTAACCATGGCTGTGTGTCCTTCTGACACCATTGGGGCCTCATACAGATGCTCTCCTTCATCTAGAACATCGGTTTTTGCTTTTTTCTTGTGTAAAACTTAGCAAAGGAGGTCCTAATAAAATATAGTTGAATTGGGAGTCTTTTTCCCCTAAAACAAAGTCAATACATAAATAGAAATGAGACAATGGTGCTAATAACCAGTTGGAGAGTTGAGAGAGCTGAACTCTCAATCCCGATAGAAACCCATTGTGATTTTCAGCACCTGATCAAGGTCATGCACAACCTATGAGGTTGAGTTGAGCAGACACAAAACAGATTGTTGGGGAGTGATTGTGTACACTAAGTAAACAATTTATCTTTCTAAAGATTCTAAAACTTACTTTAAATATTAAGTTTTCCCCTGGGCTAGGGTAAGGTCAGGGAACTTAACCCCTTAGTATCAACCCCCTCTCTGCATTCATCATGTTAGCCCAGAGGAGCCAAATCACACTCACTACCCAGGGAGCGCTGCTTCCAAAAGCACATTGCCTGTGCTGGGGCAGAGGGAAGGTACCCGGACCAGAAATGCTCACAGAGTGGAACCAGAGGGTTCAGCCACCAGCTTCCTGAGGGAGCAGCTGTGATGGTTCACTTTTGGATGAATGTTTATGCAAAGGCCAAGGGCATGACTTGGGCAGCACGAAAAGCAGATGTGCAGAGGTTGTTCACTGCTTTCCAGAAGTTCACACACTCCCCGGAGGCTCCTTGGCTCAATGGCAGGAAGTCATTGGTGGCTTCCACCTTCAATCCTAAAAGGCCACTGCCATCAAGTAGATTCCAACCACAGTGACCCTATATGGAGTTTTCAAGACTGTAAATCTTCATGGGAGCCAGCAGTCTCATTGTCTCGCTTCGGACAGGGAGCTAGCAGCCCGTTTCGCCACAGGGCTCCTTCCTCTCTAATTCTCGATCCAGTCCCTCCAAATATCCTGCCCTGCCCTTGTCTAGGCTTCTTAAATGCTTTCCACACTGCTTATGTTAGACTGGATGCATTAGAGAAACAAATCCACAGTAACTCGTATGTATAAGAGACAGTTTTATGTAAAAGGTGAGTGCACACAGGAAAACATGCCCGCATTTGCTTATGCACCCGCTTTATCTTCAGCGATCATGGCAGGGTAGGCTGGTGTGCTTCTTCCATGTGGGCTTTGTTGTTTCTTAGCTACATGACCCCTTGTTTATCTTCCAGCCTTTAAGACCCCAGACGCTACATCTTTTGATAGCCGGGCACCATGCTGCTTAACCACTACAGCACTAGGGTTCATTAGTATGTGACTTATCTCCTGCCATTCACACTAGGTGCTCAAAATAGCAGGAAACCAGGTTTCTCCTTTGTGGCCACACCAGGTACTGACAGAACCAAGAACAGAGACACACTTAGTTATATATCTTGACTATCATTTGCATATTATATGTCAGGCAATCTGTAAGCCTTTGCTCCCCTGACCTCTCATAGCCTCGGTTAAATGAAGCTAGTAAAAGTAGTGATCTCGCAAGCTTGGTAGGAGACTAAACAACTCACGTAAGGCTACAGAACCCATCAACCAGGAGGCAAGATGAGGCCGTGTGCAGCTGCTGAACCCACACCCTTCACAACACCTCCATTAAAATGACTGAGGGCAATATTAAACTACCTATTGTGCCCGGCCCTTCTATCTCTGATCTTAGAAACGGGTTAAGAAACACTGTAGAAGAAATGTCCAGCATGTGCCAGGCACACCATTAAAAAACAAAAAATAAACCACTTAAGTTGAAATTCGAACTCCTGGAAACCCCTCACATGTATTCAAAGAAGGATTGAACCCCATATGGTGTTTCCAGTGCCCCCGCCCTTCCCACCTAAAATGAGCATTTGATATCGTAATGCCTGGATTGTTCCAAGCCCAAGACTGTGGAGAACTGAAGGAAAACTCAGCATTATGAATCTTTGAGCACAGCCGTGCTGGGAAAGCGCGCTGCAGCCACTTACTGTTGATGACTGGAGGAGGGACAGGAGTAGGGAGAAGAACGGGGACTGAATGTGACACATCAGCAGGGATGGCCTACATTTCATAAAGGAAATAAACTCAAGGTCTGCTTTTCTGGTGCGGAAAGTTAGAACTGATTCCGTGCAGTTGAAAAGGGGGTGGGGGAGAGTGATGAGTCCAAAGAATGAACTCCATCTGCAATTGTGCAACCAACTGTTTTCCCCTGCTAGCCACAAAATATTTGTGGCTGGCCTGCCCTGCATTTGTTATCAAGCCCAGAGAGGGCAAGAGACTAGCTCAAAGTCACACTGCAAGTTGGCAGCAGAGTCAGGCCTAGAACTCAGGATGCTTAGAAAGCTTCACACAGAACTGAGAAAGTACCAAGGGAAGACCTATTCACTAACTGGGCAGCACTCACTGTTCCAGTGCTTCAGCCAGGGCACTGCTCCCTGTGTCTTCAGTGATGCACACAGGTGACAAATTGGCTTTTAATAGCATGCTTGGAAGGTTGAATCCACCCAGCGGCACCTAGAAAGAAAGGCCTGCCAATCTACTTCAGACCAAGCAGCCTTTCAAGATCCTGGGGAGCACAGTTCTGCTCAGACACACAAGGGGGCCAGGAGTTGAAGTTGATTCCATGATGTAGTTGATTCCATGGTTACTGGTTGTAGCTATACCTAGAGTTACATCCACATTCAGGTTTATATCTCTTCACTCCATGGAGTGTTCGTGGCTGCAACTCTTCTGAAGCAGACTACCAGGATTTTTTAAAGGGGCCTCAGGATAAGTTTGAACTGCCAACCTTTTGGTTTGTAGTTGAGTGCCAAACAAGTTGTGCCATGAAGGGTGTTAAGTGCAGAAACTCAGTCGGTGCTTGATGATCTCAGTTGGAATTACAGAGAGGGTCAGTGATGACCCATTGACTGCTGGGTAATTGTTCATGTAGTCTCCATGAGCAGACATGTAAAGTTCCTGAAAACTTAAAATCCAACTCATCAAGTGCATTATCCTGCCGTGCTCCAGCCCAGCAGTGTGCTCTGCAGGGGACATGTGGCCATGCCTGGAGACATTCTGCAGAAGGGAGTCCCACTGTCGTCTAGTGGGTTGAGACCAGGGATGCTCGCTTAGCATCCTGGTGCAGGGAACAAGACAGCCATACAACAATGATGTTGCTCAAAATGTCAGCAGTGCTGCCACTCAAAAATGGTCTGGTCCAAGCCCTGACCTTCATAGAGCAAGAAAGCCAATCCAGAGCAGCTAAGTGACCGGCTGTGGGTTGCACAGTCTGATTCCAAGTCCAGTACTCCAGCCAAAGCTCTGTTACCACGTCCAAAATTAAACAGCAATACCTGCCCAAAGGCCTCTTCATTTGAGGACTAAGTAAGACAGTAAATGAGAAAGCCCTTTGACAAATGTGTTATGCTGCACAAATATGAGATTTTATTACCCAGGATCCTTTAATATATGTGGATAGATCTTGTACTAGATCAGTTAATTTCCTAACTACTCTATCTGAGGTTTCAGATGGCAGCACCTCTGTCCAACCCGATAAAGTTCTCCTGTGCAGGCTGAGCAGCCCTGGAAAACATCATGCCTGGCTTCTCCCACCCCTCAGCTAATCTCCAACTGATTAATAAGGGCTCTATGTTGTGCCTCCCAGCTGACAGATGCTAGGCTATAAATGCATTTATATCATCTCCTTTATGCTTGAGGAGTAATATAGTTTAATGTGTAAGAGAAGCCACGAATATCTCCTTCTCACAACTGTACATCAAACGAGATCTCCCAATCTGATTTTCAGCCCCCCCTGTCTTTCCAAGTGAAGTGAATGGTCCATTTCATATTGTCTCAAGTCTCTGCACATTGCATGCCAACATTGCCATACAGGGTGCAGCTGTGGGTATTAGTAGACAAAGCCCCCACCCGGACCCCTGCCCCCAAAGCTCCTTGGTCACCCTGCACAACGTAGGTCCAGGCCGGGCTCCAATCTGCAAAGCGATCAAACCTGACCCTCCAGTGTGGCCGTCCTCACACCCTCCCACATCCACCTAGAAGGACTGGAGATGAGAGATTTCAGAAGCTCCCTGCCTCATCTGGCTCCCTCCCCAGAGTGACAGAGCAGCTGTAACTGATGAGGCAGGATGCAGCCTCATTCTCAGTCCCCACCCTCTCTGGGAAAGCAGGGCTCTCTGGCACCTCATCCAAGGCCTTTCCCCTATGATCTCATTACTGAGGAGCTGCTCTTCTACCGCCCACCTCCGTCACCTCATCTAAATACGGGGGAGATGACTATCTCTTTGCTGCTCCTTCTCTGACTCCATCCCAGGAGCTCCCTGAACAGATCATCAATCACTTCTCATTACACCTGCAGCAGCCTTCAGATACTGCTGAAAAGAGACAGGCACCTCCCCTGTGCTGCCAGGCTCCAGTGCACATGTGCACACACACACGTGCACACACATTGTACAGGCACATTCACATGTACACACATGCATGCACGCACATGTGCACAAACTTTGTTAAGAGGTGGGAATTCTGCCCATTTTGCCTCTAATATTGCAATTAGAGAGTGATAGAATAATGAAAGATGAAGGTGGATGAAGGAAGATCTATTTATTCCCTTACTTGCTACATAAACCATTCAGGGCTCTTTTTTTTGTACAAAAACACCACCACCACCATCAACAATGATAAATTAGCTGTCATGTATACAGTGCTGCCCTATTCAAGGCAGTGCTGAGTATGTGAGGAGGATTCTCTCTAAAGCACAGCTCTGAGGATGTCTGTCTCCTTCGCCCTTTTACACAAGCAGGGAGAGGAGCCTGCAGGAGGCTCCGTGTGTTGGGTGAAACCACACGATGAGTGAGGAGACCGAGTGTGAAGCCAGGGGAGTGAGAACCCAGAGTTCACCACTTCACCACCATGCTGGTGTGCGGAATCGCTGAAAGGGTGGCTGCCAACAGCAGGACAGAAAAATCTAAAGCATGCAACTTGTGGTTTTAGCTCTGGTTTACTTCCAAAAGGAATTTTTTTTTGTTGTAGAAAGTTTTATAGCTCTATAAAAACAAAAAACTACTACTGTCAAGCACCTTCAGACTCAAGACAGAGTAGAGCTCTCCAGGTGAGCTACCAACGCTGTAAATCTTCACAGAAACAGAATACCTCCTGTGGAGTAGCTGGTTGGTTCAAGCCAGCAACCTGGCAGTTAGCAAGTACTTTGCTTGGACCTGTAATACCTGTTTAAAGTGTATTAAATATGAACTACTCCTGGTGTGTGATTTTAAATTGAATTCTTGTGCCTGAAATTTTATTTTAATACCTAAGAATGGTGAAATCAGACTCCGTTAGATGTTATGATGAGAATACACACTGCACAGGGCTTGGACCCAACCCATTTTAATTCAAAAGAAGGCAGATTTATTTTCTTCTGCTCTCCAGAAGGTTCCTTGGCAGAACGTGTATTAAACAAAATTGTTTAGTATGGAAAAGAGCTATCTCTTCTTGGGAAGGTTCTGGTAGAAAGGGGCTTTGGTTACATATCCAGCTCAACCCAGCCTCAGAAGCCTTGTCATGATTTTTTGTTTGTTTGTTTGTTTGTTTTGCCCTTGACACTGATTGTCTTGGGAACTGTGGCCCCCGAGCAATGGCCAAGAAGTCAGGTCTTCTTGATGTAAATCCACTAATATCCCCTACTATGATTTTCAGTGCCAATGGTGAGCCCCACCCAGTGGCTGCAACATGCCCCTGAGCAGACACGTCAGAGCAGATGAGAGCATGAGACAATATTTAAGAGATTGGTAGGCTGGTCCTTGACTTAACTATTTGGACTCTCCTCAGAAATCATTTGTGACACTGACTGGCTGCAGTCATGGGTTTCATTAAGAACAAGTCTACCTTTACCAAAGAAAACTGCAAGGTAAGAAAACTTTCAGCTCCAGCTACATATGACCTCAAACTTACTTGCCTATTGTCCTGTTTTCAGAAGAAAAAAAATTACTTAGTGCCTCCCTGGGAAATAAAACCTTTGGTACTACAACCCATAATCCCAGTGTAGGTATCTGCTTTGGCAGCTCCCCTGGATCGAGCTGCTCCAGTAGCTCTTCACAACAACCCTGTGAAGAGATGATTGGTCAGGATAGCCTAGTCTGTTGTGCAGAAAGAAGCAACCCCTGTAACCTCAGCAGCTTAAAATCTAGAAGTTTATTTCTTGTTCATGCAAATTCTGACGCTGGAAGGGAAATTCTACAAGTTGTTTGTCCTGCACACAGTCACTCAGTGGTTTAGGCTGCTTCACATATATGGTGCCACCACATCAAAAGGTGGATTCCAGGTCATCACAGCAGAGGAAGAGAGAAGTGGGAGTTGTGGATCAATCTTTACATGCTTTGACACTTTAGTTGACATAGGTCACTGGATAGTGCTGCTTATATAAAGGTTATCAGTTCAAACCCACCTAGCTGTACGACAAAAGGAAGGGGTCATCTGCTTTCATAAAGGGTACAGCCTAGACAACCTCATGCAACAATTGTACTCTGTATCACAAGGGGCAAGCATGAGTGAGAACTGACTTGAAAGCAGCAGGATATTTGTTTGTTTGGTTCGTTGGTTGGTTTGGTTTGATGGGTGGGAGGTGGTTCTACCTATAGCATATTAATCTGAACTAGTCACTTTAAATTTTGTGTTTGTTTTTTGAGAGATGTGGAAAGGCTCATTGACTTTAATGGAGAGTGAACTCTGCCACAGACGGCCTCCTCAAAATTTCCCTCCCCCTTCATAAACTAGCAGATATTTTCAATGAAGGAGCCCTGCTGGCACCTGCTGGACATCTCCCTGCAAGGTCAGTCCTTTGGAGCCACTGGGAGGGAGAAAAATGAGACTTTCTATTCCTGTAAATAATTCCTGCCTCAGAAACCGTCGGGAGGCTATTCTACCCTGTCCTCTCAGGTCGCTATGAGTCAGAATTGAATGTATGGTTATGAGTTGAGTTTTAATTCCATTCACTTAATGCTATTGACAGGTTGCTAGATTAAGGCTTGTCTTCCCAAATGCCAAGAGTAAACGAAAATGAGCTGTCCGGGCCACAATAAAGGGGTTGGAAATAAATCAGGCACACTAATTAGACACCTATGGCAAAATTCAGAACTGAGCATGCTCTGACCCAAGTCATCTAGGCCCAGGTGGAAAGTCCACCTGGTCACACAGAATATGACATCACACGAGTGCGCCTAAATCAGCCAGTAAGATCAACCAATGCCCTCCAGTGGTGTTGGGAGGTGGTAGAAGTAGGCCTGGGCTCTTTGTCGCCTTCCCTTGTTCATGTGCTCTGCAAGTGGAGGGTGAGGCCCTTGGGGGTTCCTGCCGTGGCTCCTCAGCTGGTTCTGCACTCCTGCTCAGGTATTCCTCCCATGAAACCGCCATATTCAGCTGCAAATTTTCCCCACCCCTGCCATGCAGCCCAGTGTGCTTTCCAGACAGCGGCTACTTTTTGAGACTGTGATACCTGAAACTTTCCTTCATAAAATTCACTTTTATTTCCAAAAGTGTTTCTGCCATGTGAATTCTTTCAGCGTTCCTAAGCAAGAACTGAGGTCAACCACCCCAGAAACCTAACACTATCGAGTTGATTCTGACATATCAATTTAGGGGGTCTTCAAACTGTGGCCTACAGGCCACATGGCCCTCCGAGGACATTTATCTGGTGCCCCAGGTGTTTTTGCCCTGTTTTGTTTTTTACTTCAAAATAAGGTATGTGCAGTGTGCATAGGAATTTGTTCACAGTTTTATTTTTAAACTATAGTCCGGCCCTCCAACGGGTCTGAGGGACAATGAACTGGCCCCGTTTAAACAGTCTGAGGACCCCTGAAAGGACAACGTAGAACTATGCCTGTAGGTTCCCAAGGTTGTAAATCTTTACAGGAGCTGAGAACCTCATCGTTCTCTGTGAGCCACTAGCGGATTCCAACTGGCTGGCCCTTTGGTCACACACATTCCACCAGGCTCCTTGAGCCTTAACTTGATAATTTAATGAAACGATACTTCTCCCAGTCACATTGTATCATTGTCTATAATCTTGCTATTCTAATATCAAATTTAAAATAAGGAATATGTTTAAGCTCCATATCCATAAGCAATCAGATCATTAAATCTCTTTGGACACTATTACTTAAAAAAAGAAAAAAACTCTGTCCAATTGTTTTCAGCACAGAAAAGTTTCCAGGGTTTACAGCTTAGTATTTAATTGCTTTTTATCTTCTTCTTTTGCATTGGTGAATCATTTTGAGCTTATAATAATTTCAAAATAAATATTTTTCAGAGCCTCCAGCCATTCACTGTGCAACGATCATTTAAAAGATTTCTTGGTTAGAGGGTTCTCAAAAGAATAAAAAGCTTGTCTGCATCCCTGGTCATTTCTATATTCAAAAGATGAAATTGCTCATTAAATGTTACAAGTCAATTTCTTTCTTCAGCTGAACTGCCCATTTTAGCAAAGATTCCATCACTGAATTAAGCAAATGGTTCTACATTTCAAAGTGAACAACGATACTCTTTTCCCTTTAACCTGAGCATCTTAAATAGCTCAAAAAGTAGTCGAGTTCTTTTTATGCCTTTTCCTGAGAAAACTTTTGTTGTTTCTTTTATTTATTCATTTAGACTTTCATTTTAAGATTTGTGTATTTTAAGTTCTGCTACTCAGGACATTTTAAATGGAGCCAGATTTTTTTTTTTGCACTTTGTCTTTTTAAAATATAATGAGGCTGAAAAAAAATATATATATATAATGAGGCTGATCAGTACATTCCATAATAAAATGTAAAGTCTTCCTATTTCTGTTTGTTTGTAATTTCCCTAAGGATAACTGTTAAGGTAGTAAAACCAATCCCCCCACCCCAGAATGAATTACATTTGGTCTACTGGGGGTTGTGGCCAACTTTTTGATAGAAAAGCCCAGAGACTCCCTTCTGCAGCTCCTTTCCCAACCAAACCCAGGTGGCTGGAGGCTGGAAGGAAGGGCTGCTAGGGCAGAGTTGGGAAGGGGTGACCATGTAGATTATTTCAAATTCTACCTGAAGGCAGAAAGTTATCCAAACAAAATAGCTAGAGATTCACTTCCTTAGAGAAAAATTAAAATTAATTTGTCCCTTAGAAAAGCCAAAGGAAAAAAGTCATGATTAATCTAGGCAATTAAAGAACATTGAAAGCCATATCTAGTACATAAAAAAAACCTGTCCCTAGAGCCCATCGGCCTAGGAAACGGAATTTTTATACCATGTAAAATAAAGAAAGGTTATTTCTTAGACATGCTCAACAGAAGATTGTCATTTTAAACCGGTTACTTTAAGGAGCAGCTGGGTTTTCGTAAAAAGGAGTGAATGCCTGAGTGAGTTTGAAATGAAATTAGAGATGCATGTTCTGCTGATCACGCCATTTCCAGAGGAATCTGTGTTCCCGTGACTGCTCTTGCTCTGTCTCATGCCTTCTGGGAAACTCTAAAGCTTGGTGCCCACATCTAGTCTCTCGGACTTTCTTGCCAGCTTTTGAAAGGTGTTGAGTCTGTTGGATCTGCTGCACAGAGACAGCATGCAAGTGGACCCTTCCCACATTCCTCATAGAGCAGCCCCCCAGTGTAAAGCTGTGGGTGAGGTTTGATGACCTTTGCCCCTTCTGCATCCCACATTCTTTGATGGACCCAAGCGCTCCCCCGAGGCATTACCGGAGAAGCACCTACCCCATCGTTTCCAGATGGTGGGTACCAGCCTAGTGTGCTCATTGGAATCACCAGAGAGCTGTCCAAAAGACATCTTTGTCCCATCTCCACTGAGACTGATTTTATTGGCCTGGAATGCAGCCTAGCTGCTTGGATTTTTTCCCCTAAAGTTTTTATTGTGAATTGGAGAAGGTTTACCAAGATCATCAGTTTTCTATTCAACAATTCATACACATTATGTTTTATGCCACTTATTACAATCTCCACAATACAATATCACTTATTCCACTTCCTACGTGTGTCTTCTACTTCCATTCCTCCTCCCTTCCTACCCTTCTGAACTTGGCCCTTGGATTAATACTGCCCTTTTGAGATCAAATAGTTTGTTATTTTAAGGTTTATGTACCTCACTTGTGTAATTGCTCCCATTATAGACCAATTATTTGGCAGGATATTGAGCCATAGGTATGAGTTCATTTTCAGACTTAGTGAATATGTACCATAGTTTCAGAGGTTCCGTTAGTCCCTATCCAGCCAATAAACCTGGTCTCTTTTATGACTGTGAATTTTGCTTCACAATCTGGGACCTTTTGAGGTAATCCCTTTCAAAGAGATTGGAATTGATAGTTAGAGATCATCTAGTTATTCTGTGCTCAGAGTCATAAAGTCTAAAGTTCATGTGGTCCATTCACCACTCTTCTTTCCTCCAGAGTGAAGGTGACAGAACTTGCCCCCTAGATGACCACTTGTGAGCACCTAAGATCCAGCTGCTACTCACCAGCCTGGATGTCGAACATTGTCTTTACAGTCTAGGTTATGACAATTGACCTTGGTGTCCCTTACAACTATAATCCCCAGCCCCCAAGCCCAGTAAAGCACTCCCTTCAGTTGTTTGGTTATGCCTAAGGAGTGTTTATAATGTCATCCTCTGCGTGCTCCAGAATATTCATTTCCCTGGATTATCAGAATGCTCAGTCAGGGCTCAGAATCTTGGTGTTAAGGCTCGTGGTGAGATCCTGGTACATCAGACACAAAGTAGAAAGTATCAGGCTAGAAGATGGGCAGAAGGGGATCATATTGAGTCTAACAAGGAAAGAAAAGGAAATGAAGGATATAAGCAATTAAAAGCGAGAACATAAATAGATACAAATACACAGATGTCCCTTGCGACATTATTCCCAATCTCACAAATGTGTAAACAGTCTAAATACCCATCAATAGATGAATGGATAAGTCAAACATTGCCTACGGTATATACAATGGCCTACTATTCAGCCATTAAGAGAAATGAAGTCCTGACACAGGCTACAAGAGGAATGAACTTCATAAGCATTATGATGAGTGAAATAAATCAGCTTAAAAAAGGACAAATTTTGTTTAATTCCACTTACATGAAATATCTAGACTAGGAAAATGAATAGAGACAAACATCTATCAATTGTTTCCAAGGATAGGTAGGAAGGTAAGTATTGTTGTTACATAAGTTCACGTCAATTGGATAAATTATTGGGGTCGAGTCTCTCTTATACCTATATGAGTGTCCTTGTTTTATTTTCTCTAGTCAACCCAGCCTAAGACAGTAGGGCCTAGAGGGGAAGTGCCAGCCCTGAGACAATACTGAGCTTCCATAAGGGTGATGGCATAATTTTGGAATGGGGAAGGATGATATTGGAACAACATGCAGAATGCCACTTAATTATAATCTTGTAGAGTGTGGAAGTGTCCAATGTTTTGATGCATGTATATTTAGAACAATTTTTAAAGAGTGTATGCAAAAGAGCAGTATGGCAAGTCTGCGTTACCATTTGCTGTTGCTCAGCTAAAAGCGATTTGGGCCTATGTAGTCCAATGGGAACCGCAGAGGCTCAGGAGGAAAGCTGGCACCATCTGGAAACTAAAACTTGTCTGACCAAATGCAGAGTCTCCCTTCAAGTAACTGACAGGTCAGAGGCAGCTCATCTCTGCTGCAGAAGCAACGATTTGTCTTAATTCCTAGACCACTGCCACAACCATGCCTTGTTGCCCTCGGTGACCTGCTTCCCCACTACAATAAATCACTAGAATGCTGTGCTTTATTTCAAAATAAATAAACACCTTCTGTCTTCATCCTGGCACTGTTTCAGCTTATTTAGCATCATAACATATCTCATCTGTTTCCCTAAACAATCTAACATGGACATGGCATAATGGGACTGATGATTTAGGCAAATGAGAAACAGCCTGCCCTCCAAACCCACATGACAGCATTTGATTTGCTGTCAGTGGATGCTATCGTGTTTCTTCTCTTTCCTGGAAAATAAATACAGAAAAGAAAGAGGACATGAAAAGGGCTGCAAGATGTTTACCACTGGTCCTTCTAGAAAGTCTAGAAAACGTATGTGAACCCTGCCTGCCTTTAGATGCCCCACTCATCTGGCAAACAAGGATTGCACACTGACCATGGACAAGACATCTGGATCTGGGGGGAGGATATAACAATTGTCCCCACCAGCAAAGAGCTTCCAGATTTATGGGAGAGCACAGGCCAGGGAACAGCTCACAAAATGAACAAGAAGTATCACAAAGGAGGGTGTGCGCCCGAACCACTTCGTCCAGCTGCAGACACATGAAGGAAAAGCTTCCTTTGCTTTGAGTCAAGTTTATGATTTCTGCTGCATCCATTACCAACACCTTCACAAAAATCTAGGTTCTTGGGTTGTTTCGTTCCAGGGCTGACATCTCCTTGGTAAAGCCACACTTTATGGACAGCTCATGGTCCAAGAATTCCCCCTATGTGTTCTGAAAGGGGCCACACTAAAACCCCTGGCTCAGACTTTCAGGACTGGGCACAACACAGCAAACCCACCATGGGGACAGCAGGATTTTGTAATACTCTCATCTCCATCACAACGTGGAACTGGCAAAGCTATTTTCTTCCACTCACCATCTTTCAATCAGCATTTACTAAACTATTAATTGCTCCCCAGGCTCAACATCAGAAAAGTGTTCAGACATTACCGAATTGTCCATCCAATGGTAGAGGTCTGTACAAGGGATATGAGAGCAAGAGGCTCAGAGATGATCAGCGAGTATTGAGAGAGGGATTCACCTTTGTCTTTGGTAGAAAGCCCCTGAGGTTTAGTCACATTGGCAGACTTTCCCTGGAGCAAGCAAATAAAGCTGCTCCCAACTCAGCTCCATTTCTGATCTGGTCTTGCCATGAGACTTTCCAGGCTTTGCCCAACCCCACGTTCTGGAAACCACAAGTGGAAGGAGGTGGATCTTGGGGATACCATGGAAAAGAATGGGAATTACAGAACACTTCATTGTACTCATATGGAACTTATACATAGACCAAGAGATAGGACAAGGTGAGACTGTGAATAGGACAAGGTGATACAGCATGGTTTAAAATCAGAAAAGGTGTGCATCAGGGTTTTATCCTTTCACTGTTCTTATTTCATCTGTATGCTGAGCAATTAGTACAAGAAGCTGGTCTATGTGAAAAAGAACATGGTATCAGGATTAGAGGAAGGCTTATTTAATAATTTGTGATATTCAGATGACAGCACCTCGCTTGCTAAAAGCAAGGATTACTTGAATTAATTTCTGATGACAACCAAAGATTGCAGTCTTCAGTATTGGTTGTAACTCACTGTAAGGAACACCAATATCCTCACAACTCCATATCAAGAATAGCACAATCCACATAAAATAGGGAACATCATGATGGATGGAGAAAGATTAACGTTGTCACAGAGTCCATTTTTCTCACATCCACAATGATGTTCATGCGCATGTTATACAAAATACTTCATTGGGTAAATCTGTTGCACAAGACCTCGTCAAAGTGTTGAGGGCCAGAACCATCACCTTGAAGACTAAAGTGGACCTGACACAGCCATGGTATTTTCAATCACCTCGTGTACATGTGAATGTTGGGTAATGAATCAGGGAGATTGAGGAAGAATGTATATATTTGAACTCTGGTGTTGATAAGAATATTGAAAAGCACTGTAGACTGCCAGTAAAACAAATAATTCTATCTTGGAAGACATACATTTAGCATGCTTCTTAGAAGCCAAGAATGGAAAACCTTCATTGCACATACTTTGGCCATGTTATCAGGCGAGCACATTCCTTGGAAAAGGACATCGGGCTTGTTGAAGTGGTGGGGCTTGAAAAAGAGGAAGACTCTTACGAAGATGGATGAGCAAAGTGGCTGCTTCAAGGGACTAAACCCAACCTAATTCTGAGGATGGCACAGTACTGGGAAGGGTTTGGCTCTGTTGTGCATAGGTTCATTAGGAATCAGAACTTAATAACATGCGCTTGTTGGACAGCCAGGGATCAGCAAATGCAGCTCAAAGACATATGCAGCACTTTGAATATGTACAGGTGGCTCTGAAGTAAAATGAAAATTTCTAAAGGATGTTATTCAGATAATGGGGATTTCATTTGTCTAGAAAAAATATATTTATGGCTCCAGAATTCTTTTTAAATGTTTGTCAGGGACAGGATTAGCTCTTCCGTCTCAAAGGCTTGCCAATCCCTGGTCTAGCCTAATGCTTCTTCCCTGCTCCAGGTCCTTAGTCATTCATTCCCACCGAAATATTCACTACCTGGTTCTTGTAGACACCAAATTCCTCAACAGTTCCCAGGCCCATGCCCAGTAAATGTTTAAGGATGTTTTTCCATTCTCTCAGGGAGAAAAAAAATCGAACATAAAAATTGTCACTGTTCATATTATTCTCAAATAAGTTCCACATTTCTCAGAAACATCCAAAGTCTCTCACCTAAAATGGTACCAGGTCTCTGCCATGTGTTCCACTAAAAGAGGAGAAAGCTGGAAAACAATTGGGCTCAGACTCAGGCAGATCCAGTAGCCAGACTGATCCGAGCAAGGAGAAGTGTCTGGCGGTGAAAGTACTCTCTGCTCACCTTTTCCCAACGTCTAGTCTCCTTAAGGTGAAATGAAGGAGACTCAGATGGACAAAATCGGGAACAGTGAACGCTGATCACAAGGAGACAGACTGTGGCCTAAAAGCTTTGGAACAGAGCGCTCAGGCACAGAATGAATCAGCATGGAAGGTAGTGATCTCCTTGGCCCGGGGGACATGCAAACAGCTAATAGATCATAAATGGGTGAAAAAACTATAAAAGAAATTGAAAGAAGACGAAGAACTTTGTGCCGGTGTCAATTATGTGTCAGGCACTCCGTTTGAACGTTGTATCTGTTCCTTCATTTAATACCCACCATAGTGCTGAGGAAGATATTGTCATTTGCACTGTGCCCACAAAGCACCTACAGCTGGAAGAAGGGGGACAACATTAAAATGCTATAACTCGTGAGTGGGCCTGATGACAAAGCTCATCCTTTTTTATTGGAACATACTGCCTCCTTAGCAGGGACCAGGGACAATGTACAAGATTCGTGTGTTCATATATACAAATATCTGGGAGTTTCCACAGACTGGGGTGGACCTGGGGACACAGGGGAGAGTGCCTGTGACACCAGTATCCTGGAAGGCAGTTCCAGCACCTGCTGAGCTCCACAAGCAGGACTTGACAGGCCAACACTCCTTTTCCTATGTATGTATAGATTGTGATTAGAGCTGTATGAGCCCCCAGTAAAATGAGATTTTTTTTGAAAACCAAACCATTTTTTAGGAACTAATCTAGGTATCATAGCATTTTATAGTTCAATAATATCAAGCAGTACTGTACAATTAGTACCACAATCAGTTTTAAAATATTTTCTTCCTTCTTGAACTCCTTGATATCAGTTCCCCTTTACCCCTACCCATCACCTCCCCTACTGCACCTCCCAGAGACTCTTATTCTAGTTGTCTCTGTAGGTTCATCATTCTTGGGTTTCATATACCAAATAACATAGAAAAACAAAAAACGAGTCAAGGTTACCCACAATGTCAAAAGACAACAGAGATAAACCCCAATATGAAAAAATATAGAGAAAATATTAAATTTCAGATCAATTCCAAAGTGTATCAGAGGGAAAATCAAGAGGAAAGGTTCTAACCATGAAAGTAAGATTTATCATTTTAATCTACTATAGTCTTTTTGTCTCCTAGTCTCTGTCTGATAACCAAGTTATTCCCATTCCTCAGTTACAGTTAGAGAAAATAGTGGAGGAAGTTTATTCCCTGTGTAGATCCTGAAAATGTATTTTTGGATTCCACTGTCATCCATAACCTCTGCACATCAGAATCTCACAATCTCTGATACTATTCCCTCCTCCTTCAGATTTGGATTAGCAATCCTTGAATCAATGATGTTGCTGTGCTTCTTCCATGTGCCCTTAGTTGACATCTCACTTAAATGGCTGCTTGTTTACAAACAAGCCTTTAAGATTCCAGACAGTATTTTATCTGATAGCCGGCATCATCTAATTTCTTCACCACACTTTTCTATTGCACTCATCAGGAGCAAGTGCTAATGCTCCTTTTGACCACCCTACTGACAAAAGCATACAAAAAATGTGCCCCCTCCACAATAAAAAAACAAACCCACTGCCATCAAGTCAATTATGATTCATAGCAATCCTGTATGGCATGGTAGAACTTCTCCATCACGTTTCTGAGACCATAAATCTATATAGGAGCAAATAACCTCATCATCCTCTCCTGGAGCATTGATCTTGTGATTGACAGCAATATATTTAACCCACTGTACAGCCAAGGTTCCTTGTGTTTAAACAGGGTTACCCAAAGGTGAATGCCCCATTCTTTTTCCAATTCATTCACCTAGAAGCAGCATTTCCCAAAGCAAGTCCTCAGAACACAGAGCCATAGTCTGTTGCTTAGACTAAGATGATGAGTCCAGGTGTTGAGCTTGCCTATAGGTTGCTCTTGTCACTGGAAGGTATAAGTAAATTCTGGTCCCTAGCAGAACTTCTTAAACATTTTCCACTCTCTACCCCTTCTTGCCTGAGCAAATTTTATTCAATCTCAGGTATATAGGTACATAAAACAGGTAGACAAATCAAATGCTTGTAGTAGTAGTTGTTGTTGTGTGCTATGAAACTGGTTCCAACCCATAGTGACCCCAAGCACAACAGAGGGAAACATTGCCCAGTCCTTCATCATCCTCACAAGTATTCCTATGTGTGAACCCATTGTTGCAACTATGCTGTCAATCCATCTCCTTGAGGGACTTCTTCTTCATTGTCCTGCTGCTTGACCAAACATGATGGCCTCCTCCAAGATCTGGTTTCCCCTGACAACATGGCCAAAGTATGTAGAAGTAAGTCTCTCAATCTTGCCTCTAAGGAGCACTCTGACCTTACTTCTTCCAACACAGATCTGTTTGTCAATTTAGTAGTCCATAGTACTTTCCATAGAATTCTTCAGCATCAAAATTCAAATGCATTGGTTCTCCTGTTTTGTTTTGTTTTTTCCAACTTTCATGTGTATATGAGGCGATTGAAAATACCATGGCTTGGGTCACCTACACCTTGGTCTTCAAAGTAACATTCTTGCTTTTCAGTACTCTAAATAAGTCTTCTGCGGTAGATTTACCTAATGCAAGTCTTCTTTTGTTATATTTTTTGACTGCTGCTTCCATGAACATCAATTGTGGATCCAAGCAAGACAAAATCCTTGACAACTTCGAACTTTTATGCATTTGGCATGATGTTACCTATTGATCCAGGTGTAAGGACTTTGGTTGTTTTTACATGGAGTTATAATCCATACCGAAGACTGTAATCCTTGGTCTTCATCAGCAAGTACTTCAAGTAATCCTCCCTTTTCTTTCACAGTTCTATGAGCAAAATATTGAATGATGAGGAAGCATCCAAAAAAGCTGGAAAGAATACACAGATTCACTGTAACAAAAAGAACTCATCAACACTCAGTGAAATGACTTGGCATAGTCAACAAAACCCAAGTAGACATCTTGTGGGTATTATCTGGTTGAGCCAAGGTCCAAATGATTATCAGCAGTGATATCCCTTGTTCCATGTCCTTTTATGAATCCAGACTGAATCTCTAGTAGCTCCCTGTTAATATACTACTGTAAACATTGTTGGTTGATCTTCAGCAACATTTTACCGCCATTTGATATAAGTCATATTGTTTTATAATTTGAGCATTCTACTGGGTTTCCTTTCTTTGAAATGGGCACAGATATGGATCTCTTCCATTCAGTTGACCACGTATCTATCTCCAAAATTTTCTGGCATAGATGAATGAGGGATTCAAGTTTTTAATCAACTTCATGAAATATTTGGATTGGTATTCCATCAATTCCTGGAGCCTGTTTTCAGTGCAGCTTGAACTTCTTCCTTTAGCACCATTGGTTCTTACTCATATGCTACCTCTTAAAAATGATAGAAGGTTGAATTGTTCTTTGGGGTACAGTATCTCTGGTACATTTTTCCATCCTCTTTTAATACCCACATCCATTCCACATTGTTCAATATTTTATCCATAGACTCTTTCGACATTGAAATTTGAGCCAAGATGACTCCAAGAATGTTTTTTACAGCTAACAGATACTCAAATCTTCCCCCTAAATCAGGCACCTTCAACAGATAGAAAAGGAGACAGAATTTTTAAAAGAAAAGGAAACATTAAGGGAATTAAGCAGTTGAACTCTGGGAGATGGTCCAAGGCTAGGATAGGCCATGATAGCTCCATCACTCTCTTCTGAAAAACTTCTACCCCATCAGGCAGCCTTGAATTCATTCGGTTCTCATTAGATGAGCACTGACTATCTACCAAGCATGGCGCTAAACACTGGCAAACAAAGATGAATTAGATGATCTGTCAGCCTGTGAGTCATTCATTTTACAATCATTAATTTACTGGTCTCCTCCCGGGTGACAAACACTACTATGTTCTGGGTTTACAGTGAAGAACAAACCAGATACGACCTATCCCCATTATGCTGAAAGTTTGTGTGGGTAGATGTGTGATTGTGTTTTTATTTGTTTGATGACTAATTAAAAATTGTGCTAAGTATTATCAAATCAAGGAACTATATTTCACAGCAAGAATAACAGGAAAGATCTGATCTAGCCTGAAACATCAGAAAAGGTCACTATGAAGAAGTGGCATTTGAACTGAGATGTGAAGAGTGGGACGAACATTCTGTGCAGTAGGGAAAGAGGTATAAAGACTTTGGCATAGCAAGAGTTTGACATATTCAGGGAGGCACTGCCAGAAGGACTCTGCTGGGGCAGAGGCCATGAGGAAGGGTGGCATGGGATGGAATGGGAAGGTGGTAGAACCTGACTAAGGAGGGTAAGTGGGAATTCAAAAACCCCACCAAGAATGACTTTCATGGAAAGAAGCCATTAAGTCTGTAACCTTCCATGGGAAATTTTAAGAAGTGATGTGTCAATTCTCTGGCTTCACAACTCAAGACTCCACTCATTGCCATCAAGTTGATTCCAACCATAGCAACCCTGTAGAACTTCTCCCTATTTCTGAGGATGTAAATCTTTTATTTATATTTATTTTCTTAAATTTTAATAAATCATTTTATTGAGGGCTCTTAGAGCTCTTATAACAATCCATACATCAATTGTATCAAGCACATTTGTACATATGTTGCCATCAACATTTCCAAACATTTTCTTTCTACTTGAGCCCTTGGTATCAGCTCCTTTTTTGACTGCTTCCTCCCCCCATCCCTCCCACCCTCCTGAATCCTTGATAACTTACACATTATTTTCAGCTTCATATTTTACACCATCCACTTTCTCCCTTCACCCATGTTTCTGTTGTTCATCCTCCTGGGTGGCGCAGAGAAAAGTTTTTGTATGTCCATCATTGTGATCAATTCCTCCTTTCTCCCCTTCTCTCCCAACTTCTTCCTGCCCTCATGGTATCGCTACTTTAATTTTTGGACCTGAGCGATTTATCTGTCCTGGATTCTGTGTATTCAGAGCTCTTATCTGTACCAGTGTACAGTCTGTGGTCTAGCCAGAATTGTAAGGTAGAACTGGGGTCATGATAGTGGGGGGAGGAAGCATTAACGAATTAGAGGAATGTTATATATTTTGTTGGTGCTATACTGCACCCTGGCTGGCTTGTCCCTTCCTTGTGACCCTTCTGTGAGGGGATGTCCAATTGTCTACAGATGGGCTTTGGATCTCCATTCCAACTCCCTTCATTCACATAGAAGTGGTTGTTTATTTGGAGTCTTCTGATGCCTGATACCTAATCCCATCAACACCTTGTGATCAAACAGGCTGATGTGCTTCTTCCATGTGGCTTTGTTGATTCCCTGATTGATGAACCTTTGTTTAACTTCAAGCTTTTAAGACCCCAATGCTATATCTTGTAATATCCAGACACCATAACTTTCTTCACCACATTAGCTTATACCCCCATTTTTCTTCATCAATCATGTTGGAGAGGTGAGCATCACCGAATGCCAGGTGATTAGGACAAAGTGTTCTTGCATTGAGGGACGACTTGAGTAGAGGCCTAGTGTCTGTCTGCTACCCTAATACTTAACCTATAAATATATGTACATAGACCTATACCCCTATCATTATATATTAATAAATTTATACATGTACATGCCTATGTTTATACCTCTATAAATGTCTTTTGCCTGCTAGTTCTTTCCTCTATTTCCTTTTATTTTCCTCATCTCCCACTTTCATGTTCGACCTTCATTCAGCTCTCTGT
Source organism: Tenrec ecaudatus (assembly GCF_050624435.1). Lineage (NCBI taxonomy): Eukaryota > Metazoa > Chordata > Mammalia > Afrosoricida > Tenrecidae > Tenrec > Tenrec ecaudatus. The sequence goes on along the minus strand of NC_134546.1, from coordinate 69,035,411 downwards.
ACTTCAAGGCTATAAATCTTCATAGGAGTAAAAAGCCTCATGGTTTTTCCCTTGGACTAGCTGGTGGGTTTGAACTGCTGATCTTGTGTTTAGCAGCCCAAAATATAACCCACTACACCACCAGGGCTCCTCTAACTTCACAAGTCACTGCCATTCTGTCAATTCCGACTGAAGGCAATGCTGTGGGACAAAGTAGAACTTCCCCTGTTCATATCCGAGACTGTACATCTTTATGGAAGTAAAAAGTTTCATCCTTCTCCGGTGGCTTCACAGAGGGGAAGGAGAATCACCACCATCCGCATCACCTGCTATATGCCGGCTTCTAGGAGGCTGGGGTCTGACATCCCTCCACCCTCCAGCTGTCCTTGTCATTTCGAATACCATCCCTCCCGCCCACAGCACTCTCTAGCTTCTGTGCTGGCCATTTCCTGTCATGGCCACAAAGAGCTCACAGAAAACATTCGAGATTATGGGAGTTGTTAACAGGCTACAAATGCTCAGGATACAATTATTTAGCAGTGACTGCCTGCAGGCAGGCCTCTTTCTGGTCTTTGGTCTCTCAGCTACATGGTCCCTTGGCCTCTACCCTGCTCATGCAATGTGACAAAGTTCTTTAGGGATGACAATAGATGCAAAAGGGCATGCCACTCCACTGTAAGCCTCAGTTCAAAGACACTTAGCTCTAGCTCTGTGAATCAGCAAACCTAGCTCCTCTAATTAAATGCTTGGAGAAATCTCATTCCAGTAGGCAATCAATGGCACTCAGCTTGATTTCCTCCGTGGGCTGGAAAGTCCACTGCCATGTCTCATCTTTGACTCTTGATTCTGCTGTATCACTCCTCTGTCACTTATTGACTGCCCCTCCTGGATCAAGGAGTTTCAATACGCAGGGATCTCAAGGTCCAAAGGACTAATTTCTGGCTCTTTTCAATAGACAGAGGTTAATAAGATCCTCCCCCACCCCCTTCTCTTTTTTTGTTGAAAAGTCTTCCATATGATTTCTTAAATAAAATAGTCATCTTTACAGCTTGGGGACCCAAGTTGTGTTTTTTCTTCACAGACCCGTACGTACAACCCTGCCAGCCTCTCCCCAAATGCAGTTTGCAGCAGGCACTAGGATTTCCCAATAAATAAGCAAATTTTCTTTTGATGCTCAATAGAAGCAAGTACATGGGACCAGAGAAAGGCCTTCCAGAGTGGAGGAATGTGTTCCCTCACGGAAGACAGTCTTGTCGCCCACTCCATCCACAAAGAGATCTTTGAAGTTCAATGGGGAAAGTATCGTGGTGTGCGGTGCCTGCTTGCCCATTCGGGAAGTTGAGCAGGGATTCGATGATCACTAAGCCTTTCACACCAGCCAGTGTGGCATCCAATGAGAGAAAGACACTTCTTAGTTGGAAGTATCCTTGCCTTGTTTTAGTTTGCTGGGGTGCAAACATAGCGACTTCAGCTCACTCCATTGAGTTTGACAGTCCAGCCCCCTTGGTGCTATATATACATCTTTGATTTCCTCTCTCTGTGCCATGATTCATGATATAGATTTAGATATAGATATAGATATAGATGTAGATGTAGATGTAGATGTAGATGTAGATGTAGATGTAGATATAGATATAGATATAGATATAGATATAGATATAGATATAGATATAGATATAGATATTTAACAATTTATTGGGGCTCATACAATTCTTATCACAGTTCATACATATACATACATCAATTGTATAAAGCACATCCATACATTCCCTGCCCCAATCATTCTCAAGGCATTTGCTCTCCACTTAAGCCCCTTGCATCAGGTCCTCTTTTTTTTTCCCCCTCTCTCCCCTTTCCCCCTCCCTCATGTGCCCTTGGTAATTTATACATCGTTATTTTGTCATATCTTGCCCTATCCGGAGTCTCCCTTCCCCCCATCTCTGCTGTCCCTCTTCCAGGGAAGAGGTCACATGCGGATCCTTGTAATCAGTTCCCCCTTTCCAACCCACTCACCCTCCACTCTCCCAGCATCGTCCCTCACACCCTTGGTCTTAAAGGTATCATCCACCCTGGATTCCCTGTACCTCCAGCCCTCATATGTACCAGTGTACAACCTCTGTCCTATCCAGCCCTGCAAGGTAGAATTCGGATCATGGTAGTTGGGGGGAGGAAGCATCCAGGATCTGGAGGAAAGCTGTGTTCTTCATCGGTACTACCTTGCACCCTAATTAACCCATCTCCTCTCCTAAACCCCTCTATGAGGGGATCTCCATTGGCCGACACTTGGGCCTTGGGTCTCCACTCTGCACTTCCCCCTTCATTTAATATGGTATATATATACATATATACATATACATATATATCCCACCCCCTTCTTATTCTGAGATGGTTCATTTTATACCCAACAACATGGCAGTTACAATCAGCAGTCACTCATAACTGAATCCTATCAGCATCTTCCCACACATGGTCCCTTGGTCTCTACCCTGACTGAGACCCATCAGGAAGATGTTTGGTGGGAATAACAAAGACCATGGCTAGAAATGCCATGTTAAATAATTCACTACACTGAAGAAAATGGTCACAATGATCTCTAAACTCTAACTTAAATGTAGTTGTCTCTGTGATTTTGCCATCAATAGAGAGCACAGGTGTTTTCAAATCGCATTATAGTTCTTGTAAATGTAGTGTTGTATTGCTTACGCCCACTACTACTTTGAAATTAGCACAATGACCACAACCACACCTATATCCTTTCTGTAATGTGGTGCTAAAGAAAGACATGAAGAAATTGAATTGTCTCCCAGATCTTGGACACCAAAATGGAAAGCATGAATGCAGACCCCTGTCAGATGCTATTCATGGCCAGACAAAGGAGGCAAGGCAATGTGCTCTGCTAAAGAAAATGAGATTTGGAAGGGAGCCAAAACAAATGAGTCTGAATGAGAATCCTGGATTGGTGGAGGAATAAGGCGCAATTGAGCAGGGTCACCAGGGGACTGCAGAGCCTTTAAAAGCCCCAGGCAATGTCACCACCCCCTGTGTCTCTCCTAAGCCTTCATTGAAGAGGAGTTGGTCAAGAAAGGTATTATCATATGACACAGGTCAACGTCTCTAAAAAGGTTTGTGGGAGTGATGCTTGGAACCAAAGGGGAGCCAGAGGTATCCAACACAGCAAATGCCTACACAGCAGGAGCTTTCTTGGTACCATCTCTTCCTACTGCTCCTGGACTGACTGCGGGAAAGTTCCCCCAAAGTGACTGAAGGAAATGGGTACACAGGTTGCTGCTTGGAACAGTTTTGCATCTAGGCCTATGGCCCTGCCTGAACCCTCAAGCCATATGAAGATTCCTGGAACCGGACTCCAGGCTACTCCTTTCCACTAGACCATGCAGAGAAAGTTGGAACAGAGAACTAGAGAATGATCCAGTTGCTTCTTTATATGGTGGAAGTATTAGAAACCTTGGTCTCTACCGCATATTCTTTTGGCCTTCCTTCTGATTTGGACATCAATGTAAACACCACTGAAAGCTTTGCCCACCCAAATAGATCAGGAAACAGTCTCAAAAAGGTAAATACCATGTCTGTAAACTTAGAAAATGCATCGTCTCATATGAAGCGGGCCTCATGACCCTCCAGAGGGCTGCATTTGATCTCTTGAGAGGGTTGAGTCAGAGGACAAGAGTCCCTGCTATGTCCCTGCTTTTAGTAACTGCACACTACCTACCCACATCTTATTCTAGCCTTTCTTCTCAACCAGAGGGACACAAAAGAAGAGGCAGTGCTTCAGAAAGTAGACATCCTAACCCAAGCCCTCCAAGTTTTCTACCTGTTGAACAGAGCTGATGAAGATACCAAGTTGTTCAGTGGATAGTCTGTCAAAAAGTACATCAGCGAATTTAGGAAGGGCTGCAGGTTGGGAGACAATGGCTAGATGAGAATGAGGATTCTGATGACGGTGATGAAGTTTGTGACAACCTCGCCCTTTCTCAGATGACTGGGTCACGAAGAGGAGCCTTCATTTTTTCTGAGCATAGTGACAGGTGGAAGTGCAAGGAACTAAAGATGATGGAGGATAGAGTAATGGTCCCAAGTTGAATTGCTACACGTCTTGGAAGATAGAAGAGATGAGACAGAAGGGAAGGGACCAATATTCCTGTGGAGCCCACCCCATTTAGGAGAGATGGTCATGGTGTAGGTTTCTCGGATGGGTTCCCCCTGTTCCTGCTTCTCAATGCTGAAAGAATTCATGGGGCAGAAGCATTTTTGTAAATCTAAGTAACTTTTAGGAGGGAGAGGGAAGTTTCAGGTAATACACTACAATCTTAATGTACTACATGCAGATATAGCACATGCTATCTCTAGAAAGTGTGTAAGGCATCATGGTGTGCGGGGAGGGTTCACAACTGAAAATAGCCACTTTGGAGGAGTTCAAAAAACACGTGGGAAAATGGCTGGTCAAGAGGAGGCCCAGAAACCCAGCAAGAAATGCTGGGACCCAAGGAGAGCACCTGCAGACAGAGAGCAAGCTGTGGAACCAAACAGGGGGAGAGGGCTTGTGTATGCACGCGTCGCCTAAGGGAGAGATCCCACCCTCCAAACTGAAAGAGAGGGCGCCTATCCTCCGTTTCCGCTTCTTATCCCCTCCTACCTATACATGGCAGTGAAGACCCAATGTGACCAGCTTTCTGATTTTTAAAGAGACCCGAGAGGTCTGTTCATTCGTGTGATAGCTCCTGGTTTTTGAATGCTGGCAATGAAGTCCAATTATAAAACAAACAAACCCTATGCAAGGTGTGTGTGTTTGCACCTGAGAGCTGGATGTAGAGGCCACCCTGGGGTCACTGGTGAGACTGGGCTCATTCCCAAAGGGATTCCTGGTACCTTGGGCCCAGTGTCAGGATACAGAGCCTCTGTTTGGGGAAAAAGCGGCCAGGTTCAGACTTGTTTTTAAAAGCTGATTATAAATGCTCTGGAAAAGAAAGGAATAAAAACGATTACGGTCACTCTAAGAAAGCATTTCTAGTCCGTGGATCATTTACTATTGATCATCGAAACACACGCACCTGTGCATGCCCTATGGCTGGCTTTCAAATCGCAGTATCTTTGGAGTTTTTAATTTATTTAGAAGCACTATAATAAGCAGCACATGACAATTACTTCCTTCAGTACTCCCTGTAATCAAGATAAATTATCTTGCTATTGGTGAAAATGGGATATGAGTTCTCTACAGGAGGATAAACTCCACATTATGCTCACCACATTTGAATTTTGCAGAAAATTCATTTTGGGGTCAATCAAAAACTCATTCCCCCAAACTTTTATTGCCATTCATCCGAAGTCACCTCCAGAAATAATTAACAAAACATACCAACAATTTAGTGTTTTGCCTAGCAGTAAATTGTTTTGCTATTATTACTAACCCCTTATAGAGCACTTGTGCCCTCAGACCAGTGGCATCATTTGAAACTCACAGGGGTATTATTACAAATGTATTTACATATTATTCATATTTATTTACAGCAGCCCTCCTTCTCTCCCTGCCATGCACAGGGACTCCTCTGCCTGCAGAGCTGACGGTGGGAGCAGAAGCAGTAGCCAGGGCTTTGTGAGCACACTCGTAGCCTGAGCTATTTCCAGGGTTGCTCCAGCCAGGAAGCAAGGCACACAGCCAAAGCCCAGTGATCACTGCCAAACCACTTCTTATGAAAATGGAAAGTACAATTAATCATATAGGAGTTTTTGTAAACACAGAAATTCAATTTGCATTCTCTCCCCTTTCATTTCTCCCTCTTCTTTTTTTTTTAATACTTTAATTGGGGGCTTTTAGATCTCTTATCGCAATCCATACATTCATCCAGTGTGTCAAACACATTTGCATATATGCCACCATCATCATTTTCAAAGCATTCTCTTCTCACTTGAGCCCGTGATATCAGACCCCCACCCCATTTCTTCTCTCTCCCTACCCGAACCACACTCCCTCATGTACCCTTGATAAGTTATAGATTATTATTTTCATATCTTACACCATCCTCCATAGCCCTTCATCTACTTTTCTGTTATTCATCCCCCTGGGAGGGGGTTCTAGATTGATCCTTGTGATCAATTCCACCTTTCTCCCCACACCCTCCCCTAATCCTCCTGGTATCTCTGCTCTCCTTGTTGGCCCTGAGGGGTTTATCTGTCCTGCTGTCCCTGTGTTGCTGGCTCTTATCTGTAGCAGTGTGCATGCTCTGGTCTAATCTGATTTGTAAAGTAGAATTGAGGTTATGATAGTGGGGGGAAGGAAGCATTAAAGAGCCAGAGGAAAGTTTGTATTTCATCGGTGCTATACTGGCTCATGTCTTCCCTGGGATCTCTCTGTAAGGGGATGCCCAGGTGATTTGCATTTCCTAGCTATTGTCTCTTTCACTAGAAAGGGACCTTCCACAGTGGTCCTTGTTCTTCCTGCCCTCTGCCCAAGCTTTCTGCAGGCCAGTGGGACGCCCCCAGGGCAGACCCCTCCAGGCAATCTTAAAGCTCTTCGTGTACATAACTTCTCCTGTGCTGTTGAGGTTTAATTTATTTTCCTCTTACTCCACATCATCATTAAAAAAGCTCTTTCTTTTCAGCAATCTTTCAGTCATATCTTCCCAAGTGACTTCTCACTTGCAGTTTGCCCAATCCTCCCCCAGAAAAGAAGAAAGGCTGCTGTGAGAAAGGAGAAGAGGAGACAGGAGAGCGAGGGAACTGCAGCCACATCAGCAAACACTCCCGTGTAATCTCAGTGGTGAGCCCTGGGCAGTAGGAGTGTGTGTGATCTTATTTTATTGTGTTCTCTGTTTTTCGGGATTTTACCACTTGTTGTCAGTGAAGATATGCACTTGGTCAGTGTCCCTAGAAAAAAAGAGTGTGATAAAAGTTTATTTCTTCGCACTTGACTGGAGGAGCATTCCCGGGAAAGCGAAAGTGCGTCTAGAAATCCAGACCCATTGCCATCAGGTGGAGGCTGTGGCAGGGAAGGTTGGGTGGAAATGGGAAGCCAACAATGGTGAGTTCCAGAATAAAGAAAATGCACCTCCCCCCAAACTATCATGATCCCAGTTCTACCTTACAAATCCGGCCAGAACAGAGCATGTAGATTGGTACAGATAGCAACTGGAAATCCAGGGAATCCAGGGCACTCTGAACCCCTCAGGATGAGTGGTGAGAGTGACAATACCAGGAGAGTGGAACGAAGGTGGGGTGGAAAGGGGGAACTGATTACAATGATCTACATATAACCTCCTCCCTGGGGGACGGACAACAGAAAAGTGGGTGAAGAGTGACATTGGACAATGTGAAATATGACAAAATAATAAATTATCAAGGGTTCATGAGGGAGTGGGGAGCGGGGAGGGAGGAGGAAAAATTAGGAGCAATCTTAAGCCAGGGCCTTACATGGAGAGCAAATGTTTTGAGAATGATGAGGGCAACAAATGTACAAATGTGCTTTACACAATGGATGTATGGATTATGATGAGTTGTATGAGCCCCAAATAAAATTATTTTTTAAATGAAGAAAATGTTCTAGAACTGACTGTAGTGATGGTTGTACAACTCTTCTTGATATGAGTAAATTATTGAATTGTGTGATATTTGAATTATTTGCCAATAAAACTAAAAAAATTGATAGGCTCATAGAGACCCTAGAGAATAGACTAGTACTTCCCCACAGGGCTTTCCAGACAACCATATTTACAAAAGCAAACAGCACATCATTCTCCTACAGCGTAACTGCACAACCATGTCCCCATAAACATATCCCAAATGGTGCAAGTTGTTCCCAGCTTCACCAGAAAACGTGCCTGATTACTCGGTCATTTCGACAGGGCTTCGTACACTTTCCTCACTCATAACCGCTTCTCACCCGAGAAATTTGTAACGCTGGCTGCCACGCACTGCCAGAAACCTCTCACATTCATTACAAGTTTGATTTTGACTTAATTTTTGGTCATGGCGTATTCAGAAACCTTTTACTGTCGCCAAATTGTTCACAACCCCACATTAAGTTAGATGACCCCAGAGGGGGTTGCATCCCATAGCTTAAGAAGCTTTGACTTGGAACATATCCAGAATGGTCACCAGGAACGATGTCACTTGCTGGTGCCTTTGTCTCTCCTGATGGCTTGCTAACTGCTCCACAGGTGCAGCTCATGCTACCCAATTCCTTGGGCAGCATCTGGAAAAGCCAGGGCGTCTCCATGAGCAGGCCCACGTGGTGAACAGGGGAAGCCAGCCCTCCTTCTCTCCCTACCATGCTCAGGGACTCCTCGGCCTGCAGAGCTGACAGTGGGAACAGAAGTCAGGGCTTTGTGAGCACACTCGTAGCCTGAGCTATTTCCAGGGTTGCTCCAGCCAGGAAGCAAGGCACACAGCCAAAGCCCAGTGATCACATTTACTTCTCTCTGATAGTAATAAAAGTGTTCCTTAAAACAGGCCATTAAATTTAAATGCATCTATCCCTTTAGTCTTTGCTTCTTGACGGCCTATTCCAACTTCTTTACATCCCAGGTACAAACTAGACACAGTGCTTTGAGACAGAGGTTGTAAACCGCGAAGCCCACAGGACCCAGACCAGTAGCATAAATAGTGACACACGCTCAGAGGCGGCCATGACAAGTGCAAGGGCTGTGGCGTGTGGATTCGTTCATAACTGCTCAGCTCCAGTCTAGCATTGTCACAGCTCATGTCTACTCTCCAACGATTTTAAATTGAAAATCAAGAATGGCCTGGATTATCTTCTATTTTATTGTTGAGATCAAATAAAAGTGCCTGGTCCAAATATTTTGGATCAAATAAAGCATGTCAGTTGACACTAGATTTTTACCTAGTTGACCACCAACCTGTGACATTTGTTTTTAAAAGCACAGTGTCAAACGTAGAATAACTTCATTTATCCAGCCTTTGCATTGCCCCTAAATATTATTTTATACTTACTAAGCATGCTGCATGTACATAACATTATTCAATGTAATGCATGGATATCCTTCTTAATTTTCATTACACTATTATTCTATATTGATCACATTGCTGATATCAGGTCATCTTGGCTCAGAGCACAGAATACCAGAACGATACTTACTTGTAGGCATTTGACTCTGTGGATCATAATAAGCTGCAGAAAACCTTGAAAAGAATGGGAACTCTAAAACACTTCGTTGTGCTCATGTAGAATTTGTACGTCGATCAAGAGGCAGTGTGCAAACAGATCAAGGGGATATTGCATGGTTTAAAATCAGGAAAGTTGTGCAGCAGAGTTTCCTCTTCTCACCATACTTGTTCAATCAACATATTGAGCAAATACCAGGAGAGCCGAACTATATGAAGAAGCGTGTAGCATCAGAACTAGGAGAAGGCTTATTAAGAACCTGGATAAGCAGATGACACAAGTTTACTTGCTGAAAGTGAGGAGGAACTGAAGTACTTGCTGATGAAGATCAAGGATAGTAGCCTTCAGTATGGATTACAACTCAGTGTAAAGAAGACCAAAATCCTCACAACTGTACCAGTAGGCAACATCTTAACAAATGGAGTAAAGGTTGAAATTGTCAAGGATTTTGTCTTACTTGGAACAACAATAAATGCTCATGGAAGCAGCAGCAAGAGATAAAAGCGATGTATTACAGTAGTTAAATCAGCTGCACAAAACCTCATTAGAGTACTGAAGAGCAAAGATGCTTCTTTAAGGACTAAGGTGCCTGACCGAAGCCATGGTACCCTCCATTGCATCATATGCATGTGAAAGTTGGACATTGAATAAGGAGGGACTAAGAAGAAGAGATGAACTTGAATTGTGGTGCTGGAAAAGAATATTGAAAGTGCTAGCGGAGAGGGAGGGGGAAAAAGGAGGATCTGATGCAAAGGGCTTAAGTGGAGAGCAAATGCTTTGAAAATGATTAGGGCAGAGAATGTACGGATGTGCTTTATACAATTGATGTATGTATATGTATGGATTGTGAGAAGAGTTGTATGAGCCCCTAATAAAATGTAAGGAAAAAAAAGTACTATGGACAAAAAAAGGAAAATGGGCCTGTCTTAGAAATAAGACCAGAGTACTCGTTAGAAGCAAGGATAACACGACTTCATCTTACATATTTTGGACATATTATCAGTAGAAACCAGGCTCTAAAGAAGGACATCATGTTGAGTGAAGTGGAGTGATTACAAAAAAGAGCAAGGTCCTCAATGAGAGGGATTGTCACAGTAGTTGTTTCAATGTGCTCAGGCGTAGATCAATTGTGAGGATAGTACAGGACCATGCAGCATTTGATTCTGTTTTGAATAGGTTTACTATAGCTAGGAGCAAATTCAATGGCACCTACCAACAATAACAACACTATCACCCTCACTAGACTACTTGTCTGTCAGTTGGTTTTACTGAGCTGTAAATTAACCAAAAATGTCCCTACCCATAAATGTGCACAGAAATCCAATCTCTAGATATACCATTTTTTTTAAGAAAGAAAGAAAATAACTTTGTTGAGAAGCCTTGAGCAAAGGACCCAAGAAGATTCCTAGGTTCTTCAAATATCTAGAGATTTTCAGAATTACAGGGAAATAGAGAGGTAATTTATACATATTTGCAAAAGAACGTGAGGTAAGACTAGGGATTGGGTGAATTTTTGTGCGCTTCCATTTGTAAAAGAGCTACGTAACTTTTAACTTACTGTGCAGGCATTCAGGAAGCACTGGTGTTTGGGCTCCAAGAAACCAGGAAGTTTACCTGAAGGGTTTAATAAATCTGACATTAATCCAAGTTGCAATCAAGATGTGTTGGTAATTATTGATTATTGGAATGTAAAAGTGGCAAACAGATATGAAGGATAACTCAAAACTCACTTCTATCTAGTCAATGCCAACTCATAGTGACCCTTATGATAGGGTAGAACTCTTCTTGTGGGTTTCTGAGACTGGAACTCTTTCTACAAGAAGAGAAAGACCTAAAGCTGTTGTTTGGGACAGCTAGTGGTTTTGAACTACTAACCTTGTGAACTGCACCGCAACACATAACCACTACACCAACAAGTCTGGTTTAAAAATAAGGCCTTGATGATAGAAATTATGCCAGAGAGCACATGATAAAACTTATAAGATCAATCACTTATTCACTGAAATTACATTTTTTCAACAACATGGCAGCTATGCATACGGGTCCTGCCAGATGGAATAAACAAGAATCAAGTAGACTACATCTGTGGAAATATACAATGGAAGGGATCAATATCATCTATCTGAATAAAATCAGGGGCCAACTACATCAAACTTATTCCTGAAATAGTATCTAAATTTAGGTTTGAACTTCCATATGGAAAATTAATGAAAGTTTACACTGCACTGAACTTAAACAAAATCAAAACAAGTCCAGGGAAGCCAAATTACAGTCTTGAATCCATTCTATCTAAATTAAAGGCTAATTAAAGGGATTCAACATACTGGATACTAATGACAGAAGACCACACAACTTGTGAAACGGCATCAAGGACATCATACATACAGAACTTGAAAGGTCATTAAAAAGAAAGAAAAGACCAAAGCAGATGTCAGAAGAATATCTGAAATTTGCATTAGAACAAAAGAAGCTAAAGCGGTAGGAGAAACGATGAAGCAAAAGCACTGAACAACCACATGGCCAGCCCCACTATGAGATATGACATACCTCACTGACCCATGGCCCTGCAGGGGACAGCAATGGAGACACAGTGTGGGAATTGACCCAACCTAAGCCCACCACACCAAGGTAAAGCACTGGGGGAGTGCAGTGGAACAGCAAGGGAATGGAGCAGCAAGGTCCCCAGGGAATACTGAAAGTGGACTTTGCAGCCCCGGCGTGGTGCCCCAAGAGACGGGACTGGAAAAGACTCCTAAAGGCCAACAAATGCTCCTTGAAATAACTGCAAGCTTTTCTTTCTTGATGTATTTTGTTTTGTTCTTTGTCGTGGTTTGTTGTTTTCTTGTTGTATACTGAAGCTTGGTTTTGCTATATCTTGTTTTTGTGCATGTTATTATCTCCACAGGTCTGCCTAAATAAGACATGCTGGATGAACTATCTGGAGGAATAATAATGGGACCAACAGGTACAGGGTGACGTGGGATACGGGGAGGTGGGGGGTAAGGAAGTGGAGTTAACAAACCCAGGGACAAGGGAACAAAAAGGGATCAAAATTGGTAGTCAGGTGGGTGTGGCAGGCCTCGTAGGGAATGATCAATGGTAAGTTACCGAAGAGGTATAGCTGAAACCCACGTGGGAACGGAGCATGATAGTGGGACAGAAGGAAAGTCAAGGGAAAGAGAGGAAAGAGTTAGTTGGAAAAGGGCATTTATAGAGGTCTAGACAAAGACATGTACATATGCAAATATAAATATATATGGATGGGGAAATAGATCTATGTGCCTATATTTACAGGTTTAGTATTAAGGTGGTGGAAGGACCTTGGGCCACTACTCAAGCACTCCCTCAATGCATGAATACTTTCTTCTATTAAATTGGCATTCTATGATGCAAAATCCTCCCGACACAACCGCTGAAGCCAAAGAGGGTGAACAAGCAAATGTGGTGAAGAAAACTAATGGTACCCAGCTATCAAAAGAGATAGTGTCTGGGGTTTTAAAGGCTTGAAGATAAAACAAGCAGCCATCTAGCTCAGAAACAACACAGTCCATATGGAAGAACACACCAGCCTGTGTGATCATGTGGTCCCGAAAGGATCAGTTATCAGGCATCAAAGAAAAAAAATCATATCATTGGGTGCACACCTCCATGATACAATCGCCGAGAACAGAGAGGTGCATAAGCAAATGTGGTGAAGAAAGCTGATGGTGCCCAGCTATCAAAAGAGACAGTGTCTGGGGTCTTAATGGCTTGAAGGTAAACAAGTGGTCATCTAGCTCAGAGGCAACTGAGCCCACATGGAAGAAGCACACCAGCCTGTGTGATCACGAGGTGTCGAAGGGATCAGGTATAAGGAGTCATCAGAAAAAAAAAATCTAGAGTGGCAGGTCTGGTGGGGAATGATCAAGGGTAAGGTTGCTTAGAGAAGAGGTATACTCTAGCCCAGGTGGCGACGAAGCATGGTAGTAGGGCAGGAGGAAAGTCAAGGGAGATGGAGGAAAGAGCTAGGAGTCAAAGGGCATTTATGAAGGTCTAGACAAAGACATGTACATGCAAATATATATAGGAGGATGGGGAAATAGATCGATGTGTCTATATTTATAGGTTAAGTATTAAGGTGGCGGAAGGACCTTAGGCCTCTACTCAAACACTCCTTCAATGCATGAATATTTTCTTTTATTAAATTGGAGCTCTATGATGCTCACTCTCCCGACACAACAGCTGGAGCCAAAGTGGGTGAAGAAGTAAATGTGGTGAAGAAAGCTGATGGTGCCCGGCTATCAAAAGAGATAGTGACTGGGGTCTTAAAGGCTTGAAGATAAAAAAGCGGCCATCTAGCTCAGAAGCAACAAAGTCCACATGAAAGAACACACCAGCCTGTGTGATCGAGTGGTCCCGAAGGGATCAGTTATCAGGCATCAAAGAACAAAAAAATCATATCATTGACTGCACACCTCCATGATAGGATCGCTGAAGAAAAATGGGTACATAAGCAAATGTGGTGAAGAAAGCTGATGGTGCCCGGCTATCAAAAGAGATATTGTCTGGGGTCTTAAAGGCTTGAAGGTGAACAAGGTGTCTGGGGTCTTAAAGGCTTGAAGGTGAACAAGCGGCCATCTAGCTCAGAAGCAAAAAAGCCCACATGGAAGAAGCACACCAACCAGTGCGATCACGAGGTGCCAAAAGGACCAGGTATAAAGGCATCATGCAAAAAATATATATATGTGTGTCTGTATATGTCTGTGTGTGTATGTTTATATATATACACACATATACACATATATGTGTGTGTGTGTGTATATATATATATATATATATATATATATATATATATATATATATATATATATATATATATATATATATATATATAATATTGAATGAAGGGGGAAGTGCAGAGTGGAGACCCAAGGCCCAAATGTCGGTCAATGGAGATCCCCTCACAGAGGGGTTCAGGAGAAGAGATTGGTAATTGAGGGTGCGAAGTAGTACCGGTGAAGAACACAGCTTTCCCCCGGGTACTGAATGCTTCCTCGCCCCAACTACCATGATCCGAATTCTACCTTGCAGGGCTGGATAGGGCAGAGGTTGTACACTGGTGCATGTGGGGGCTAGAGGCACAGGAAATCCAGGGTGGATGATACCTTCAGGACCAGGGGTGTGAGGGGCGATGCTGGGAGAGCGTAGGGTGAGTGGGTTGGAAAGGGGGAAATGATTACAGGGGTCCACGTGTGACCTCCTCACTGGGCGAGGGATGGTAGAGAAGGGGGGAAGGGAGACTCCGGATAGGGCAAGATATGACAAAATAACAATGTATAAATTACCAAGGGCACATTGGGATGGGGGAGTGGGGAGGGAGGGGAAGAAAAAAAAAGAGGACCTGATGCAAGGGGCTTAAGTGGGAGCCAATGCTTTGAGAATGATTGGGGCGGGAAATGTATGGATGTGCTTTATACAATTGATGTATGTTTATGTATGGATTGTGATAAGAGTTGTGTGAGTCCCTAATAAAATGTAAAAAAAAGAAAAAAAAAGAATGACGAGGGCAACAAATATATAAGGGTGCTTTGCTCAATTGATGTATGTATGGATTGTGATAAGAGTTGTATGAGCCCCAATAAAAATATTTATTAATTTAAAAGTCTTACCACAGTGAATGAAGGGGGAAGTGCAGAGTGGAGACCCAAAGCCCATTTGTCGGCCACTGGAGATCCTCTCTCAGCGGGGTCCATGGGAAGAGATGAGTCAGTCAGGGTGCAATGTAGCACCAATGAAGAATTTAGCTTTCCTCCAGTTCCTAAATGCTTCCTCCCCCAAACTACCATAACCCGAATTTTATCTTGCAAGTGTGGATAGAGCAGAGGATGTATACTGGTGCAGATAAGAGCTGGAGGCACAGGGAATCCAGGGTGGATGATACCTTCAAGACCAGAGGCATGAGGGGTGATACTGGGAGGGTAGAAGGTGAGTGGTTTGGAAAGAGGGAACCGATTACAAGGATCTACATGGGACCTCCTCCCTGGGGGATGGACAACAGAAAAGGGGGTGAAGGGAGATGCCAGACAGGGCAAGATATTACAAATGAGGAAGGAGGGAGCAGGGAGGGAGAAGAAAAAAGAGGACTTAATGCAAAAGTCTTAGAGAGTAAATGCTTTGAAAATGATTAGGTCAAAGAATGTACAGATGTGCTTTATACAATTGATGTATGTATGGATTGTGATAAGAGTTGTATGAGTCCCTAATAAAATATTTTTTTAAAGAAGAAAAGAAATTATTACGGAGACAAACTGGTTGAAGAACAACAATCCACTACTCTGCTTCACAAGCTTACAAGATGCAGAAAGAACTATCCATGAATAAATATGACATTTGGAAATTTCTGGGTCTGGTCCTGTTCTAGGGATTGGTGGCGCAACGCCTGCAGAAATGGCATTGGACCACGAACAAATTACTTGCAGCTCAATTTTTGGGAACCTTCATGTTAGAATACTGATATTCGTTGATTATGGAATTTTTTCAATTCAAAAATAAAGAAGAATTTGGGTACAAAATTACGGACATAATTAGACAACCAGGGAGGTTAACTACTCCCCTTTCCAGTGTTGGTCTCCCGGAGGAGGATAGCCACAGGGGGGTGAGACTGGGGTGGAAATTTTTAGGACAAGTTTTTAAGAGACATACACACATAGAGTCGTACTGTGTAATCTTTGAGGATTATATTTTCTCCAAGCAAAGTACCTCAGATAGATCCATAGAACAGTCTCCAGTGCCTGCTTGTTCTTTTAATGTCATGGGAAAATCTTCTGACTGTTAATTTTAGTCCCTGGAATCAAAAAAGTGTCATTTTCACCCAAAAGGGGTTTTAGACCAGAGAAATAACAGCAACAGTGTCTCAGCATTATGCACACAATTACGGGATAGATGTTCCTCAGGAAAAATCATAATCTGACAATGACAGTGCTCAGAGAAAAGATGACAGTGAGGAAGATTCTACAACCGAGCTCTGTGATGGGCAAACGTGGTGCTCTATTGTCTTCGGGTATGGATGAGGCAGTTCCACCAAGATTCCCATTTACTGGAGCACCTGTTATGTATGTAGACCTTGAACACAAGAACGCTTTGGCGTACCTACGATAATTTCTGACCGATGAGGTCATCGAAAAATTGATTACAGGGAGGAACCCTTCAAAGAGCAACAATCCGCTACTCTGTTTCATAAGATTTCTAGAATTTGAAAGAGGGATTCAGTGAACAAAATTATTTTGGATATTTCTTGGCCTGATTATTACTTCAGGGAGTGGGATGCAACACCAGCAGAAATGGTATTGGACCTGGAATAAATAACTTGCAACTCGGTTTTCTGGAGCCGTCATGTTAGAATACCAATATTTGTTTATTATGAAAATTTTCACTTCACAAATAAAGAAGAATTTGGATACAAAATTACTGATATTATTGGACAGCCAGGGAGGTTAACTGCTCCCCTTTCCAGTGTTGTTCTCCCAGGGGAGGATAGCCTCAGGGGATTGAGACTGGGCTGGAAATTCTATAGGGCAAATTTTTAAGAGACATACACACATAGAGTGGTACTGTGTAAACTTTGAGGATTATATTGTCTCCAAGCAAAGCACCTCAGATTGATCCATAGAGCAGTCTCCAGTGCCTGCTTGCCCTTTTAATGTCATTGGGAAAAATCTTCTGACTGTTAATTTTAGTCCCTGGCATCAAAAAAGTGTCATTTTCACCCCAAAAGGGGTTTTAGACCAGAGAAATAACAGCGACAGTGACTCAGCATTATTCAGGGAATCACAGCATAGTGGTTCCTCAGGAAATTCATAATCCAACACTGACACTGCTCATATAAATGATGACAGTGCTCTATTGTCTTCGGGTATGGATAAGCCAGCTTCATCAAATTCCCATTCATTGGAGCACCTGGTATGTAAGTAGTGGATGACCACTACAACCTTTTGGTGTAACTACTATTATTTCTGATCGCTGAGTTCATTGAAAAAATTATTAAGGAGACATACCTGTTGAAGAGCAATAATCCACTACTCTGTTTCATAAGATTTCTAGAAGCAGAAAGAGGGATCCAGTGAACAAAATGACCATTGGAAATTTCTGGGCCTGAGGTGTCGAAGGGATCAGGTATAAGCCATCATCATCAAAAAAATATCTTACCATAGTGAATGAAGGGGGAAGCGCAGAGTGGAGACCCAAAGCCCATTTGTCGGCCACTGGAGATCCCCTCACAGAGGGGTCTAGAGGAGGAAATGAGTCAGTCAGGGTGAGACGTAGCACCGATGAAGAATACAGCTTTCCTCCAGTTCCTAAATGCTTCCTCTGCCCCCATTACCATGATCCGAATTCTACCTTGCAAGTCTGGATAGAGCAGAGGTTGAATCCTGGGTGGATTATACTTTCAAGACCAGAGGTGTGAGGGGCGATACTGGGAGGGTAGAAGGTGAGTGGGTTTGAGAGGGGGAACAGATTACAAGGTTCTACATGTGACCTCCTCCCTGGGGGACGGACAATAGAAAAGGGGGTGAAGGAAGACGCCGGATAGGGAAAGATATGACAAAATAACAATTTATAAATTATCAAGGGCTCATGAGGGAGGAAGGAGCAGGGAGGGAGGGGAAGAAGAGGACTTGATGCAAAGGGCTTAAGTGGAGAGCAAATGCTTTGAAAATGATTAGGGCAAAGAATGTACAGATGTGCTTTATACAATTGATGTCTGTATATGTATGGGTTGTGATAAGAGTTGTATGAGTCCCTAATAAAATGTTTTTTAAAAAATGAAATTTCTGGGCCTGATCATTCCGTCATGGCGGGGGCGCAACACCTGCAGAAATGATATTGGACCAGGAATAAATTACTTGCAATTCCATTTTTGGGAACCTTCATGTTAGAATACAGATATTCATTGATTATGAATTTTTTTCACTTCAAAAATAAAGAAGAATTTGGTTACAAATTTACGGACATAATTGGACAGCCAGGTAGGTTGACTGCTCCCCTTTCCACTGATGTTCTCTCAATGGAGCATAGCCACAGGTAGGCAGAAATGGGACAGAAATTGAAAAGGGCAATTTTTAAAGAAATATACACACACATAGAGTGATACTATGTAACCCTTGATGTTCACATTGTTTCCCAGCAACAACCTCAGATTTGTCCCTACATCATTCTCCAGTGCCTGCCTGCCCAGGTAATGCCATTAGGAAAATTTTCTCACTTGAAATTTTAATTCATGGCACCAAAAAAGTGTCATTTTAATCCAAATGGTGTTTTAGACCATTGTCCCCTGCACACCCAACCGACCCCCTCTTCCCTCTCATATGTGTGCGGGTGTGCACACATGGAAAACGATCCATGGGATACTAGATGAAGTGTGAACAATTGGTTTCCACCTCCAAAGTGTCTTGGGTGGGTCCTAAGCAAAGCAGGTCACTTAGAATGAAAGTATTTGAACTTTTCTAAGAAAAACAAAACAAAAATCTTACAGGTAGAAATAAAATGAAGGTACAGTGCTAAAGTATATTCTAAACTGATAACAATTTTCTTGCTAGGAAGATGACTTTAGATACCTGAAAATAACAGAAGTCATAAATGTGTGTCACCAAAAGGAGCAAAATACAAATAACAAAATAAAACCACCAGGGCATTAACTTAAACCAGAACAGGAGAACACAGGGACGTCTCCCTGGTCCTCTGGGAGTGCCCAAATGTTGCGTCCAACCATACCTATTCTCCCATTCAGGATGTGCACTCCAGTTTCTATAGCCCTCAGTACCGGGCCCAGCAACTAGGGTGGAGGAACTTCTCTCCGAGGCCTTTCCCTAGTTGCGGTACAGGACAGAATCCAACAACTGGGGTGGAGGAACGTCTCTCTGAAGCCTTCCCCTACTTGCGGCACAGGCTCAGGAGATCACCCGTTCCCGGGATCTCACTTGTCCCGCTGATGCACAACCTGGTCACCAAGAATCTCGGTGGGACCTCCAAAATGTTGTACATGCGCCGGACAAGAACAACTGAGACGTGAGATTGAAAGAAATAGAAAAGTTTATTAAGAAGAAGAAGAAGAAGAAGAAGAAGAAGAAGAAGAAGAAGAAGAAGAAGAAGAAGAAGAAGAAGAAGAAGAAGAAGAAGAAGCAGAAGAAGAACCGGCGTAGGGACCAGCGACCTGAAAAGAAAAAAATGGATCGCTGGTCCCCTGCTTACAGACTTGGGTTTTTATGAGGTTTAATTAAACTGCTGAGCTGTGCAAGCAAGCTGGTACAGAAGCAGAACTTGCTGTTAAGCAGCGCAACTGAGTAAGCTGGTACAGAAGCAGACTTTGCGGTTGCACAATTTCATGGTCCAGGATAGTCTTTTGCTGATTTTAAGAACAAGGGGCTATTTTTTTTAGGCCCGTGGTTGCATTTTAGGACTGGTGCAGAATATTTGCTTAGTATAAATGGCTTTACTTAGGCTAACTATTACAAAGGTACTGGTGAAAACCTTTGCAGCAAGGAAATAAACAACTTGGAAGAAAACGTACTCTGTCCCAGGGGAAAGGGGCGGCAGGGCTTCTAGACCAATAGACATTTTGCAGGAGGAAAGGAACTGTTAGGAAGCCATATCTCAGAGCCAGGTTCAGGATGTGTCCCTTTGGATCAAGGCTCAGTCAAAACACCAGAGAAATGCCCATGGCCCAATCCCTGCCACAGCAATGACCCTCATCCAGTGAAAATAACACCTGGGTGCATCAGGGAAGTTAACATCAAGATTCTCTTTAGGGAGAGATCAAATGAAGACAAAACCAAACAAACTTTAAAGTGAGTTTTTATAGAGGAATCTGGGACCTTTGGTATTTTAAATTAAAAAAAAAACAAATTTAACTATGATGTGCATTGCTTATACTTTACTTAAAATGGATCCCTGACCATATTTTCACAAATATTGACCATAAAAGTCTAGCAGAACTTGGGTCATAATCAGTCATCAGGAGAAAACCTCATACATAACACAATGTGCTGATATGTGCAGTCATATTGGAAATGCCCAGTTATCCACAAAAATTATGGGTAATACAAAATAGTAAGAAATAGGTTGTAACAGATACAACATCAATATGAAATTGACACTTGACACAGAGACCGGTACCATAAAGTTAAATATGAAACTCAAACTAAATTGTGTGATATGATAAAAAATATAAAGGAAACTGTCAAATGTATTATAAATCATATCATAAACAAGGTCACAAAGATGACCTAATGAAAAGAAAAACATAAAGTGGGTATTTATTTGGGGGATACAATTAAAAGAGAATAATAAAGAACACTTCTAGAAAATAATGTAAAATAGGTGTAAGGAAAACAAAAACTACACTGTAGAGAAGATCATAGAGAAGATTGCAGCTCAGAATCCTTTCTTCACCTGGAGTTCTGGAGTCACTCTGCCTTCTTCCCGCCTTCTTTCACATTGATGCGTGGAAATGGCCTGCACAGCAATGGAGCTCAGCATTCAATGAATATGACTATAAAAGGGTTCACAGGGGATGTGTACTCAGGACATCAGAGTAGGAGTGTAATCTGTGCTCTCACCACTCCATAGTACATAGACCCACCACTGGTTTAAAAGAATCTAGAGATGGAAACAGTGAGGCACAATGTCTGAGTTCTACAAGTCCTTGACCAACCCTGCAAGCTGCACTTGGAGACAGTAAGGCAGGTGCTCAGATAAAGCATTACCAAAATTTCACGTTTCAATCCCTGAGCTGCTCACCTCTGAGAACTACCCCCAAGAAGAGGAAGAAATTGACATGCTCTAGGAACGAAGCCCATGATTCCCAGGTGTATTATCCAGAGTGAGTAAGACCTAAATTTAAATAAGTACATCATGAGACACTATCTGATGGACTGTGTGGAGATTGGATGTGAGTCGTACTTTTGTAATAAAGTTAAAACGGGGATCATTTGGGATGAGAATGTTGACTATTTCCTTTGAGAACACAATCCTGTCCATGACTTCTTCATTCATCAAGACCACGGTCCGGTTTTCTCAGGCCACAGAAAGTGATGAGGAAGATGGTTGAGGAAGCGGACATGGATTAGGATGGAGGATGACTGCAGAAATAAAGGCAGTGATCATGTACTCTCATGGATTTACACATTTATAAGATACAACAAATCCAAGGACATTTAAAATGTCAGAATGCATTTTCTCTTCTTCATTAGATTATGGTAATATAAAATATTCAAAATTTTGAAGATCAACTAAATCTAGCAATCTCACTGAATTCAGCCAAAAGTGACTCCAATTCAATGTTTGTTGTAAATAGGAATAGCTTTTGTGAGTCAATATAAAGGAAGAACTTTTCTTCAACAGCTACGCTGATGTGTCCACTCAAGAGTCATTCTAGTGTGGAAAGAGTATATGTCACACTAAAGCAACTTACCTTTGACACAAAGATATTTCTTATCTAGAAAGTAGTCAACAATAATGTCATTCACACCCAATCTTATACTGAAATATCTGAAATTGTTCATCTAAGGTTGGGTGTCCCTAGATACTGGAAATGTTACCAAGATCGTAAAATAAATTAGTAGCAAAGTCACCAGAGTAGTGTGAGGTAATCAGGACAAATAATCTGGTAAACAGGACAAATGTGGACCCCTGGGTGAAATCAGTGGGATAACATTATGTGGGATTGTGAAGGTGAAGATACAATATCTGACATGAATAACAGAATTATCCTGTTGGCCCTAGAGATCTCCCTGGATCCTGAATTCGCACAGATAAGTTTGTGGCTGCCTTGACAATCATGGGCAACAGTTTCTGGAACATAGACAGATACAATCATAGGCCACTATGGTTAAGAAAAGCAACAACAACAAAAAACAAACAGACAACAACAAAAACAAAATCTGTGTCATTTGAAGAAACAATTCAATAAAAATATGTTGACTGGCTATATTGTGACTAAATCATTGTCAGGGAACCTAACAAAATGTGGTGGAAGAATACACTCTCAAACCTTGAGCCAAGAGTCAAACCTTAATAGTCATATTTACCCAGCCCCCGTTTCCCCTGAGTCTGATTGGGAAATATTTAACTGAGCATCATGGGAACTCTGATGCAGGAACTCCTGGAAGAATTACCTCTTGTCCTTAAGGCAGTCTGTTTGTTGCTGTAACACAGACTATATTCTTCTGTTACAATATAACTTTTGAATTCACAGATATCAAGAGTCGACTCAGAATTGTTTTTTTAAAACAGGGAGAGATTCCTTAGGGAAACTGAGATTTAGATGCATCCTCAGATCATCACAAGAAACCAGCCTGGAAGCTTCAGCTGCACCTGCTCCTGGGTCTGAGTCCTATGCTCTGTGGGTCCTGAGCGCCCCCTGGAGACCAGTCTCCTCTCTGCAGGGGAGGTTTGTGTCTGGGTTCTCACGGACTTTTACTCACTGTGTCCCTTGCACAGTAATACACGGCTGTGTCCTCGGTTTTCAGGCTGTTCATTTGAAGATAGAGTCTGTTGTTGGAGTTGTCTCTAGATATGGTGAATCGGCCCATTACTGAGTCTGTGTAGTATGCATCACCACCAGGATTAATAATTGAGACCCACTGAAGTCCCTTCCCTGGAGCCTGACGAACCCAATTCATCCAGGAGTCACTGACAGTGAATCCAGAGGATGCACAAGAGAGTTTCAGAGACCCCCCAGGCTTTCTTAGGTCGCCACCAGACTCCACCAGCTGCACTTCACCCTGGACACCTGTAAACACAGAGGCACTGGGATTAGATGACACAAATACAAACACATGCACTCACAATTACCCACACACAGAAGGATCTACAATGATTACCATGTAAAATGGACAAAATGAAAGCCAAGGTTGTTGCAAAATTCATGATGTGTCCTCTGGACTAACTCGTGGGCACAAAATGGAAATAGCAGTGACCCCAGGGACTGAACTGTTCTCTGAGATCTCCCACATCAGGGGCTGTGGCTGGGTTATCAGCAGGCAGAGAGCTGCATTTGCATGTCCCCTGATATTTAAAAGCAGTTAAGTTGAGAATATGGGCAAGAGTTCTCCCTCAGACTCAGAGAAACACAAGCATTCTCAAAGGACAACATAGCTCTTAAGCAAGTTATTATCAAATATTGCTTTAAATGTTACATATTATCAATATTTCAAAGTAGTTTTGTATTTATAAACTTTATATTATATACACAACAACCTTTGTGGTATAGAGCTCACAGTGTATCCTCTCTCATTTCCCTGAATATGAAAATACACATGGTGATAGTAGACTGCTCTATTATCTGTTTCTTATGTGGGTACATTATTAGATTTCCTTGTTCTCCAAGGAATTTCCACATTTCAGTGATATTTTTAAACAGTGTGCATGAAGTTGATCATAAAACTTGCCCAGAAAACATGTGGAATGGTGCTTCCTACCTTGTTTCTGTTTTGGGGGGATTCTGGTCCTCCTTCTTTTGTCATGATCAAGAAATCTGGATATTTACCACCTGACTTAATCTTCCAAATCTGTCCGTTTTCTTTTTTTTTTTAAAGAAAAACTCATACTTGTTTAAAATATTTTAAATCTTTCATACCTTCTCTTCACCTGTTTCAATTTCAGGTGTGTATCTTTTAAGTTCGTTTCAAAATATATATTTATCATTTTATTGGAGCCTCTTACAGCTCTTATAAGAATCCACACATCAATTGTATCAAGCACATTTGTATATATGTTGCCATCATCATTTTCAAAACATTTTCTTTTACTGAAGTCTTTGGTATCAGCTCCTCTTTTTACACTCGCTCCTCCAACCTCTAATCCTCATGGCTCTTGATAAATTATTATTTTCATATCTTACAATGTCCACTGTCTCCCCTCACACAGGTTTCTGCTGTTTGTCTGTGTATGTTATATATACATCAATCATTATGATAGGTTCTCCTCTTCTCTCCCTTCTCCCCCTCAACCCTCTACCCTTATGGTATCACTATTCCAATTATTGTTCCCGAGGGGTATCTCTCCTGTATTCTGTGTGTCGAGAGCTCTTATCTGTACCAGTGTACATGCTCCTGTCTAAGCCAGTTAGTAAGATAGAACTAGGGTCATGGTAGTGGACAGGAGAAACATTAAAGAACTAGAGGAATGTTGGGTATTTCATTGGTGCTATAGTGCCCCCCTGGCTGACTCATCCTTTCCTTGTAACTTTTCTGTGAGGGGATGTCTAATAGTCTACAGCTGGGCTTTGGGTCTTCACTCCGACTCCCCTTGCTTGCATCTCTATGATTGTTTTGATTCTTTTGGTGTCTGATATTTGATGCTATCACCACTTCATAATCTCATATGCTGGTGTGCTTCCTCCATGTGGGCTTTGTTGCTTCCCTGCTAGATAGTCGCTTGTTTAACTTCAGACCTTTATGACCCCAGGTGTTATATCTTATAATAGCCAGATACCATTAGCTTTCTTCACCACATTAGCTTATGCACCCATTTTGTCTTCAGTGCTTGAGTCAGGAAGGTGAGCATCACAGAATGCCAAGTTATTAGAACAAAGTGTTCTTGAGGAAGGACTTGAGTAAAGGCCCAATGTCTGTCTGCTACCTTAATACTTAACATATAAATATATGTTGCATATAAAAATAATCGTAGGTGTAAATCCCTATCATTATAGGGTAATATGTTTACATATATACATGCCTATATTTAACCGCTATAATTGTCTTTGCCTTCCTAGGTCTCTCCTCTATTTCCTTATACTTTACTCTTATCCCACTCTCATGTTCAACCTTTATTTGGCTCTCAGTAATTCCTCTCAGCTATATTGCACTTGATCAACCCCCACCAGGAATTCTCGCCCTCCTCACGATCGGTTTTTTAGATCTCTTGCTGTTCCCTTGTTTTTGGTTTGACTCTCCCTCTCCCCTTGTGATACCTCTCCCCTGTCTCCCAGGAACTGTCAGTCCCATTGTTTTCTCCTCAAGATTGTTTACCTTGCTTACCATACAGAGAGAGACATGAAAAGAAAAGAAGATCGGGTGGAGGGAGGAGGTCAGCCATAAGTAGCAAACAGGTCTGCCTTCTCATCTTAATTAATGTTTTCCTATGGAGTGTGATGAGGTGCCAAGCCGTGCCCTCCAAATCTTTAGTATATTTTCCGGATTCCTTGGGGACTTTGTTGCTTTGCTTCCCTTGCTGCTCTGTTGTGCTCCTTTGTGTTTGACCAGGTGTTGGCTGGTCAGACCTGGCACAATTGTCACATTGTGTCTCCAGTGTGGTCCCTGGGGTGCTGTAGGTCAATGAAGGGCTATCATGTCTCCCCTAGTGGGGACGGCCCTACGGTTTTCTCTGTGCCTTGACTGCTGTGAGCAGGAGTGTCATCCTCACGTCTTGCTGGATCAGGATGCATTTCTCTCTTGCTCCCTCGCTCATCCTCCCTCTTAGTCTGTTTCTGTGTGGTCTGGGCAGACCCACCACTCTCCCAGAGCTGTATCCTCAGTGCTGTCCTCTGTCTTGCAATCTTCTGAGGAGGGTGTCGTGGAAGATGGGTTTGGGGCGGACCCCACAGGCATCTCTGCTAGTTTGCTGCTTCATACCACTATGTTATCCTCAAGGCATGGTATACCAGGTTGAGGTCTGGTCCCTCTCTCCCATTCCTGTGGAGACAAACAACACCCTCCCCACCATGTAGGTTAGTGCCCTGTTCCCCCAATACCCATGTCTTCTGCTTCTTCATCTTTTCTCCTCCTTTTTAGGCAGCTGGCACATTCATCCCTGGGTGGGTCTGACCCCTGCCAGAGTGCCGGGCCCTCATCCCGGGAGTTTATGCCTTTAGTGACTTTCCCCCTGTGCCCCTTGTGCTTGTTAAGCTTCCCTCAGTGGGCTCATGCTGTACTTGTCCTTTTCTGCTTGGTTCACTTTGCTTAGCTTAATTTCCTCCAACTCTTCCCATGCGATGATATGCTTCAGGCATTCATCAATGCTTTTTAAAGGATGTGTAGGACTCCATTGTATGAAGGTTTTATAATACCTTCATGTGTTGATGGAAATTTAGGTTTTTTCAAGGTCTTTTGGAACTTTGCCGCGATGAACATTGGAGCCCAGATGTCTGGCCATGGTCTATTTCTTACCTCTTCTGGGTATATGCCCAGTAGGGAGATTGCTGGGTCACATGGTAGCATGATTTCCGTTTGTTTTAGGTATTGCCAAATCGATTACCATAATGACTGCACATACCTACAAATCCACCAGCAGTGGATGAGACTTCTTAGCTCAGCACACCCACTCCAACACTTGTTGATGTCTGATTTTTTTAATTGGACCATCTTTGAATGTGTTATGTGATATCTCACAGTGTTTTCATTTGTTTTCCCTTATGGCTAATGATATGGGACATTTTTCTCATATGTTTATTGGCCATTAGGATTTCCACCCCTGTGAAACTTCTCTTCAGGTCCTTTGCCCTCCTCATCATAGAGCTATCTGTTTTTTTTTTGTTTTTTTTTTTTAGGTATAAGGCCTTTGCCTGATATGTCCTGGTTAAAGTTGTTTTCCAAGTCTGTGGGCTCTCTTACTACTCTCTTGGTGAAACCTTTTGTTGTACACATGTGTTTTATCTTCGGTATATTCCACTTATCAATTTGTGCTTCCTCTGTGTTTGGGTCCTTCCAACAGTCTGTTTTCATATAATTGGGTTGCTTATATTTCCTGGTATTTAATTTATTTGAGTCCACTTATTTATTACTTTCCCCTACTAGCCTATGACATGGCATACTCATCATTTTCTAGTTCTGTTAGATAGAAATTGAGGTAGTTAATTTTAGAGTTTGAGTTAGTTTATTGTACCAACCTGGCTGATAAACACATGTGGGATTAATTGAAGGGTGGGGGATAAATGGATCAGTGAGCCTCACCTTTCTAGTTCTTGGGTCTCTTGCTGTGTGATAGTCACACCAGGGTGCAGCTGCCTTAGCAGTTCCCTGCTTCAGCTTATAAGGCTGACTTCCTGCAAAACATCCCTAAGGAGAAGCCACATGGCCCTACCCCGATGCAGCCCTGGGTGCTGGAGCAACTGTGTGGAGACCCCTGCAGCTCTGAGATGTTTACACATTCACTGACTCAGATTTCCTCCTGCAATTGGCATCATTGCATCTGTTTTCTGAGATGGAGGAGAATGTTGTGGATTGGTGTTGGACCTATGGGCTAATGGGTTAATGTTGGACTTGTGGGCTTGGGCAGCACTGTGTTGGGATGTGTCCTTTGTGCACACTTAACCTTTATATAAAACTTTCTCTTACACATCAGTTTCTGTGGATTTGTTTCTCTAAAGTACCCAGATTAACACAGAGTTGTATTTCTGCATTATCCTAGTATATGTTGCTACAAATAGCCACTTCTGTTGAAGCCCATATAGTGTGTTATTTTGTGCTTTCATTGTCATTCAGTCCAATACATTTACATGTATAAACTCTATAAAGAATGAATATCGTATTTTTTCAAGGTATAAACTGAAAACAGGGATTTTTCAATTTTCTTTTTCTTAAAACATTTTATTAGAGGCTCATACAAGCCTTATCACAATCCATACATACATCAATTGTGTAAAGCGCATTTGTATATTCATTGCCCTTATCATTCTCAAAACATTTGCTCTCCACTTAAGCCTCTGGCATCAGCTCCTCATTTTTCCCTCTCAATCCCCACTACCCCCTCCCTCATGAACGCTTAATACTTTATAAGTTATTGTTCTATTATAGCTTGCCCTGTCCAACGTCAGTCTTCACCCACTTTTCTGTTGTCTGTCCCCCATGGAGAAGGTCACATGTAGATCCTTGAAATCGATTCCCCCTTCCCAATCCACCCTCCCTTTACGCTCCCAGTACCGCCACTCTCACCACTGGTCCTGAAGGGATTATCCGCCCTAATTCCTTGTTTTTCAGCTTCTAACTGTACCAGTGTATGTCCTCTGGTCTAGCCAGATTTTTAAGGTACAATTGGGATCATGATAGTGGGTGTGGAGGAAGCATTTAGGAACTAGAGGAAAGTGGTATGTTTCATCTTTGCTACATCGCACCCTAACTGGCTCGTCTCCTCCCCAAGACCTTTTTGGTCTCCACCCCACACTCTTCCCCTCATTCACAATGATCTGAATAGTTTGTTCTGATGATACCTGATCACTTCGACACCTCATGATCAAACAGGCTCGAGTGTTTCCTCCATGTGGGCTTT
The DNA here is from genome assembly GCF_050624435.1 of Tenrec ecaudatus. Classification (NCBI taxonomy): domain Eukaryota; kingdom Metazoa; phylum Chordata; class Mammalia; order Afrosoricida; family Tenrecidae; genus Tenrec; species Tenrec ecaudatus. The sequence continues at coordinate 69,007,057 of NC_134546.1, read as the reverse complement.
GTTGAGTCTGTGCTAGATGGTTGCCTGTTTACCTTCAAGCCTTTAAGACCCCAGACACGATATCTTTTGATAGTTGTGCACCATCAGCTTTCTTCACCACATTTGTGTACGCACCTGCTTTGTCTTCAGGTATCGCATTGGGAAGGTGAACATCATAGAATGCCAGTTTAATAGAACAAAGTATTCTTGCATTGAGGAAGTTCTTGAATGGAGGCCCAATGTCCATCTGCTACCTTAATACTAAGTTATAAATATACGCACATAGGTCAATTTACCCATCCTTATATATAAATATATTTACATATATACATGCCTTAAAAAATCTTTTTATTGGGGCTCATAAGGCTCTTATCACAGTCTGTACATACATCAATTGAGCAAAGCACCCATATACATTCGTTGCACTCATCATTCACATAATTCACCTTCCACTTGGGTTCCTGGAATCAGCTCGGTTTCCCTTTATTTCCCCTGTGCCCCTCCCTCCCCGATCCTGCCCCTGGTCCCTTGATAGTTTATAAATAATTATTATATCTTATCTTAAACTCCCCGGTGTCTCCCCTCACCCGCCTCCCCATTGTCCATCTCCCAGAGACCCAAATGCAGACTGAACATGATAGTGAGACAAGAGGAATGTCAAAGGAAATAGAGGAAACCCTTTGCCTCCTAGCTGTTTCCTCTATTTCCTTTGACATTCCTCTTGTCCCACTATCATGTTCAGTCTGCATTTGGGTTTCAGTAATTCCTCTTGGTTACATTACCCTTGATCATGCCCTACCAGGTCTCCAACACCCCCTCCCCACTGATTTGGATCACTTTTTGTTCCCTTGTCCCTGAGTTTGTTAACACCACTACCTTTCCCCCCACCTCCCCCTCTCCCATGTCCCCCTGGAATTGTAGGTCCCATTGTTTTCTCCTCTATATTGTTCATCCAGCCTATCTTATTTAGACAGAACTGTGGTGATAATAGCATGCACAAAAACAAGACAGAGCAAACCAAGCAACAAAAGAAAACAAAGCAACAACAACAAGAAACCAATGACAAAGAAAATACAACAAGAAAGAAAATCTTGTAGTTCTTTCATGGACTGTTTGTTGCCCTTTAGGAGTGTTTTCCATTGGAGTCTGTTGGGGCACCAAGGCCTGGCCCCAAAGTCTATTTTTGGTATTCCTTGGGGACTTCTTTGCTCTGTTCCCTTGCTGTTCTCTTGCACACTCTTAGTGTTTTGCCTCGGTGTGGTGGGATCAGATCGAGTAGAATTCCCACACTGTGTCTCCACTGTTGTCTCCTGTAGCGCTATGGCTCAGTGAGGGATGTCACGTCTCATAGTGGGTCTGGCCATGTGGTCTTCTCTGGATTGGCTGCTCTGAGTGGGAATATTGTCCCCAAGGCTTGGTGGGCCAGGATGTGCTCCACTCTCTCTTCCTCTTACTCATTTGCTCCCTTGTGCTCTGATCAGACATGTCCCTCTCCTGGAGCTGCAGATTCAGTGCTGTCCTCTAAAATAAATTATTATGAGGGGAGGGGAAGGTGTCCATGTAGTTGGGATTGGGGCTCACCCCTCAGACCTCTCCACTGGTTCCCTATTCCATGCCAGCATGTTGCATTCACATCTTGGAACACTGGGTTGAAGTCTGGTCCCTCTTTCCCTGTGGAGATATAAACAATACCCTCCCCTTGGGTGGGTTAGTGCCCTGTGCTCCGCTACCCTTTTATTTTTTTTCTATTTCCCCCCATCCTTTTAATTGGCTATCATATGTATCCCAGGATTTGGTCTGGCCCTTGCCATACTACCTAGTCCTCACTCAAGGAATGTTTGTAAACAGTAGATTTTTACCTATATCCCTTTTGCATTTTTTAAAACTTGCCTCAACGGACTCATGTTGTGCCTGTCCTTTTGTGCTTGGCTTACTTCGCTTAGCATGATTTCCTCCAGTTCTTCCCATGCAGCAATGTGCTTCATATATTCATCACTGCTTTTTAGCGATACATAGTAATCCTTTGTATGTATGTACCGTGGCTTTTTTCCTCCAGGAAATAAATGATAGTTCAATTATGGGCAGCTCATGCTGTATATGTAAATTTCAAAAAGTTTATTGAGCTCATACAACTCATCACAATCCATACATACATCAATTGTGTAAAGCACATTTATAGATTCACTGCCCTCATCATTCTCAAAATTCACCTTCCGCATGGGTTCCTGGAATCAGCTCCTCATTTTCCATTTTTCCTTCCCCTGCCCTCCCTGCTCCCCCTTCACTCATGAACTCTTAATAATTTATAAATTATTATTTTATCTTATCTGACACCACACGGTGTCTCCCTTCACCCACTTTTCTTTTGCCCGTCCCCCAGAGAGAAGGTTATATGTAGATTCCCGTGATCAATTCCCCCTTTCACACCCCCCACTTTCCCTCCCAATATCACCACTCTCACTGTTGGTCCTGAGGGGTTCATTTGTCATAGATTCCCTGTGTTTCCGGATCCCATCTATACTGCTGTGCCTCCTCTGGTCTAACAAGGTTTGCAAGGTACAATTGTGTTCCACAGCTTTTTAATCCACTTATCATTTGATGGAAATTTGGGTTGTTTCCAACTCCTTGCAATTGTGAACTGTGCTGTAATGAACATCGGAGCACAAATGTCTGGCCTTGGTTTGCTTCTTGCCTCTTCTGGGTATATGCCCAGTAGGGGGATTGCTGGGTCGTATGGTAACTCGATTTCCATCTGTTTTAGATATCACCAGATCTATTTCCATAAGAATATTGGAATATCTATGGGGTTTTGTAAAAATATATCAAGGAAGAGAGAATTCTTGGATGAAACAGAAATCCTAGATGCTAACAGGATGGTCCTTGTTCCCATGCTTCCCACATTGCTCTGGTCCCAGAAATCACGCCTCTGTGCTTTCCACTACACCACTATCCCTATAGAACTATGTCATTTGGCAGGAACATTGTGTTTGTAACAGCACTGAGTCCTCTCACTGTTCCTCTCACACAGTAATGGGCAGCTGTGCCCTCAGGGTCATTGAGCTCAGCTGCAGGGAAAACTGTTTGGTAGACATTGTTCTGGAGTTTGAGCATTGGCTCCTTAGAGATGGGTGGTTGTTTTTTTCTATTAAAAATATTGGTAACACCTACTCCAAACTCTTCTGTAGGTCTTGGAAGATCCAGCTCTGGCAAAATGGGCTCATAATACTCAACTAAGCTTAGGGATGCGTCATTCCTGGACCCAATCATGGACAACTAGGAACAGAGAAAATAATCACTAGTGAAAAGTAAGGGACACCTCATTATAAAAAGCCATTTTGTTGGAATCTCGACACTACCAGAGAGAAGAAACTGCTAGTCAGAAGAATATTCACAGGAAATACGTGACTTATGGACAAGGCCTGTGGATCCTAGAGAACCCTTCCAAGACATGTTTTTCACTCAGTTTGAGATTTTACCTGGATATTTATGAAACTCTCTGCATATTAGAAGCCCCAGAAATAAAGTAGAGACATTTCCAGACTTCTCAGAAACTAACATGGAATAGTCTGACCCTATCTTCTTTGTGATAACACCAACACCACACTCACTGCCACTGAGTTGATTCCAAATCATAGAGACTCTGTAAGACCGGATATAGTTTTAGGTTGAAAAACACACTCGGCAAAAGGAAATGTGTGACATGTTACCAACACCACTCTGGCTGAGAAACAAAGACAGGGCTGCTTGAAAGTGAAAGGGGTCCACTTTACTTGCATCAAGCAAAGACTGAGTCAGAAAATTCCCCATGGTGCTGAGCTCCTGAGAAACAATGGTGGCTGTGGTTTAAAGTTGTAGGCAAGTGTACCCAGAAGTAAATGTATCAGATGATGGACGTGCTGCAACACACCACATGACCCACTGAGGCTTCATGAACTTTCCTTTTTGTTGCTTCAATTTCACAATTCTGTTAGAGTACATAGTGGCTTGACAAATTATAGTTATTTCTTCTTTGATATAAAAATGTATTAAAATATAAAGTGCAGTTCTAGTTGAGTACAGAGTACTAACAATTTTAGCTGCGATGTGGATATGCCCCTACAAAGAGAAAACCCTGGAAACAAACGACCTATTTTAAGTTGGATGGCTCAAGAGCATCATCACCCTCCAACACTGTGTATAAAGCACCCGTTGACATATTGCCCAGCGAGACAGATTTTGATGGACAAGATGAACTATGTCTCCCTTGGCTACTAGTATTCAATAAATATTTGTGTTCTCCCTCCCATCTTTGTTTTGTTAATGGTTTCCAAATCACCTGGATTGTATAAATCCATTTAAATAAATAAGAGTTTTGTGTGCTTTTATTTTTATTTTTCATAGTCCTGTGGGTTACCAAGACAATAAATTCGTAAAAGAGCAGAAAGTCTCATCTTTCACCAAAGAAGTAATCAGTTGATGTGGACTGCCAACCTGGTGGTTAGAAACATACATGGAATCACTCAACAGACAGGACTCAGGAAGTAAACTACAGTTTAATAATAAGCATTGTGTGTTATATGTGTAAATTTACACATCCCTTATGTCATCTGCTTTTGTTCCTTGGACAAACTGTGGAATTTACAGGTGTGCACAGGGTTAATGTGTTTGGGAAGTTATCTACATTTATATGAAGTGAGTCTGGAAGTAATCCTTTAAATAATTTTCTCCGTGATTGGCTCATTGGTCACTCACCCCATACATTGAGATCCTCGCCCTGCTTTTCCAGTGGCTGCCTCCACGCTGATGGTGAACAAGCCAAGAAACCACCTTCTTGGCTGCATCCTCCCTTGCCTGCCCTCAGGAGGGCCAGTGAGGCTAGGGGAATAACGTCCTGGGGGGAGAGGTGTATTCAGTGGGATCAGGAAAGGTGTTTCCCTGGGCAGATATTTTTTTACGAATACTTTTACCTCAAAAACTCTGAAAACTTGGGCTCTAGGAACAGCGAAGTTGTAGCTCTGGTCCAGACAGACATAAGTACAAAAATCCGAGGCTGGATGTATAAATGAAGATGTTGAAAATAAATTCTGTAGTCTGTGTGTCTTTAGCTGTACTGGGGTTCAGTGAGGCACATCATTTAATAGATAGTGTTTCCTTTTCAAGGATTCTACAAATGGGATATTAGTTATTGAAATCATGACAGGAGACCCCTCACAGTATCTAGCACTTGCCACAGAATCTCCTACTAAAGAAATCAGGGTTTCATAGCTGTGCTCTGGGTGATGGATATTGATTGAGAAGACAGTGGGGAAAAGACCCTTTACTTCGGCACAGGGCACAGACGACTGGTCCCAGGGTTCATGACACTGCCTGGAACATAGAAGGAATTAGGATTCATTTAAAAACAGCAGCCTGTGAGGGTTTGGGGATAACAATAAATTGGAGATTAAATTCTTATCCAGATATCCAGTTTATGGAGATTTGATTATTTCATAAGGATAATCCACAAGGAATGGTTCTTCAAAGATAGTCATCCTTCTCAAAATCCAGGGTTTGGGTTTTGAAGTATGGTTGTTTGATTTTTGTTGCTTGTTCATTTTATTTATTTAAATTTTTTTCTTTTATTTTTAAAAGCATTTTATTGGGGGCTCATACAATTTTTATCTCAATCCATACATCCATCTATTGTGTCAAGAACATATGTATATTTGTTGCCATCATCATTCTCAAAACATTTGCCTTCTACTTGAACCCTTAATATCTGCTGTTAATTCCCCCCCTACCTCATGAACCCTTCATCATTCATATATTATTATTATTATTATTTTGTCATATATTATATTGTCTGACATCTCCCCTTGCCCTCTTCTCGGCTGTCCCTCTCCCAGGGAGGAGGCTATACATAGATTCCTGTAATCAATTCCCACTTTCTACCCTACATCAAAACCTGTTTCACAAAGAAACAAGAATGAAGTGTCACAAGCTATACTGCTTACAGTCTTGAATGTACAACTCAGTAATTCTCCAGCTCAAGTGGGAGGAAAACCACAGCCCCTGGCAGTAAACGTTTCACCACAAACGTGTCTGCTCCTGAGGATGGTCTAGTGGAGCATGAGCACCCCCTGTTGTCCCATCCTTCACTGTAAGTGAGGTTTGTGTCTTGGCTTACACTGAATAGACTTCACTGTGTGTCTTACACAGTAATACATGGCTGTGTCCTCAGATTTCAGTACATTCATTTGCAAGGTGATGATTCTGGCATTATCTCTTGAAATGGTGAATCTGCCTTTCACGAATGAAACATACTCTGTTGATTGACCCTTTGCTGCATTTCTAATAAAACCAACCCACTCCAGTCTCTGTCATGGCAACCACCGGATCAAATTAATGTAATAGTCACTGAAGGTGAATCCAGAAGTTGCACAGGAGAGTCTCAGAGACCCTCTAGGCTTTTTCAGGTCGTCTCCAGATTCCACCCGCTGCATGTCACACTTGATACCTGTAAACACAGAGACACTGTGATAAGATCACTTCCCTCGCCCCTACCCCACAATTCTACATACAACCACACAGCATTGTCATCAATTATTACCATGTAGAATGGCCTAAATGTAAACTCAACCCAGTCCAAAATTCATGATGCATCCTCTGAGTTAGCTGAAAATGGAAAGAGCAGAGGCCCTAGGTACTTGGGCTTCTTGCCCAGAGCTCCCAGGAAAGGAGCCATACAGGTTTCACTGTCACACAGAGAGAGCTGCATTTGCATGTGGCCCTCCACTCAGAAGCAGAGGAGTGGACTGCCTGTGTTGGAATTCTCCTTGTGACCCAAAAAACGGAAGCACCCTCACAGGAGAATGGAGCTTTTTATAAAGGCTGCTTATGCACATGGTGCAGAAGCATTGCTGCTGCTGTAGTTAAAAGCTAGCAATGCTTAATGATGTTTTAAATTTATAAACAATATCATACATAAAAGAGAACCTCTGTGGCATGAGAGTTCAGAATGTATCCTTCCTCCTCAGGGTGGATGCACAGATGGTTACTCCTTATGTGAACATGGTGATAGATAGCTCTGGTGTTTGTTTCTTGTTGGTGAACATTATTATCCTTATCGCTGTCTTCCAAGATATTTCCTCCTTGCTTTGACATTGATGGGTTTTTTACATAAAATTGTTCTTAAAGCATGCCCATTTTATCTTTTTAGTACCCAGTCACTACTAAGTGATATCTCCTCTCTTATTTCACCATAGGGGAGTCACTTGTCCTGTGCCCTGTGCACCCACTTTTCTGGTATAGCCCTGCCCTATTCCTGTACAGTAGTTTCTGTCTGGGTCCCACTGACTTCTACTGTCCCATACAGTAAAAGTGTCTTGTCTTCAGTGGTCACAGAATTGAACTGTAGAGAGAAGGAGTTTGTGGGCTCACTTCTGGAGATCGAGAGTCACTTCTTCAGAACTGGAGTGTAGTTTTTTCCCGACAACCCAAGCCAATTGTTAACAGCCACTCTGACTCCTTCAAAAGGTATCAGCTGGTCCAGCTCCAGTAATACTAAGTGATCATGGTGTGTGTGGAGAAGTTGGCGCAGGTTAGGGAGATGATCTGGGAGGTTTCGCCACCCTTCAGAGGGCTTCCTGCAGCTGGAATGGAGCAGAACAACTAGGGACAGGGAGATAGTAAATAGGCAGTGAGGACAAATAGTAGACACCCACTCGTAACAGCTATTTTGAGAAACCCACAGGGTTTCTAACACCAATAACCAAATGCACACAGAAAAACCCAGGCTGCTGTGTGGCGTACAGATTCTAACTGTTAGATGGCTTGTCACCGTGATTGCATCAATGAGATCAAGTATAGCAAGGACTGTGAGGATGACACAGGGCAGGACAGGGTTTCATTCTATCGTACATGGAGACACTAAGATTAAAACCAAATCAATGAAAGTGACAATAACAACAATAGCATCTGTATTGAGGGGCATGATTTCCTAATCAATAAAACTGTAGTGAAAGGTTATTGGTAGATAGGTTGAGAAAAGTCAAGATTCAGATATCGCGTCCTGGGGAAGCGATAGAATTGGATCACTGCTCTAAGTCAACCATTGCTATCTGACAGGCTAATCATTAGTTTCAAAGAGCAATCAGTAATTATCCTATCCACTACACCTGAGGCTAGGTGGGTTCCTTTTCTTCAAGTGTCCTAAGAACTCCCGACAGCCCTATCACTTCTTTGTGGAAGGTATGTCTTTGGTTCACCATGAATAACACTCACTGGTGGTATTTGAAGAATTATCAAGTGTACTTGAACTTCAATATAATGCTGAGTTAGTTATGTTTTCTATTTTTGAGGGAGTGTGGGGGTGGAATCAAGTGCACCTAAGTCCTTAAAGTGAGATCCTTGCACTTCAATACTCTGAAGAGATCTTGTACAGAAGATTTACCTAATGTAATATATCTTTTGATCTTTCAACTGCTAGTTCCATGAGCATTGATTGTGGGTCCAAACAAGAAAAAAATTTCTGACGAACATTTCTCAGGGTGGTGTGGATGGGTCAAGAGACTTGGTGGTGGTGGAATCTGGGTAGGTGTCAGGAATTTCTTTGGACTTGGCAGCATTTCAACAGCATTCCTGACTCACTACAGGGTCTTCTGCAGGTGAAGAGGAGGCAGAGTTGACCTCTGAGTCCAGTCCCTGGTGTGATCAAGAGAATTAGGACCAAGGAGACAGTTCTTAGCCCAAAAGGGCGTTCTGAGCAGGTGAGGTCGTGTGGTGCCACATCGAAGAGCGGGTGGCTGTCCTGTTGCATCATTGATGTAGTTCCCTGGACTCTGCCCCACGATGTAATAACTTGATTCTGAAATGCAGATAGAGGAGGCAGTAGAGGAAAATCCAGGACCTTCTGGAGTCTGAAGTGCCACCCAACTCACCCGAACAAGAGACAGCCCAGGTGGAAGATGGGTCTGTAGAACTGGAACCTCAAGTTCCAAAAGATGGTGTTGCAGATTCTACAGTTCTCTCTGCAATGCCTTGCTCTTCGATGGAACTGAGAAGGGATTCTTCTGAGTCTCAGCGTCTGGGGTGCGGTGGCTTGAATGGATGTCATCTGGTCAAGCCAGACTAACAAAAGGAGGAAATCTCATGAAGCCTGACACAGAGTTAATAGCAAAGTGGGTTAGAGATGCATGGGAAGACATTCCAGAAGACATAGTGCAACGTGCCTTCTAGAAATGTAGTATTAGTAATGCTATGGATGGCAGTGAAGCCTGCGCTTTGTATGAAAATGATGGTGTTAATGACGAGCTCAGTGAGGACAGTGTCTATGATGACCTTACACCAGCTGAAGCTCTGCATTGGGATATGGATGATGATGAGGAATCCAGTTTTGGAGGATTTTAACTCTACATTTTAGCTTGGTTGCTGATTGAGCTCAGAGAATAGTACTCTTAAGGTACATCATTGTTCATACCTTATTAATTTTGCTGAATCTATTTTCCACTTACTGTGCTGGTTTACTAATGTTAAGTGACTTGCCCTTTTATTAATGTTTTTAGTTAATATTAATATTTAAATATATTACCTCAGTGATGTCTACATTTTTAGTAATTTTATTTTCATTTGTTTTTGATTATTGAAAATCACAGATAGCTTCTGCATTTTCTACCCTAGGTTTATACTCGAGTCAATCAGTTTTCCTGGTGTTCCAGGTAAAAATTAGGGACCTTGGCTTAAACTCAGGTCTGCTTATATTCGAGTATATATGCTCATTTTATGGTGGGGGTGGCCATCACAGCATGAGGAACTGTATTAAAGGGCCACGGCATTAGGAAGGTTGAGGACCACTGATTTAGAGAGAGGGGGGAAAGGAAAAAGAAAAAAATGTTCCTGGGATGTTGAGAGCTGGTGGAGGACACATGGCTCTGACAGGAAATCCTCCCTATCATCCATCTGTGCCTGTCCAGGGCTGGGAGTGTGTGCTCTGTGGGTCCTGCGCATCCTCTGCTGCCCATTGTCTTCCCTGCAGGGGAGGTTTGTGTCTGGGCTCACACTGACTTCCCCTCACTGTGATCCTTGCACAGTAATATATGGCCATGTCCTCAGAAGTCATGGAGCTAAGCAGCAGGGAGCACTGATTCTTCTATGTGTCTCTGGTGATGGCGAGTTGGCTTTGAAGGGCGGATTATAATCATACCACCATCAGGCCATATGTGTCCTATCCACTGCGACCCCTTCCTTGAGCTCTGGCGGATCCAGCTCCAGAGATAACTACTGCTTGTGATGGAGAAACCAGAGAGACAATTCAGGTGAGAGACAGCTTTTGGGAAGGTTTCACCAATCCTGGACCCGACCCCTGAAACTACACCTGGGACAGGACAAGTGTAAATAAAGCACTGATCTCTGTGTCAGTCACTTGTAGTCACAACCATTCCCATAGACCAAGGTCAGATATCTGAATCTCCACCTTGGGGAACAGTCACCAGGCACAGGAGAACACCCAGCAATAGCATCTTCACATCACAGCTCTTCTTTCCCAAGGGACCTACAGCCCTGTCAGAAGATATTTGATAGTTTTCCCAACACAAGGGTGAGTTTTACCTTAGTGCCTGAAGAATAATTTGTATGAGGGAACCCTGTCCTTATAAAACTGAGAATGATAGAGACCAGGGTCTCCTATTCCTTCTAAATCCATGGTAGGGTAACTATTTGCTTGATCTCATATACATGTTAGTCTAGCACTTGGCCTAACAGGTGTATAGGAAAGGTCACAGGAAATCCAAGGATTTCTGAGTTCAGTTTTTTTTTTTTTCCTCCAGCCCCTCATTGCCCATGTTCTGCCTTGGGATACTATATGTCCTGTGCCCAGAGAGTGTACAGCATAGAGTTTGTTGAAAGCATCAAGTGGATACAGGGTATCTACACTACTCCACACTCCTCTCCAAAACACCCGTCATTCTTCACACAACAACATTATTACCAGTAATGGAGCCCACTGCAGCCCCTGGAGCTGGCCGATGCCATCCATGGTGAATGCAGAGACTGGACAAGAGAGCCTGAGAGATGTTCTTGTCTGCCTCAAGTCTCCCCCAGACTCTACCGGCTGTACTTTGCCATGGACATCTGCCAACACAAAGAAATCCTGGCCAGGAAACCATCACACATATGTATTGTTTATCTATCCATTGTTAATACCTGCTCAGTGAATGGGCAGACCTGGGCATCCCATGGCTTTGCCTTCTATCCTAGAATGGAAGGGTTGTGCTAGGCTGTTTTTTTAACAGAAGAGTAACATGATCTCTCATGTGCCCTTCTATTTGAAAGATATCTAAGTATTTATGAGTGTCTTGGAAGAAATAGGTGGGAATTATAATATCTGAAAAATATACTTGATTTCTTATTATACACATTGGCTGTACTGGTGAAACCCCATTGAGACCAAGAGAAAGAGAGGAAACCATAAAAATTTTTAGCAGAATGTAACTCCTCTCATCCACAACATAAAATGCCTAAGTGTACAAGCAAATGACACCAAAACAGGAAGGTATGGTCATACGTGGTTAACTAATGCAGCTGAAGGGGAAAGATATGAGGGTTAAAAATATAAAGAGAGGTAGAGAGAAGCCATATACTAGAAGAGGGTCAGACATTTATCCTGGGTCCATGATTTCCTCTGAGGGAGAAACATGGATACTTTTGAGGCAACACCCGAGAAATAGATTCAAAATGCCCCCTTAAGAAGGATGCAAAATCAGAAAATTAGATTAATCACTCCTCCCTTTAGCAAAGCCCCGTTCCAAAAAAATCCAATAATTAAACATAATAAAACCTGGATTTCACCTGAGAGTACTGAAATGTCAAGTGGAGGGTTTTGTGTTTGGGGTATGTGGGGGTGATGGTGGAGTGTAGCCCACAGCCAAGAAAAGCAAAGAGAGAACCTCAACACTGATAGTCACAGAATTGAACCTCTAATACCATGCTCTCCTTTGATCTTGGCTTTATCATTTGGAATCCTTGGATCATATTCTGAAGATCACGACTTTGGTGTAGCAATGATCTGTGCCTCCCCTTCCAGGGTGTTTTCAGCTTTAACAGAATGGTTTGGTTCATTTCCTTTATTAGTAGCATTGCAGGAAAGTCTATTAAGTTGGGGTAACCTGGAGATACTGCTGAGTGGCAGGAGTTATTTGGTCTTTTCTATTTCCTGCTAAGTGACAAAATGTCCCCATCTGAGGTTGATCCTCCACTACAGTGGTGCTATTTATTTTAAGATGTACAACTGAGCAAGTGATAAAGAGTACATTAGCATTAACAAGTCATGTCACAACATTGCCTGGGGCTTCACATCAAATGATTACATAGTCTGAGAACAGCTGTCAGTGTATGCCTTTTTGTCTTTTCTGGTAGTGCTGTCAAATATTATTTGTCCTTTTGAGATTGACAGCTTCACTCAGCATGTTTCTAGGTCTATGTCATGATGAGCTTTTTGGTTTCTCCAGTGATTTTAGACATGTGTAGCGTATGCATAAATGAATAATGACTTGATGGGAATAATATTTGAGAATGATTTCTTGGTATGTGATCATGATATGCAGAACACAGTCCTATTCATATATTTCATACACCATAAGTTACTTATTATTTAAATGATTTCAGACAGTATGTATGCTCATTTGCTTACCTTAGTTCTCTTAACTAATTTTATTTACATGGGGATCGACCCATAGTTAATATCTAACCAGCATGAATTTATTTTAATGCGCAACATCTTAGAACATGAACGCATGTATATCACAGTTTATTTATCTGTTTTTGGACATTCAGAGTGTTATTCTTTTTTTTTAATTCAGGGTGTTTTTATAATGAAACTACTAGTCAGATTGAAAAACAAAAAGAGAAAAAGGCATTCATATTCTTATTACTTAAATTGTAATAACAAAAAAGGCTATTCTATAAAAAATTTTCAACACAATGGTAAACTTAGTAACATTAAAAACAACAACAATAAACATCATATTCTGAGAAAGAGAGTTTCCATTAGGAAGAAAAAAACCAAGGTCTTACCTGCACTGGAGGAGATGTCTTGGATGACATTTGAACTGTATAAAAAATTAGCCTGAAACATTTAATGGATAGTTTGAACTTTCTTGCGTTAAAGAGAATAGGATTTCCCAGGAGCACTGATGTAAGATAATACTTGTTTTACAGCAGAGCATTCCCTTAAGATTCCATTAATAAAACTAGATTTCTTTCTCTTTCCTTGAGTGGCTAGGGTAGGTCGAGGGTCATCAGTGCTCAAATGCAACCTGACCTCCCTCTCCTGACTCAAAATGACTGAAAGGCTAGGCATAAATTCATCAAAATCCACATATAACAGAACAAGTCTGACATCGTGTCCAGAACCAATGCTCTTTGCTTTGTTTAGGCATAAAATCCTCAATCTGAAGAGGAAAAACATAAAAAGTTGTAGCTGAAGATACTGCTGGAAACCTGCAGCAAGGGAATGTACAACCTAGAAGAAAGGTGCTCTGTCCCACGGGAAAGGGCAGGCAGAGCTTCTAGCCAAGCACCTTTTCAGATCCCAGTTCAGGATGCCTGCCTAACTAAGAGGTTCAGTCAAAAGACCAGAAAACTGTCCCATGGCCCAAACCCTCGCACAACGTGACCATCATCAAGTAAAAATAACACCAAGTGCATGCGGGAAGTTAAAATCAAGATTTTTTTTTCCCCACGGGAAGACTTATCCAAACATAAAATAGAAAAATAATATTTTATAGAGGAATTTGATACCTTTGGGATTTTTAATAAAGACTGATTTTATCTGTGATGGACATTGCATATAGTTGATGGAGCCCTGACTATATATTCACAAACATTTAAAATAAGTCTAACAGGAGTCAGGTCATAATCAGTTCTCAGCTGAAAGAATCATACTTAACATAATATGCTGATATGTGTGATCATTTTTAACATGCCCATCTATCCACAAAAAGGAATGGATAATGCAAAATATAGGATCATAATTGATACAATGTCAACATGAGATTCACATAAATATGGATACTATAAAGTTAAAATATGAAACTCTAAATATGATGATTATGTTAAGAAATCTAAAGGAAAATGTCATCAAATGTATTATAAATAGTATGATGAACAAAGTCACAATGAAACACCCTAATAAAAAGAAAAAATATTTATTTTTTGGACATAATTATTTTAGAAAATAAAGGACACTTCTAGACAATAATGCAAAATATGTTTAAGGAAAACAAAGAATACACAGAAGAAAACATATGGAGGATAGTGCAGATCAGATTCAAATCACACTGCCTTCTCCCCACCTCCTTTCACAGTGCTACATAGTAAAATGGCCTGTGCAGCAATGGAGCTCAGCGTTCAATAAACTTGACTGTGAAAGGGGTCACTGGGATGTGCACTCAAGGCATCAGGGTAGGAGTATAGTCTGTGCTCTCACCACTCCATAGCACACCAACCCACTGCTGATTTAAGAGACTCTAGAAACAGCAGAGGTGAATCACAACATTTGTGGGTTTTACAAGCCTGGTTCAAGCCCTGAAACTGCACCTGGAAACAGTGAGCCAGGTGCACAAATAAAGCACCCCCAACCCTTCATGTTTCAATACCTGAGCTTCTCACCTCTGAGAGCTGCCCCCAAGAAGAGGAAGAAACCAAAATCTTCTTGGGAACAAGATCCATGATTCTGAGGTGTATTATCCAGAGTGAGTGAGCCCTACATTAAACAGTGTATCATGAGACTCTATCTGATGGACTATGTGGAGATTAGCATGTGAGTGGTCCCTTTGTAATAAAGGTAGAAAGGGGCTCATCTGGGATGAGAATGTTGGCTGTTCCCTCAGAGAACTCAGTCCTATCCATGACTTCTCCATTTACCAGGACCAGAGTTTCCGGGTTACAGAAAGTGATGAGGAAGATGGTTGAGAGATAGATGTGGCTTAGGATGGACAATGACTAGGAAAAAGGCAGTGATTCTCTACTTATATATTTATAAGACACTCATAACAAATCCAAGGACATTTAAATGGTCAGATATACATTTTCTCTTCTGCATTAGATTACAGTAACATTATTAAATATAAAAAGTTTGAAGATCAACTAACTCAAGCAATCTCAGTGAATTCAGCCCAAAGTGGCTCCCATTCAATGTGTGCTGTAAATAGGAATGGCTTTTGTGAGTCACTAAAAAGGAAGAGCTTTTCTTCAACAACTACACTCCTATGTCTACTTGAGTCATTCTACTGTGGAAAGATACATGTCATGTTAGAGCAATTTACCTTTGACACCAGAAGACACTTATTTATTCATTTCTTTTAACTTTCATTAGGAGCTCTTACAGATATTATTACAATCTACACTTCAATTAAATCAGGCATAACTGTACAGTTGCAGTCATCATTTTCAACATATTTTCTTTCCTCTTGAACTCTTTGATATAAGCTCTCCTTTATCCCTTTCCTCCCCCACCCTATAACCCCCATGGATCCTTAATATATTATATATTATTATTGCCATATCATACATCATCTAATGTATCCATTCACCTACAATTCTGTTGTCCATTTCCTTGAGTGGGGTTACACATTCATCTTTGCTACCAGTTTCCCCTTGCCCCTCCTTTTCTTCCTGTTCCCTCAAAGTCATCATTAATAATGTTATTGACACCTAATCTTACATTTTATACCAAATATTTCCGAAATTTCTCACATAGGTTGGAGTGTCACTAGATAATGTGAATGTTGCTGTTATCCTTCAACAAATTGGTAGGAAAGCCACCAGAAGTAGGGTAAGGGGATTAACAGGACAAATGTGAACCCTCTGGGTGAAACCAGAAACAGTGGGCTGACATTCTGTGGGATTGTGAAGGTGAAGATACAACATTTGACATGAAGAACTGAATGATCTCATTTGGCCCTAGAGATCTCCCTGAATCCTGAACTTGCACAGATAAGTTAGTTTTTGTCTTGGTCATCATGGCCTGAAGGTTCTGAAGGATAGACAGGCACAAAATATTAGCACCCAGATAATAAAATCAAGGTGGTGAACTAGTGTGTTCTCGGATGGACTTCCAGAAAATAAAAAATCAAGTACTTAACCACCATGGTTAGTACAAACAACCACTGCCCACCCCCACCTCCACCAAAATGTGTCATTTGAGGAAACAATTCAATAAAAAACAGTCTGACTGTCTAGATTTTGACTAAAGGATTGTCAGAATACTTCACAAAGTGTGATTGAAAAATATGCTGATAAATTTTCAGCCAAGAGTCAAACAATCATTACCTTTAACTGGGCCCCTGTGTTAGTCTGGGTAGACTAGAGAAACAAATCCACAGGAACTCATATGTATATAAGAGAGAATTTTATATATAAAGGGTAAGTGTACATTTACAAAGCATCCCAACCCAGTGCTGTCCAAGCGCATAAGTCCAACATTAGCCCACATGTCTGAGACCGACCTACAGTCCTCTTCAATTTCAGTAAACACACGCAATGACGCCGACCTCAGGAGAAAAGCCAAATCAATGAGCATGTAAGCATTTCAGAGCTGGCAGGGGTCTCCACGCAGCTGCTCCACAGCACTCAGGGCTGAATCAGGGTGGGTCCATGTGGCTTCTCCTCAGGGATGTTTCGCAGGAAGTGAGACTTGCCATCTGAAGCAGGGAATTGGCTGAGACAGCTGCACCCTGATCCAACCAACAAAGAGCCGCAAGAGACCGAAGAACAAGAAAGGCGAGGCTCACCAAGCCATTTATCTCTCCACTCTTCAATTAACCCCACATGTGATTATGGGCTATCTTAGCAGTATAAACCTTAACTATCTCAGCCCGCATTTGCCTGAGTCATGTTGGAGATTCGCGGAGGATCATGAGAACTCTCATTCAGGGACTTTTAGCAGAATCATTTCCTATCCTTAAGGGACAGGCTGTTTTTGTTGCTGTATGGCAGACTATATTCTCCTGTTACAATATAACTTTTGAATTCACAAGATCAGGAAAAAGGCACACAATTTTTATTTTTAAATTAGGAAGAGATCCCCCAGGACAACTGTGAGATTTAGAAGCATTCACAGATCACCGTAAGCAACCATTCTTGAAGCGCCAGCTGCACCTGCCCCTTGTCTGAGTCTTGCACTTTGCAGATCTTGAGTGCCCCCTGGAGACCAGTCTCCTCCCTGCAAAGAGGTTTGTGTCTGGGCTTTCACTGGCAGACTGTTTCTCTTGCACTGTAATACATGGCCATGTCAACCGCTTCCAGGCTGTCCATTTGAAGACAGAGTGTGTTCCTGGCGTTGTCTCTGGAGATGGTGAATCGACCCTTCATGGAGACTGCATAGTATAGCTCACCACCATCACCACTAAAGTATGAGACTCTCTGCAGGCCCTTCCCTGGAGCCTGGTGGACCCAGTGCATGACATAGCTACTGAAGGCGAATCCAGAGGCAGCACAGGAGAGTCTCAGGGACCCCCCAGGCTTTCTCAGATCG
Organism: Tenrec ecaudatus; assembly: GCF_050624435.1. Lineage (NCBI taxonomy): Eukaryota > Metazoa > Chordata > Mammalia > Afrosoricida > Tenrecidae > Tenrec > Tenrec ecaudatus. Next base: position 68,989,590 of record NC_134546.1, on the reverse strand, counting down.
CCCCCAAATTCCACCAGCTGCACCTCACACTGGACACCTGCAAACACAGAGGCACCGTGATTAGACAGACACATGTACAAACAAATGCACTCACAATTAAACACACATACACAGCATGGTCTACATTTACTATGCCAACATTGGTGCAAAATTCATTATGTGTCCTGTGGACTAGCTCCTGGGCACAAAATGGAAATAGCAGAGACTCCAGAGACTGGGACTGTCCTCTAAGAGCTCCTAGGTCAGGGGCTATGGCCAGTTTATCTGCAGGAAAAGAGCTGCATTTGCATGTCCCCTGATGCTTAGAAGCAGATGAGTACAGAATATGGGCAAGAGTTCTCCCTCGGTCTCAGACAAACACGAGCACTCTCAAAGTAAAACAGAGCTCTTAAACAAGTTCTTTAATTGTTGTGTATTACCAGTTTTTTAAAAGTGGTTTTTAATTTATAGACTTTATATTGTATATGCAACTAACTTTGTGGTATGAGAGCTCATAATGCATCCTCTCTCTCTTTTTAAAAATCATTTTATTGGGAGCTAGTAAAACTTATCACAATCCATACATCAATCCATTATGTCAAGCACATTTGTACATTTATTCTCAAAACATTTTCTCTCTACTTAGTCTTTGGTGTCAGCTTCTCATTTTTTCCCTCCCTAGCCCACCCTCCCTCTTTCATGAACCCTTGATCATTTTAAAATTATTTTATTATTATTTTATAATCCCTTACACTGATCAATGCCTCCCTTCACCCACTTTTCTGTTGTCCATCACCCCTGGGAGGGCGTTAGAGATAGATCATTGTTATCGGTTCTCCCATCTTCCCCTTCCCCTCCTGGTATTGCTACTCTCAATATTGGTCCTAAGGGGTTTATCTGTCCTGGAATTCCTGTGTTTCCAGCTCAAATCTGGTCTAGCCATATTTGTAAGGTAGAATTGGGAGTCTTAATCGTGGGATGGAGGAGGAAGCATTAAAGAACTAAAGGAAATTTGTATCTTTCATTGGTACATACTGCACCCTGACTTGCTCATCTCCTCCCCACAACCCTTCTGTCAGGGGATGTCCAGTTGCCTACAAATGGGCTTTGGATCTCCACCCCGCACTCCCCCTCATTCACAGTGTTATGATTCTTCTGTTCTTTGATGCCTGATACCTGATTCCTTCAACACCTCATCATCACAAAGGCTGGTATGCTACTTCCATGTGGACTTTGTTGCTTCTGAGCTAGATGGCCACTTGTGTATCTTCAAGCCTTTAAGACCCGAGAAGTTATATCTTTTAATGGCCAGGCACTATCAGCTTCCTTCATCACATTTGCTTATGCACTTTCTATGTCTTCGGTGATCGTGTTGGGAAGGTAAGCATCATGGAATGCCAGGTTACTAGAACAAAGTGTTCTTGTGTTGAGGGAGTACTTGAGTAGAGGGCTCAATGTCCATCAGTTACCTTAATACTAAATCCATAAATATATGTATATAGATCTATCACCCCATCCTCATATATAAATGTTTACATATGTACATGCCTGTATTTCCACCTCTATAAATGCCCTTTGCCTCCTAACTCTTTCCTCTATTTCCTTTTAATTTCCTCTTCTCTCAATATCATGCTCAGTTTTCATTTGGGTTTCAATAATTCCTCTCAGCTACATTGCCCTTGATAAAGCCCTACTAGTGCCCTCCTTGCCACTGATTTTAGATTACTTCTTTTCCCCTTCTCCCTTGATTTGTTAACACTCACTTCCTCCACTGCCTACCCCTCTCCCATTTCCCCTTGAAACCATCAGTCCTGTTTTTTCTCCTCCAGATTGTTTATTCCTCCAATCTTGTCTAGATAGACATGCAGAGATAATAATATAATGCATCCTCTCTTGTCCCTTTAAAACTGTGGATACACATAATGATAGTGGACAGCGTTATTGTTTGTTTCTTGTGTGGGGACAAGACCAAGGTGGTTCTTTTTGTCTAAAGAATTTTCACATTTAGTAATATTTTGCAACTTTGGGCATGAAGTTGTTCATAAAACATGTATAGAAGTGGGGAAGGGAGACTCCGGATAGGGCAAGATATGACGAAATAACAATCTGTGAATTATCAAGGGCTCATCAGGAAGGGGGGAGCGGGGAGGGAGAAGAGAAAACAAGAGGACCTGATGCAGAGGGCTTAAGTGGAGAGCAAATGCTTTGAGAGTGATTAGGGCAAAGAATGTACGGGTGTGCTTTATACAATTGATGTATGTATATGTGTGATTGTGATAAGAGTTGTATGAGCCCCTAATAAAATGAAAAAAGAGAAAAGGAAAAAATGATTAGGGCAAAGAATGTACAGATGTGCTTTATACAACTGATGTATATATATGTATGGATTGTGATAAGAGTTGTATGAGCCCCTAATAAAATGTTTTTTAAAAAAAGAAAATGATTACAGCAAGGAATGTACAGATGTGCTTTATACAATTGATGTATGTATATATATGGATTGTGATAAGAGTTGTATGAGCCCCTAATACAATGTTTTAAAAAAACATGTATAGAAAACACATGGAATGGTGTCTACTCTCTGGTTTCTGATCTGGGAGATCCGGGCCTTTTTTGCTTTGTCATGATCAGGAAAACTGGATATTTAGCAGTTGAGTTCATCTTCTAAAAGGCCATTTTTTTATAATTACCTTACTAAGAGTGTTCCTTCTATTTCATTTATATGAGCGTGTATATATATATATATATATATATATATATATATATATATATATTAGTTAAGCACCCACCCTCTGCCCTGCTAACCTGTGATATGGCACACACATCCTTCTCTAATTCCATTAGATGGAACTGAGGTCGTTAGTTTCAGAGTTTCATTTCTACATTACACAGGTGTTTGTTGCTACAAGTATTCTACTAGGTTCTCTATAGTGGAATCCAATAGTTTGTTCTATTGTGGCTTCATTTTTATTCAGTTCAATACAGCCATTCGGGATATAAAAATTCTTAAAGACATACCATAGCTATAAATGACACAAAATGAATTTTACAAACGTGACTTTCATTTTGGCCATTTTACATGGTTATAATTGTAGACCCTGCTGTGTGTGCATGTATAATTGTGAGTGTATTTCTTTCTATGTGTGTCATGTAATCACGGTATCTCTCTGTTTGCAGGTGTCCAGTGTGAGGTGCAGGTGGTGGAGTCTAGGGGAGATCTGAGGAAGCCTGAGGGGGGAGGGTCTCTGAGACTCTCTTGTCTCTGAATTCACCTTCAGTAGCTATGAAACGAACTGGGTCCACCAGATACCATGGGTCACATACATTAGTAGTGCTGGTGGTAGCTCATACTACACAAACTCTGTAGATGGCCAATTCACCATCTCCAGAGACAATCCCAAGAACACGCTGTATCTGCAGATGAACAGCCTGAAAGCTGACGACACAGCCATGTATTTCTGTGCAAGAGACACAGTGAGTTGAAGTCAGTGAGAGCCCAGACACAAACCTACCCTGCCAGGAGGAGACTGGTCTCCAAGGCACACAATGTACAGAATCAGACCCAGAGGCAGGTACAGACAGTTTCAGTTTGGGGATTTTGCTCATCTCACAGTGAACTAGGGAATCTCTCTTTTTTTTTCTTCATGATTATGTACCCACCCCTGATATCTCATAATTCAAAAGTTTTAATGTAAAAGTAGGAAACATTCTCACATGCCAAAAAAGCATCTGTCCTTTATGGAGGGGGAATGACCATGCCAGGTCTCCCCAGCATCAGAGATCTGTTAAAACTCAAGAATAGATTTTTCCAATGAGACTCATGGCAAATGAAGTCCCTAGAAAGGGATAATTGGGAAGTATACACTCATGTCTGAAAGGATGGTAGTTTGAACACAGCTAGTCATGCATTAGGATGCAGGACCCACGATCTGCTTCTGGTTGTCATTAGGTGTCATCAAATTGCCTCCAGCCCATAGTGATCCCATTCACAACTGAAACAAACACTGCACAATCCTGTACCATCTTCACAATTATTCCCATGTCAGAGCCCATTGATGGAGGCATGTGTCAATCAAGCACATCAAGAGCCTTCCTCTTTTTGCCAGTGCTCAACTTTATTCAACACGATGACTTTTTCCAGGGACTTGTCTCTGCTGACAATATGTCCAGCGTTTGTAAGACAGAGTCTTGTCATCCTTGCCTCTGTGGAGCACTCTGGCCATACTTCTTTCAATACAGATCTGTTTGTCCTTTAAGTAGCCCATGGTACTTACAATATTCTTCTCCAGCACCACAATTGAAATGCATTGATTCATTTTCATTCTTCCTTATTCAGTGTCCAGTTTTCAGATGCATATGATGCAATGGAGAATATCATTTTTTGGGTCAGGAACACATTAGTCCTCAAGGGAATATCCTTGCTCTTCAATACTTGAGGTCTTGTACAGCAGAATGCAATACATGTGTTGATCTCTTGACTGTTGCTTCCATGAGCATTGGTTTTGGATCTGAGACAATTTCAACCTTCTCTCCATTTATCATGATGTTTCTTATTGCATCAGTTGTGAACATTTTGGTCTTCCGTACACTGAGTTGTAATCCATACTGAAAGCTGAAATCCTTGATCTTCATCAGCAAATGTTTCAATCCCTCACTTTCATTAGGTAAATTTTTGTCATCTGTATACCGCAGGTTATTAATTCGCCTTTCTCCAATCCCAAGGCCCACACTTCTTCATATTAGCCAGCTTCTCTGATGATTTGCTAAGCATAGAGAGTGAACAAGTATGGTGAGAAGATACAACCCTGACATACTCCTTCCCTCACTGTATGCCATGCAGTATCTCCTTGTTCTATTCATACAGCTGCCTCTAGATCCATGTGAAAGTTCCTCATGAGCACAATGAAATGCTCTAGAATTCCCATTCTTCTCAAGGTTTTCCACAGTTTATTATGGTACACTCAGTCAAGTGCCTTGACATAGTCAATGAAACATAAGCAAACATCTTTCAGGTATTCTCTGCTTCAAACCAAGATCCATCTGGCATCAGCAATGGTGTCCCTTGTTTCAAATCCTCTTCTGAATCCAGCATGAACTTCTGGCAGTTCTCTGTCAGTGCACTGCTGCAACTAGTGTTTTTTCATCTTAAGCAAAGTTTTCCTTGTGTATGATACCAATTATATCATTCTATAGTTTGAGCATTCTGCTGGACCCCCTTTCTTTGGAATGGGCACAAAAATGTATCTCTTCCAGTGTGCTGGCCAAAAAGTTGTCTTTGACAAATCCTTGCATAGTTGAGTGAGTGCTTCCAGTGGTTCTTCTGAGACATTTTGATGTGGATTCCGACAAGACCCGGAGCCTTGTTTTTGGCTAATGCATGCAGTGCAGTTTCAGGTTCTTCCTTCAGCATCACTCGTTCCTGCTCATATGCTACCACCTGAATGGTGGAATATAGACTAGTTATAGTTGGTATAATGACTCTGTGTATTCTTTCCCCCTTTCTTTTGATGCTCCCTGCATCATTCACTCATTAATGCAGGAATCATGATCTGCTTGGGAAGGATTAATCGCAGGGATTGCCACAGAGTGCAATTCCTTCAATATGATACTCTCTGGGATCCAGTTTAAAACCAAGAGTGTGGGTCCTTCAAGGGCAGTAATATCTAATAGCAGGATGAGGTTGACCTCTGGCCCTTTGATTCACATAAGAGTGTGTGAGTCAAGTTTAGGTGCCTAAACACTGGATGTTCACTATATGATGAAGCAATAAGCCTAGGTATGGCTTCAAATTTGAGCCAGGCTAACACAGGTGTTTCTTGTAAATCTTGGTTGCCACAGAACGTCTTATTTGGGTCCAGAAGATGATTATACAATTAATACAAGTCAGGATAGTCTCTGGAAAATTAATTGTGTCACTTCCATTTGTCCCAGTGTATCTCTTTTCATACTGGAGCTTAGTGGAGTAACCCAAATCCTCAAGATTTCACTGGGAATAGGGACAGGGCAATATTTTATTTGTTTATTTGGTATGATCTCAGCCACACTGTCAGTATTCAGGGACATATAACCATCATTGTTGAATGCTCAGATGATTTTTCAGCATAACCAGCCTCCTGGCTCAGCCCCTAAAATCAACCACTGCCATGGAGCTGATGTTGACTAATGGTGTCTCTATAGAGCAGAGTTGAAACTCCCTTTGGTTTTCTCAGGATTTATATCTTCATAGGAGCAGACAACCACCATAGCTTCTTCCAACTCCCAGTGCAGAGCGTTCATTTCTGCAGTGGTCTTACCTCTTCTGACATCATTCAGAAAGGACTCTACTGCCCCAAATTGTTAATTTCCCTTCATGCAATCTTACCCTTTTTACCTCTGTCTGAACAAAATCCATTGAAAAATACCAATAAGCCAGGAAAATAGTATTAATTGCACAAAATCCATTTGATGAAAATTGTAACTAAATTGTGTATATAAGTTGTTATCATATGTGTGCGTAGGAGAGTTTATGTTCCTCACATTTTCTTTCAAGGAAAGAATCTGAAGGTCCAAGATGTGGCTGTAGATATCCAACTGTGTGCAGATAAAAAGTAGGAACAGGGGTGAACAGCTTTCCCCCAAATTTATTAATGGCAACTTTCTAAATAATTCAATTGCTTTCTAGTATATGAATACTTTATACTCCACGGTAAATGTTAAATATCTACAACAAACATGTATAATAAAGCATATTAGGTGAAGTGATATTTTTCCATGTTAGTGACTCATTCAAAGTCATTCAGCTATACAGCAGACTTGAATTGGACCTAGTTTTAAGTGCATTGTGATTTATAGATTTCAATGATCCTGAAACTATGGATTTCAATGTAATTTCTGGATTCAAATATCCTGAAACTTTGGAATATATATTCAGTGTACCACGAGATAACAGAAACATGGAAATGACAGATGTTTTATAAGCTGTAAATCCCTGGGAGTTGAGCATCATGGAACTTATTCCTAACACTATCCTGCCCCTTGGATTTGTCTACCTCTTTGAGCAATTCTTTTAGTACCAAACTTGGCCTAGATGAAGAGGACCCCAGTCTTGGTGAATGGAAAACACAGGTGGAGCATTGTGTTCTCCTGAGGGTACAGTCAACATTCAACACACAGAGGAGCCTCTTCTCACCTCTATTGCACAGGTGCCACTGACACTCACATCTCCACTTACTTCATCAGGTGAAACCTCATGATACATTTATATTTATGCTCTTTTTAAGTCGGTGTGATATTTATGGCAATGTTGGACATGGAATGTGTTTTTGTCATTTTGTTCTTGGTGGCAGCGCACAGATGCAAGTAGCTCAGGGATTCAGACACAAAGTTCTGGAAATGTCTCACCCTACCCAGTGGTTCTCTGGATTCTCCCAAAGTTCTGGAAATGTCTCACCCTACCCAGTGGTTCACTGGATTCTCCTTTGTCCTGAGGTCTCCTGTCCCAGCTTCAGATGCAGGAGTTGGCCCAGATTTGATGTGATAGGTAGGTTTATTGTGCCAACCAGGCCAATAGGAACATGTGGGAGTAATAAGATTACATTTTGCTTGGAGGGAAAAGAGATAAATGTCTCAGTACCCCCCACCCTTCTCTCTTGCTTTCTGGTGATTGGACCAGCGTGCAGCTGCTTTAGATAGTTCTCTGCCTAGCTAAAGGCAGAGAGCTCCACTACCCTTGGGGCAGCACCTTGTGGATCATGTCGCTAGAACTTGCTGTTCCTTCAAGACCTGCTTCTCCATGCTGCTGGTGTACACATCGCTTGATCATGAGGCTGTCAGATCCTGTTGTCTTCCATCGCTTGAGTTCACTATCCCATCTGGGCCTGAGCTGCTGACTAAACTACTGAGCTGCTAACTGTTGATGACATCACTCCACCCAATCTCCCATCTCTGCTGATGTTTGCTGCTTGTGGCCTGACTACCTGCATTGCTTTAGGGAAGACTCAGTTGTCTGCTTCATTGACCCAGCAGCCCTCATGAGCTGAAGGACTTCCAGTATATTAACTTCCACAGAAGTGAGTTGAACTGAGCCCTCTATACTGCTGTGTGGACTAATTAGCTGTTGTGTTCCTTCGTGCTCTATCATCATTATCTATCTATCTATCTATCTATCTATCTATCTATCTATCTATCTATCTATCTAATCCTAAGTGTCCTGGTTTTGTTTCCCTAGAGAACCCTTTCTAACACATCTGGTGAGATTCAGACCTTATCCTTCACTTGTGATTTTTTTTCACTTATGAATTCTTTAGCGGCCCTTCAATCAGCTTTTCTGTGAGGTGGAATTGTCCAGGCTCCATTAAAGAGATAAAAAGTTGTCATTACAATATGGAGGTGTGTAATTATAATCCCACCCTCATGACTTGAGTACAGGTCACCAGAGACCCCTTCAACAGTCATGCTTTTTTAAAGCTGAGTTCTGCTACTGCTGGTGACATGACCATGTATTTCAATAGATGCATTTGAATTGTAGTGCTAGAGAAGAATATTGTAATTACCATGCACTGCTAAAAGGACAAACAGACCTGTATTAGCGGAAGTCCAGATTTCTTCTTAGAAGGAGACAAGACTTTGTCTTACATATTCTGGACATACTGTCAGGAGTGACAAGGTCCTGGAGAAGAAATCATGTTCAAGAAAGTTGTGGGGTGGTGAAAAAGAAGAAGGCTCTCAAAGAGGCTAATTGATCCAGGGGGTCTATCAATGGGCTTAGGCATAGGAATAATTGTGAGGATGGCATGGGACTGTGCACTGTTTGGTGCAGTTGTGCATATGATCTCAATGTGCCTGAGGCAATTCGATGGCAGCCAACATCAACAAGAAGCAGATCATGAGTCCTGCATGCTAAGGCATCACTGGGTGGGTTCAAACCACCACCCATTCAGACATGAGTGCACACTTCACAATTATCCCTTTCTTGGGACTTCATTTGCCTGAGTCTTAATGTAAAATCTGCTCTTGAGCTTCATCAGAACTTTGATGCTTGGGACGCCTGGCAGGGTCTTTTTCCCTGCATAAGAGACAGATGTTTTTCTGCATGTGAAAATGTTCCTTACTTTTACAATACAATTTTTGAATTATGAAATAGCACGGGTAGATACATAATCATGAAATAAAAATGAGAGATTCCCTGGGGAACTGTGAGATGAAGCAGTGTCGCCAAACTGAGGCCATCTGCACCTGCCCCTGGGTCTGTTTCTGCGCTCTGTGGGTCCCAAGCTTCCCCTGGAGACCAGGATCCTCCCTGCAGGGGAAGTTTGTGTCGGGGCTCTCACTGATGTTCCCTCAATGTGTCACTTGCACAGTAATACATGGCAGCTTCCTTAGCTTTTAGGCTGTTCATCTGAAGACACAGTTTGTTCTTGGACTTGTCTCGAGATGGTGAATCACCCCTTCACAGAGTCTGTGTAGCTTGTCTCATTACCACCATAGTTATGTCTGCACCCACTGCAGGCCCTTCCCTGGAGCCTGCTGGGATTCAGTTTATGTAAGTCACCGAAGGTGAATTCAGAGGCTGCAGAGGAGAGTCTCAGAGACCCCCTAGGCTTTCTAAGATTGCCCCCAGACTCCACCAGCTTTACCTCACCCTGGACCCCTGAAAACACAGAGGCTGCATGATTACACACACACACACACACACACACACACACACACACACACACACAGAGTAAGGTCAACTACCATGTAGAATGGCCAAAATGAAAGCCAAGGTTGGTGCAAAGTTCATGATGTGTCCTGTGGACTAGCTTCTGGGCATGACATGAAAACAGCAGAAACCCCAGAGACTGGGACTGTCCTCTGATACCTCTCACATCAGGGGTTGTGGCCGGTTTAACAGCAGGCAGAGAGCTGCACTTGCATGTGCCCTGATGTTTAGAAACAGATGAGTAGAGAACATGGACCAGAGTTTTTCCTCAGACTGAGAGAAATAGAAGCACCCTCAAAGGAAAACAAGCATTGTTTATCAAACATTTATTTGTTACATATTACCAATTCTTTCAAAAAGTTGTTTTCAATTTATAAACTTTATATTACACACACAACAACCTTTATGAGAGCTCACAATGCATCCTCTCTCATTCCCTCCTAAGATGTGAATACACATGATGATAGTGGATGACTCTTTACCTGTTTCTTGTGTGCGAATATTACTGGCTTTCCTTCCTTCCAAGGAATTTCCCCAGTCCAATGATATTTTAAAACCGTGGGCATGAAGTTCTTTAGAAAACATGTCCAGCAAACCTGAAGAGCAGTGTCTCCTCTGGTTTCTGATATGGCGAATTCCAGTTCTCCTTCTTTTGTCAGATCAGGAAAATTGGCTGTTTATCACTTGTCCTCATCTTCTCAAAGAGTCAGCTTTAGTTTAATTGGCTCACTAATTGTGTTCCTTCTATTTGAATTATTTGAGTGTTTATATTTATTCATTCCTGCCTGCCCTACTGCCCTGCTAATCTATGCTATGGCATAATCACCTTTTTCTGGTTCCATTCGGTGAGAACTGAGGTAATTAGTTTCAGAACTTTATTTCTACAAGATATAGATGTTTGTTGCTACAAATAGCCCACAAAATGCTATTCAGTTAAATCCAACACTTTTTTCTGTTGTGGTTTCATTTTCATTCGGTCCTATACACCCATCCAAGATATAAAATTCTTAAACACATGTCTTAGCTAACAATTATAAAAATAACATTCATATATGAAAAGGTTATACATGTACACAATTTAGTGTATGAATAAAATATACAAATTAGTGAATATTATAATATCTATGGGGTTTTGCAACTATTTTGGAGGGTACGGAAACCCTAGACATTAACAGGATGGTCCGGTGCCTCCCCATTGCTATGGCCCCAGAAGTCATGTCCCTGTGTTCACTAAAACCCATGTGATCCCGATAGACCACTGTCATTATGGCAGGGACACTGTGTTTGTGATGGCACTGAGTCCTCTCATTGTTCCTCTCACACAGTAATGGACAGCTGTGCCCTCAGGGTTATTGTGCTCAGCTGCAGCAAAACTGCTTGGCGGATATTCTTCTGCAGCTTGAGCATCAGTTCCTTAGGAATGGGTGGGGTTTCTTCTAGTAGAATATATTGCTCACAATTACTCTAACCTCTTCTGCAGGTTTTGGCAGTTCTAGCTCTGGCAATATGGAGTCTCCAGAGACAGAGTGAAGCCTAGGGAGAGGATCTATGAAGGGTTCATCACTCCTGGACCCAAATCTTGGACAACTGGGAACAGGAAAAATAAACACTGATGACAAGTAATGGAACCCTAATTATGTCAAACTATTTTTGGAATCTTGACATGAGTAGTGAGAAGTACCCAGTAGCCAAAAAACTCTCCACAGGAATTTCATGATTTATGGACAAGGTCTGTGGATCCTACAGAACCCTGGCCATGATGTAACATTTTCACTAATTTGAAATTTCACCTGGAAATGGATGAGGTGCTCTGCATATTAGGAGCCTTCGAAATAAAATAGAGATGTTCATAGTTTTCTCAGAAGCTGAAAATAAATTATGACCCCGTCATCTTCTTTGGGATAAGACCAAAGTGAAACTCATTGCCATTAAGCTGATCCTGACTGATAGTGACTCTAGAAGACAGAGTATAATTTTATGTTGAAAAAACACTCAGCAAAAAGAAATGTGTGACATGTTACCAACACGACTCTTGCTGAGAAACAAAGACAGGAGCTGCATGAAAGTGAACGGGGACCGATCTCCTTGGAGCAAACAAGGACTGAGCTGGAAGATTCCCCAAGGGAAGCTCCTGAACAAAATAGTGGACCAAGTTAACAGTTGTAGACAACTATTCCAACAAATTGGTATACCAAAGTATAGGATGACGAATGTTTAACACATTTCATAGGGCTGGTCATGATTACAAAATAGGGTGAGGTTGCAATTCTTACCAAGATAAGGCTCATTATAGTTCTTGGTTTCAAATGTTGTCTTATTTGGTCTGGTGACTTATCTATGGTGACTTTTGGTTCTTTGAACAAAGTTATTCTGTTCTACATGATCTGTGACCGGAAGTTGGGGATGTCTTTTGTGGACATGTTAGCCTGTCTCCAGGTTAGTCAAAACTGATACTCATGTGGTGTAATCGGATATTTTTTCTGAGGAAAGGGCTCAACAGAGGCAGGGTCTCAGGAAGGAAAATGCAGAATAAGTAGAGGCAATAAATGAGGTATTCCAACATCCTGTGGTAACATCCCATATCCAAGGGGAAGTTGGACAAGCTGTGGGATCTGCATTGTGACACAAAGTTAAGCAGGTTGGGGAATGGGCTCAAACAGAATGCTCAGTGTTCACAGTTGTTCTTATTCTGTCGTCAGATTCTATCTATTTATTATACTTACAACAAATAGAATATTGCCAGAAAAGATTATTTACTGAAGGCATAAAGATAACGTTTCCCAGAGATGGTAAGTCTATTGTTATTTAATGTTTGTTTTTTCTATCTCTTTTTTAAAGGAATTTGGAAGTGATTGGTAGACATCATTTCTCAAGAAATGTATATAGTATTTCCTTTTTCTGTTCCTCCTTCCAAAGACCAAACTGAAATTTGAGTTAATAATCAAAGAGTTTATTGATAAACCAAGCAGTTCTGGAATGGACAATAATAATTGTAAGGATGCACAGAGTACTGCAGTGAAGAAGATTTTCAGATATAAATTTAAAAAGATCTTGGAACATACAAGAAAATTCCAATTATTTGATCTTTATTACTTTTGTCTCAAATAGACAAGGCAATATCGAATTCACTTTGTAAAGAATGAGTAATTTAAAGTGTCTTATTTGTTTGTTTTTAAATATTGGGGGTGAGAATGAATGCTCTTCCTCACAGCTGTTGTGAGAGCAACTGGGAAGAAGGAAGGAGGATGCCTGGAGGTTTCCTGAGCTTTGCTGATTTTAAAAGTCAGTTCAAAATTAACAGTAATCATATACAACTAAAAAAATTTGGAATCTGGCCTGCATCTTTTGTAGATGCCCATCCTTGTTTGAAGAGAGCTCTTTTGTCCTCTTCACAGTGGAAAAATAAGATGGGGGTGGGGCGAGACTCACAAAATCATGACTGGTGACAGATTAGTAAACACAACATCAGTTCTGACTTCAGGAGGAAGAGAAGGACCATGATTAGGAGAGGGACAGCAATGACATTTTAAAACCTTACAAGATTGAATCACAGCCCGCTGTTTTCCAGGTGTGATTCACAAAATATTAGCCTAATACTCCAATACTTGTCAAAGGCAATCCAGGATACGTAAGCTCCTGAGAAAGTGCTAAAATGAGTACGTCTCTTCTATACAGAAGAGACTTACCAACACCCTTCAGAATTCCTTTACATTACCTTTTTTGAAATTGCAGGTCAGTTGTCAGAAATAAGCAATTCAGGCTGATAGTATGTGAGATTCAAACTGAATTTGGTGGTCTCATTGTGCTCATTTGAATGAAGGTACTAGTAAAGGGTGTTGCTAGTACTATGGATTGCCAGAAGAACAAACCAATCAGCCTTGCCAAAAGTACAGCCAGATGCTCTTTGGGTTCAAGGATGGCAAGACTTTGTCTCATGTACCTTGAACATGTTATCAGGAGAGAGAGTCCCTGGAAAAGGACAACATGGATGGAAAAGTTGTACAACAACTCAAAGAGGAAAACTCTCAAGAAGAAGAATGGACACATTGGCTACAACAATAGGCTCAGACTTAGCCACAATGTTCAGGATGATGCAGGACTTGGCAGTGTTTCAATCTGTGAGCACAAGGTCACTGATTCAGACCTGACAGCAGAGCACAGTGTTAGTCTGGGTAGATTAGAGAAACAAATCCACAAAAATGCATATGTATATGAGAGAATTTTATGTAAGAAATAAGTGTACATTAAGAAACCATCCCAACCCAGGCCAGTCCAAGTCCATAAATCTGACATTAGCCCATATATCCAACACAGATCTACAAAGTCCTCCTCAAACTCACAAAACACATGCAATAATGCTGAATGCAGGAGGAAAGTCCAATCAGTGAGTGTTTAAGCATCTCAGTGCTGGAAGGAGTCTCCACGTTGTTCTCCAGAACCAAGTCTGCATCTTGGCAGGTCCACGTGGCTTCTCCTCAGGGATGTTTCCCAGGAAGTGAGCTTTGCTAGCTGAGGCAAAGAACTAGCTAAGTAAGCCACACACTGGTCAGACCATCAGAGAACAAGAAACCAGAGAATAAAAAAGGTGAGGCTCACCAAGCCATTTCTCTCTCTGCCCTTTAATTAATCCCATGTATTTATCAGCCAGGGTAGCACAATAAACCTTAACTATCACAGCAACTAACAACTTGTGCAAACCTCATCCTTACACAAACTTAGGCCTCAGAATTCAATCCCTATGTTAAACTCAATTTAATAGCAGTTTATTATAAGTTACTGCAAGAATACAAAGTACATGTTTCTTAATTTGCTGCCCACAGTGTGTACTCCTGATGCTGCAACACATCACAGGAACTCACTGGGGCTTCATGTAGTTTCCTTTTCTCATTTCAAATTTGAAACTTTGTTAGAGTACACAGGGTGTTGATGCACCAGTGCTATTCCTTCTTTGAAATAAAAACTTAAGCCTGCTTTTTTAACTTTTTTAGCTGGGATGTGGATAGACCCCTACGAACAAGAAGAAAACCCTGAAAACAAAAACTCCGTTTCAAGTTGGCTTGCTAAAGAGCATCATCATCCTTAAGCACTGTCTATAAACACTCTGGCCATGTTGCTCAGGGAGAGAGAGTTTGATGAACAATGTCATGCTGAGTTCTACTATTAAATAAATATTTGTTCTCTGTTTTGTTAACTGTTTTAGATGGGGAAAGGCTGTCCAACTCACCTTGACTATATTACCTAATTTAAATAGATAAGGCAGATGGTGGAGCGCTTTTGTGTTTGTTTCACACATACTCCCATAGGCTCCCAACCAGTAAATCCTTAAAAGAGCAGAAAGCCTCTTTATCCAAAGAAATGACTGGTTGATGTGGACTGTCAACCCTGTAGTTAGAAACATATATGTAAATCACTAAACAAACAGAACACAGGAAATAAACTACAGTTTAATTGTGGGCAATGCATGCTGTATATGTAAATTTAAACATGTCTCATATCCTTTGGCTTGGTTCATTGGGCAACATGTGGAATTTACAGGGTTACACAGGAGTAACATGTTTGGGGCATTGAGTGTGGAAATACCCCTCTTAATTATTTTTTCTATGACTGACCTATTGGCCACTCACATCACACACTGTGACCCTCGCCCTTTTTTTCCAGAGGCCGCCTCACCACCATGCTGATGGTAAACAAGCCAGGAAACCACCTTCCTGGCTGCATCCTAGCTTGCCTGCCCTCAGGAGAGCCAGTGAGGCTTTGGGAATAACATCCCAGGGGGACAGGTGTACTCAATGGAATCAGGTAAGGTGTTTCCTTGGTCACATAACCTATTAAAAATACTTTTACCACAGAACTCTGACTCTGGGAACAGTGCAGTTGTAGGTCGACAGACAGACATAAGTAGAAGAAACAGAGAAAACCTAAATAAATGGAGACGTAGAATTATGGAGATTCTATGTCTTTAGCTGTGCTTGGGTACAATGAGACACATCCTTGTGTTCACAACTTCACCATACATTTGGAATACTGGTTATTCACACCATGACAGGGAGGTTTGGGGGAAATTTGGAGCTATAAATATGAGTACAATAACGGAGAGAGTGTGTATGATATGTGAATTATATGTCAATAAAACAGTTAAAACACAAAGTAAAAGCTCAAGCATAGTCTTTTGTAGGTGCATCAGTCAGATTCCAACTCACGGTAGAGCCATGTGGCAGGGCAAAGCTGCCCCACAGGGTTTCTCAGGCTATTGTCTCTGCAGGAATGATTGGCCAGGTCTTTCTTCCACAGCACTGCTTTCAGTTAGCTGTTGAGAACTACTTAATGTAGTGCCATCAGGGCGTCCTCCACACATACTCTGGCTTCCCATGACCTACTTCCCACGTTATAACTAGTGCATTCATTTGAAAGAGAAAACCATTTTGTGTCAAAGTCTTCCCTCTCCATCCCAGAATCAAAGCTCCAGGCACAATGATCTCCTTAAATTCCCTCAAAATTGCCAGGCTCTTGCCTACCTCATAATCATCCTGAATAGCCTTGGTGCCAAAGTGGCTATGTGTTGTGCTAACTACAGGTCAGCAGTTCAAAATCATCAGCTGTTCCTCAGGAGAAAGCCGAGGCTTTCTATTCCATTGAATAGTCACAGTCCCAGAAACCCACGGGGTAAGTTCTATCCTTTCCTAAAGGGTTGCTGTGAGTCAGCCTTAAGTCCATGGCAGTGAGTTTGTTTTGAGTTTTGTTCTTATTTGTCTCCTAACTGGAGTCCTTGGATGGAACAGTCAATGTCCGTGACTGACCAAGAGATTGACAGTTTAAATTCACAAGCAACAACACCCTGAAGAAAGTCCTAGCATCGTACTTCAAAAATATAACGACCATTGAAAACCCCAAGAAGGGTATCTTTCCTCTGTCACATGTGGTTCACTGAGATTCGGAATCCCTTGGATGGCAACGGGTTGTTTCACTTTGGGCTAACTGCTACTTAAGGAACCTTGATAGCGTAGTACATTATGTATTGGGCTGATAATCACTAGGTCACCAGTTCAATGCCACCAGCTGCTCTGTGGGAGAACAATGAGACTATTTTTTGACAAAAAGAATTTCATAGGTTCCCAAACTTATTTGGCTAACTAGCTCTTTACAGAAAAGTAATAATCACTCAGCACTTCTGTGGCAATTGAAAACTTCTGTAGGGTAGTCCATAACCTGGGATAAAGTATAGTTATCTGCTGTTGCAACCTCCCTGCATCATTCCAGTGATCCCAACCTCACCCTCAGGGGAGCGCTTTTACTCACTTTGGGGAACACTGACTTGCAGGCTCCGGAAACACCAGGGGCCATTTCTAAGTCTGTCTTAGAGGGTCCCGATAGTCAGAATTGACTTGTTGATGGTGGTGTGGTTTTAATTCTCACTCCTGCATATCTCAACGGCCATGTTGGTTCATCTGGAGTTACACTGAAGAAATCTCAGCCTTGGTACTTATTGACTGTATAAGTCCGGGAAAGTTCACCTAAGCGTCCTTACTGTTATGATTAAATGATTCAGTCCCTTTCAAGTTATTCTAACACGTGGCCAATTCCCACATATGCTTCTTTTGTGAAATCCTGAGTTGGGAAAAGCATATAGGTTTTGACTTATTTTATTGATAGTTGTTATAAAAAAGAATCCCTTGCTGGTGTGCACAATGTTTTACCTCACATAAAAATTACTTCTGAAAAATTTCCAGTTGGCATGTGAGATAAAGTTTATTGTGCTAACCTGGTTGACACATGTGGGGTTAATTGAAGCACGGAGGAATAAATGGCTCCATGAGCCTTGCCATTCTAATTCTCGGGCTTATTGCTTTCTGATGGTTGGACCAGGATGCAGTTGCCTTAGCCAGCTACCTTCTTCAACTGGCAAGGGTCATTCCTGAAAGACATCCCTGAGAAGAAGCCACATAGACCTACCCTGATGCAGCCCTGGTTGCTGGAGAAGCCTTGTGGAGACTCCTGTCAGTGCTGAGATGCTTACATGCTCACTGATTCGGCTTTCCTCCTGCAGTCAGCATTATTGCGTGTGTTTTGTGAGATGGAGGAGGACTTTATGGATTGCTGTCGGATGTATGGGCTAATGTTGGACTTGTTGGCTTGGGCAGCACTGGGTTGGGATGTTTTCTTGATGTGCACTTACCCTTTATATAAAACTCTCTTATGCATGTTTCTGTGGATTTGTTTCTCTAATGTACCAGACTGAAACAATATGATTGTGGTTGTTTATTTTTAATGGAATAATGTACTGTAGTCTGAAATTGCAGTGCTAAGTGTGTCATCATGTCCTGATACACAGTCTTTAAAACATGGGAACACAGGAACAATATTTCATTCTTGCCTCTGTGAGAGCTATCTCCAGGGATTGTAACAGAAATTCTGTTTTTCCTGGATGTCTAACAAATAAGGTGGTGAATGATCTTGGTCTCTATTCAAAAATATAGAAATGATCCAACAAACGTAATTTTGGCAAAGAAGGGGCTTATGAAACATGCTTTTTGTGTGTGGGTGGGTTGGGAGGTAGTCTGGAATTGAGACCATTTAACCACCACAGTGGGCTTCTGAGGGAGGTATAATGCCATCTCCTGTTTGAATATTTGGGTGCATATGATTTGTTCTCTGTTTTTGGTGAATATTGGGGTTGGGAGAACTGACTCATATTGGAGTGGTTCTCAAGCCTGGTTACACAGCATAATCACTTATAATGAAGCTTTAAAAAAAGACAGTGGACCATACCACAGTCCGAATCAATTAAACTTCTGAGGTGAGAGCTAGGTGATTCCTGAAAGCAGCTCATATGAAGAACTAATTTGTCCACTTGTGGAGAATTAGTCACTGCAACCTCATGAATAGCAACAGAACTCTGTCATATATAGTGCCAAAAATAAGACCTCAGTCCAGAACTCAACTCACTGCCAGTGAGTCGATGTCAACTCGTACTGACCCTATAGGACAGGATAGAAATGCCCCTCTGTGTTTCCCAGACTGTAACTCTTTAAGGGAGTAGAAAGCCCTGTCTTTCTCCCAAGGAACATTGGTAGTTTTGAAATGCTAATTAGTAGTTCATAGACAAATGCATAACTACTACGCCACCAGGGCTCTTTCTCAAGATAGAAGGCACTCCAAATATGTTTAGGGAAGAGCTGCCAGCTCAAAGCAGAGTTAATCATAATGACGTGGATGGAATAAGTCCGTTGAGACCTTCATTTGCTGATAGAGGATGTCTCAATATGATAGATGATATCTTAATATTAGAAGAAACATTGACAACATTGAAACTCAGAATTTTGAAGTACTAATATAGAAAAACTAGAAGTCATAAAATATTACATGGAACTCATAAAGATCAATATGCTAGGTATTAGTGAGCTAAAATGGACGGATATCTGCCATTTTGAATCAGACAGTCAAACAGTTTGCAGTGCTGGGAATGACACATGTAAGAGGAATCACATTCAACATCCCGAGGAACGTTTCAAGATCTACTTGAAGTACAACGCTATTGTGATAAAAAACTATCTATCTGCATACAAGAAAATCCAGTCAATACGGTTATTTAAATTGATGGACCAACTACTAAAGATGATGATGAAGAATCTGATGGATTTTACCAACATCTTCAGTCTGAAATTAATCAAACACACAATCTGAATGCATGGATAGTTATTGGCGATTGGAATTCAAAAGTTGGAAACAAAGAGGAAGGAAAAATAATTGGAAAATATGGTCTTGGTGATAGAAATAAATCTGGAGATCACATGATAGAATTTTACAAGGCTAACAACTTCTTCATAGCAAATACCTGAGTGGGCATACACAGGAATCAAATTGACTTCATCTGTGGGAAGAGAAGATGGAGAAGCTCAATGTCAGCAGCTAAAATCAGTCTGGGAGTCAACTGTGGAATAGACCACATAGCTAAGTTCAGATTCAAGCTGAAGAAAACTAAAACAAGCCCACCGGAGCCAAATACAACCTTGAGTCTATGTCACCTGAATATTAAGATGTCAGGAGCAGATTTGACTCACTAAACACTAAGGACAGGACACCTAATGAGCCATGGGATATCACCGAGAATATGAAGAAAGCAAAAGGTCATTGAAGAGTCAGGAAAGAAAGGATCAAACTGGATATCAGAAGACTCTGAAACTTGCTTTTAATCATGGAGTAGCTAAGGCACTTCATATGAAATGAAGCCAAAGATCTGAACAGAAACGTTCAGAAAGCAGCCAGAGAAGTATTATAATGAAATGTGCAAAGACCTAGAGTGAGAAAACCAAAATGGAAGAACATGTTCACTAGATCTTAAAATAACTGAAGAAAAACAAATCCAAGCTTTGAGGTGCTCCACTGAAACATTCTATGGGGAAAATATTGAATGATACACGAAGCATGAAGTGATGATGGAAACAATACACCATTATTCTACCAAGAAGAATTAGTTGGCATTCCACCCTTTCAAGAGGAAGGATATAAACAAGAACCAACAGCACTAATGGAAGATATTCAAGCCGCACTGACGGAATTAGCCAAAACCAGTTGCCAAGCATTGACTGAATTCAATCAAAAAGTTTCAACAAATTGATGAAGCACTGGAAGCATCAGTGGAATGATGTTTTGGGGTTCTTGGACCCTGCTGGAATAATGCTCTGAGGGATCCATGACCCTGCCAGAATGATGCTATTTGGGGTCCGGATCAAACCAGAATGATGATCTAGGAGTCCGGAACTTGACAGAAAAATGTTTTGGTGTATCTGAGACCTCTCCAGAAAGTTGCTCTCCCACCAGAGAGATCCTCTGTGGGACTGGACCCCTCCGGTACCATCATCGACTAAGTGCATGCTTCTATGGGGGTGCCGAAAACCCCTTCCCTCAAGCATACTTCTTGCAGTATTCCCGCTCCACATCATTCCATTCACCCACTCTCAGCACAGACTGGTGCTGACAAAAATTAAGAACAATTATTGTTAGGAGGCATTGTGCTTGGCCCTAGAGAATCTTTATAATAAAAGACTTACTTGAAGCATAAATTCTACCGAGCAAGACAAACTATTTAGACTGTAATAAATGTCAACTTTATAAATAATGTACTATGGTGGAGCAGAGGAGTGAACTTTGCATAAGATGTGAGAAGGCTAAACATTTAAACTGAGACCTGAGCAAAAAATGAGTCATGTACAAAGCTGATGTTTTCATGGATTGGTAGACTGATTATTATCCAGAGGCAATATTCTACAACTCATCTACAGATTCAACCTAATTCCTCTCAAGGTTTGTTTTTCCCAGAAAATGACAAGCTGATTCTAAAATTTTGATTCTAAAACTTTTATGGACATGTGACAGTTTAAGTATAGCCAAAATAATCCTGAAATACAATAAAATATAGGTGGAGAATGCGCATTGCCTGATATAAAAGCTATAGTCATTAAGACAGTGTAGTAGTGACATAAATGTAGACATATTGATGGAATATAATTGAGAGTCTAAAAATTCAACCTCCTACATCCATAGCTAATTAATTCAAAAAGAGTACACAGAGAAGTTGCTGTGATTTCAGCAAATGCTGTCAAAACAACTAGATACAGGAAAAAAGAATGGGTTTTGACTCCCACCGTGCACTATATGCAAACACTAACTCAAAACAGATCTAAGACCTAAATGTAAGAGCAAAATCTATAAAACCCTTAATAGAAAATGTATATATAAATGTTTGTGACCCTGGACTAGGGAATGGTTTCTTAAGATATCTTGCATTTTAAGCAATTATGACATCTTAAACATAAGCAGCCCAAGTTGAACTTCATCAAAATTAAAGTCCCTTATAATTAGAAACACACAATCAAGAATTTGAAGAAGGCAACCTACATCAGTAACTATTCATGAGGTACCTAATGATCTTGTATTCATAATATATAAAGAAATGTTACAAGTCAAAAACTAAAACTCAACAAATTAAAAATTAGTCAAGAAATTAGTCACTACTCAAAAGATATAAGTATGTTAAACATAAAATATATAACTCTATTATAGAGTTAGTCTAAAATTTATGTAAATTGCTTGAAACTGAAAATATTAAAATAAGTCTACAAGAGCAAAAATAATATTTTGAGGCTATCCAATCTGAATTTAGGTAACATTTAAAGAAAAGACTTAATGGAATGAACACTAATGACCTGATGAGCTGGGGTGGGGTGGGGGGGTGATATTAAGAACATCATATGTGAAGGAAGCAAATGGTCATTAAAGACAGAAAAGCAAGAAAAAAATCAAAGTGGATATCAAAAGAGACATTGTAATTGCTCATTACTTAGAGTAGCTAAGGCAAATGGAAGAAATGATGGAGTCAAAGAGCTGAACAGATAATCTCAAAGGGCAGCTCAGGAAGACAAAGTATTAAAGAATTCATCATTTTTTCACCTTATATGCTACCAAGTCCTGCCAGCCACCTCCAGCCCCATCTGCCCCAACCCAAAATGGCTCTGATATATCCTATCAGCCCCCACTACAATCCCTATGCCACAGCCACATTCTTGAACTATCCCAACAACTTCCCCACAGCTCTCCCTGCATCCACACCTGCACCCTTTCTCCAAGTACCTGTACCAGGCTCCACACTGAAGCCCCAGTGATATACCTAATATTGCCATGACCATGTCACTGCTCCACTCAACTCCCTCCAAAGGTTCCCTGTCCTCATCAGGAAGCTGGATGAGTTCTGGGAGGCCGGTTAGCACCAGGACATGGCTGACCTGTGCCAGCTCCTTCTTCTTGTTCTTTCAAATGTCTGTGCCCCTGAGGCATTTGAAAGGGAAGACAGGCCCAAGCAATTTTCCTGGACCTTCATCCTCAGCTGTAAGTGTCCCATGGCCTCATTTCCACTCTGTCCAGCATCATTAAGATGTGTTTGCATGCCTCTCTGCAGCACGGATCACATCAGCAGCCACTGACTGCCTGCCGGACTTGCACTGAGTTTCTTAACCCACAAACATCTGGCCCACTTTAGAGACGAACCACTAGGGGCTCAGTGAGGCTCAAGGACTTTCCCAAGGAAATCAGCTAATGAGTAGAAGCACTATAATTTGATCTCAATTCTGACTGTAGGGCCTATCAGCCTACACAGACATGCTGGAGGGCTTTTGTCTCTACACAGGAGCTGGATCTAGAAAGGACAGTGTGAACCTTCACGGAATGAAGAAAAGCAGGTCTCTGCAAATGAATTACCCTCCACACTCAGGCAGGGACTGGAACAGAACTTCCCCTAGTGAGAGAGCAAAGTTTTTTGGTGGTTAATAGGGTCAGTATGCAGAAAGTGGGGGTGGAAGGTAGAGGTGATGGAAAAACTTGAAGGATCATGTAATGTTAGTTTTCAAACATATTTTTATATTTGCTCTCAATAAGGCTTAAACCTGTAAATAACTGAACAGGCAAAAGTTGTGAGATAGACACAGGGGGGGCTTCAAAAAGTTTGTGGGAAACTTCCATTATTTTCAGATTTGTATGGAGTCATCACTGGGGCTTTTTCTTATTCTGGTTTCTTTGTTGGTCCGCTTTTGCACCTGCATGACCAGGTCCAGGGCCTTCTTGAAAGCTGGAAGGACATGGTCCCCTGGGGTGAATGGTGTCCCCCAGATCCCATACTCACTCAAGGCACAGATGTCAACACCTGTAGTTGTTCAGGAGCCTGCAGAACCCCCACCCACTCCCCAGCCCCGAAACCCCACACCACCTTGCAACCAGCCCCACCTTGCAGGTAATTGAGAAGCATGTCTACAGTGGGTTCTGCTTTGTTGTCAATTTTCTCCAGGTTGTAGTCTGACAGCTTGGCCATCTCGGGAGAGCTTAAGTCAGGTTGGCCCTTGCAGCAACACAGAAGTAAAAGACCCAGGCAGTTCATTAACTGCCAGTCAATGTAGCAAGTTATTCCTGGGGTCCTGACTCAGGTAAGGAATGCAAATGCCTGCATAAGATGCCCACATCCTGCCTCCTGATCCTCATCCAGGAGGTCCCAAAGCATTAGCCACATCACGAAGCTGAATGTCAGCTTTATTTCTTGACCCTGTATGCTACCAAATCCTGCCAGCCACCCCCTTCTGCCATCTTCCCCCAACGCAAAATAGCTCTGATATTTTCCGTCAACCCCCACTACAATCCCTATGCCATGGCCACACCTCCTTCTTAAACTATCCCAACAAGCTCCCCGCTGCTCTCCTTGCATCCACACCTGCACCCTTCTCCAAGTACCTGCACCAGGCTCCACATTGAAGCCCCAGTGATATACCTCCTGCTGCCATGGCCATGTCACCGCTCAACTCAACTCCCTCCAAAGGTTCCCTGCCCTCATCAGGAAGCTGGATATGAGTTCTGGGAGGCCGGTTAACACCAGGACCTGGCTGGCCTGTGCCAGCTCCTTCTTCTTGTCCTTTTAAATGCTTGTGCCCCTGAGGCATTTGAAACGGAGGACAGGCCCAAGCAATTTTGCTGCACCTGCATCCTCAGCTGTCAGTGTCCCATGACCTTCATTTCCACTCAGCCGAGCTTCATTAGGATGTGTGTGCATGCCTCGGGGCGGCACAGATCACAGCAGCAGCCACGGACTACATGGCACACCCTGCACTGAGTCACTTAACCCTCAAGTGCAAACATCCGGCCCACTTTAGAGATGAACCACTAGAGGCCCAGTGAGGCTCAAAGACTTTCCCAAGGAAATCAGCTAATGAATAGAAGCACTAGAATTTGATCTCAATTCTGACTGTAGGGCCTATCAGCCTACACAGAGAAGCTGGAGTGCTTTGGTCTCTACACAGGAGCTGGAGCTAGATAGTACAGTGTGTAACATCATGGAATCAACAAGAGCAGGTCTATGCACATGAATCACCCTCCACACTCAGGCAGGGACTTTGACAGAACTTCCCCCTGGCCAGGGGGCTGTAGGAAGTCCCATGTGGTGTGGGGATGGGCTTTCCTAGAACTGCTAAATTGGGAGGTGGAGAATTAAGACTACAGTAGAGATCAGGTGTCCTGGTGTCTGCTGGGTTGCATGCCGGGCTTCTAACCACAAAGCCATCAGCTGGAAACCACTGGCTGGAAAAGGATGAGACTTTCTACTCCTGTGAAGAGTTAGTCTGGGAAACCCCTACAGGCAGTTCTACCCTTTCCATAGGGTCGCTGGGTCAGAATCGCTGGCAGTGAGTTTTCAGTGGAGTACTGCCTCTTGTAATGCCAGCATGTTTTCAAGGAATGGCATGGAACACCAGGTCAGCCCCTCAGTCCCTCACTGGGAGAGCCCCACCCCACCTGGATGATCTCCTTGAGCAACTCTACGGCCTCCTTCCGCTCCCGGATCTGGGTCATGGCTTCCTGAAAGCTGGAACTATTCCTAAAATCCCTTATTCAAAACCGAAACAAAAAGAACCCCCCAAACCAAGCAACACACGCAGGGAAATCATTAGAATAAGGATAAAATGACTCCAGGTGGGAATACACAGTTAAAATGGAGTCAGCATACATCTAAACATAAGGCAAACGACTAGAAACTTCTTCAGAGGCAACAGAAAAAGAAATTTCCCTCTGGGCAACAAGCAGGAGCAGCTGCAACACTACCCCACACTAACAAATTTGCAGAACTATGGATCCAGTTCAATTGCCTGGATGTCTTTTACTGGCTACTTTCTCTGCATGAAAAGCCATTCATTATTGATGGCAATTTTCTCCTGTCCTCTTAAAGAAACCTTCTCTCCAGCTGTCTGTCCTCCACTAAGAAGCTTTCCTCCAGCTTCTTTCTACTGTTAAAAACAAACAATCAGGGTTTTGTAAAAATTAAAGAAGCAACATGCAACAATTTTTGAAGAGTGTATGTGGGACCGCGGGATTTTCCGTACTTGAGGGGTCTTGCCCTTTTTTGGAGACATACTTTCCCAAAGAAAGACTGGCCCTCTCTTTGGCTGAGTTCCTGCTCACTGAACCCCATCTTTGTACAGCTGGGCCTGTCTCTTTCTCCTTTCACTTGCTACCTGCCATACTGTTGACTGATAGCCACCAACCTGGGTCACCTCCCTTGAGGTTCCAGTCCTGGACTTACCCCAGCAACCTGGGAATGCCAATCATGTCTCAATGTGCGGTGGATGCGCTGGAATATCACTTCAACACCCTCAAGGCTGAGCCCGTTCCCCGCCCTAAGGGCTGTCAAGAATGAGCCAGGGAGTTCCCAGACCCGGTTCACCCCGCCCTCTCCCCTTCCCCACTACCAGTGAAGATATCGCACAGGGGACAAGACTGGGCAAACCTCCAGAGGAAGCCCTAATACGTTTTGTGTTCCAGCTGCAGCCACTCGCTTCCTGAATAGCAGTCATTTCGTGGTGAGAGAAGCAACAGACCTGGGCCTCACCTGTGAGCTGAAGACATTCTAGGAGCCTCAGGGAGGAGGCACTGCTGTGTGAAAGGAAACAATGGAGGGGGAGAGACAGGCAAAATTCGCGCAATGAATCAGGAACACCGACGCCCAAAGCCCCAGTCTGGGATCCTCCTGTCTCCAACAGGAATTCTCCCCAGGAACCCCAACCAATCCCAAAATTGGGGGGTGGAACCAGCCCCTGGGACACCCTCCCACATCTCACCACGCGAGGGGCGCTGACGGAGCGGGGGAGGGGGAAGAAGGACGCTTGCACCCCAGCCAGGCTGCTGTGTGTACCAGGGTCCCCGCAAACTGGTCACCGCTGGAGCCCTCACCTGGGCGCGCCTACTACACAGTGCTCAGGCTGCTGGCGCTTCTGTGGCACCACGCCCCAGGCACAGCAAGTAGGAACCACGGTATGACCCTCACTTCCGGCTAGGACACTGCCACTTCCGGCCCGTCTCAGGGTGACCCGGAAAGAGAAGAGAATAGTCATGGGTATGATCCGGAAATATGTAAGTGAAAAAACAGGCAGGAGTTATGACTTCATTAAGCTACACAGACATTCAGGAAAAGAAGAATCTTACTTGATATGGCAGAGATTAATATGAAATCATTTCCACCAACATTATTTGAAAGTTTGTTCTTCATTACACTGACCACACAGCAAGGGATTGCGATGAATTAGAAATAATAAATGTGTAGGTTTTAATGGGGAAAAAAGGCAAACATCCAGATTATTATCCTGACAAACGGTTAGATTGTTATCAGATGTATGATCAAAGTCACATACCTCATAGAACTGACTGAGCTAAAGGCACCAACTTCCCTATGTGACAATGAATATCCACATGGTAGAAGGTGTGCTCAAGGCCACATAAAAGAATAAGCAATATACTTCTACCATAGCAACACAATTTTAATGTTATACAAAACAAACTGAATATTTTATTTTTTTCTTTTTAAACATTTTATTAAGTACTCATACAATTCTTATCCCAATCCATACATACATCAATTGTGTAAAGCAGATCTGTACATTCTTTGCCCTCATCATTTTCAAAGCATTTGCTCTTCACTTAAGCCCTTTGCAGCAGGTCTTCTTTTTTCCCCCTCCCTCTCCGCTCCCCCCTCCCTCATGAGCCTTTGATAGTTTATAAATTATTATTTTGCCATAATCTTTCCATGTCCGACGTCTCCCTTCACCCTCTTTTCTGTTGTCCAAACTGGATACTTTCTTCATCTCTTGAATACTGAAGTATACTTTAACTTCCATGTGGTGCTTATGCATGTCTGAGAGTGAGAAAATAAACCACTACATCACCAGTCTAGTTTTGGACTGTTGTTTATAAGGACACTACCTGCTATGGTAAAGATAAAACAGTATGTTCTATAAAATGGAAGAAAAAAACAAAAGTCTAAGGAGCTTTTACTCTGCTCTCTATGGTTCTATGAGTCTAGAATTCATATGACAGGTCTGACTTTATTGTTCTTTTAAATGTATGTTCTTATTCATAAAAGTAAAACCTTAGTGTGTGCATTTGAAAACTGAAGGTAAATACAATAGTAACATCACATTAAAAGTGGTGCTTGGTAAAGTAGAGGTGCAGCAAACAAGAAGAAAACTTTTTTGAGTGACAAAGGCTGAAACAGCGGGCTCAAATATACGAACAATTATGAAGATGGTATAGGACAGGCCAGTGTTTCTTCCTGTGGTACACAGGGTCACTATAATTTAGAACTCACTTAATGACATCAAACAATTACAACTTCCATTCTACACTGGCTCTGAGTATAAGTACTAAAATGTTAGAGTATTTTTTAAATTAGCATTAACGTAATAATCATTCAGAACAGTTGTTGAAAACATATAATCATGTTTTAAAAATATATTACTGCAAGATGAATCAAGAGTTAAGGACAATATTGAACAACTGTAGGTGTGCATGAGAACTTAATTTTTTTATTTTCATGCACGAGAAACTTTAATACACAATTGTACAACTGCAGAGAATGTGGGGTAAAAGCATTTACAAATACACTCTACAACGGGATATGTTATACTGGTGTTTTAACAACACAATAACAAATTTGATGATTTAATGACTCTAATTAATCGAGGAGAATGATTACATCATACACTCTAACAGTTTATGTACAGATATGTGGAAATGGGATGGATTGAGTTAGAGAGCCCCTATCCCTGCCTTTGAGTTCATATTTCACCTTCACTGAGTGGGATTATTACCAGGGATGCAAGGATGTTTCAACATTAGAAAACATATTAATTTAACCGACTACATAAACAGGAGAAAAATATGAACCCCCTGATCATGTTAATAGATGCAGAAAAGATATAATGCAATATCCAACACCCATTCCTGATAAAAACACTCAATAATATGGAAATGGAAGGGAGAGACCTCAAGACAACAAATGTATTAAAAGAAACACTGTTGGTGAAGGGCAATTAGATGACTGGAACTTCCTGGAAATAAGACACTTATGTACACAGCAAGATTGCATCAAAAGAGTAATACAGAACCCACAGATTGGGGCGAATACGTTTTAGCAATGAGGAGATAGAGACAGAGGAGGAGGGGAAGAGGAGGAGCAGAAGACAACTGTGGCATTTTCAGGAATCTCTAATTTATGTGCTCACCTGAGCATGCACCAGGGAAAAGGAGGCTGAAGTCTGGGTGGTCTAGCATAGGGAGCAGAGCCTGAAATCAGTGTCTGAGGAGGAAGTTTTGTGAAGGATCTTTCCATTGTGGCTCTTGAGTCTACAAGGATTAGGCCTCTTCTTTGACTTGCATGTGTCTTCCTGTCATGGCTTTTGTGTTGTTGTGTTTCAAATGCAGGCAGGGTCACCCAAAATGAACAAGTTTCAGCAGGGCTTCCAGACTATGCAACTAAGAATGAATCAGTTGCCACTCCAGGTGCTGAAGCTCACCTCTCCCTCTCGGCCCCTCCCTCCCCATCTCCTCCAGGTCACACCCTTTAGGAAAGACTCCACCCCACCCCCTACCTAGGTGATGCAATTTCCTGTTGAACCTACTTCCTCTGACTGAGAAGGTTCAGGGTGAGCTTCCCACAAGGGTAGGTGAGTCACTATGTTTCTATGTGGATTCCATGCGTGGAGTCCCCTGCAGGGTGACGTCCCAGCAGTGTCTTGGTTCCTAAGGATGTTACAATTCCCTCCTCCTGTCGGCCCCAGTTCCAGGACACCATGATCCCCTGGGACGTTTCCATTAAATCCTTTCAGAGCTGGGTACAGGCCACAGAGCATTCACGCACGGGAATACTCTGCCTCCTTTATCGTGTCCAGAACCCCTCATGCACCCTCACCCCTCAAGCCAGAAAGGTCTGATTGGGGGTAGGTTCTTGTGTAGTGTCCGTTCCCTCCATGTCAGGTGTTAGGCATGAGAGCAAGGGACCCCAGAGTAGCCTTTACCAGAAGGAGAGGCCAGCCTTGCAGTCATTATGCCACCCCTCTGATGACTGAGGTCTGTATTAGAGCTGAACTTCCCAGCACCTTGCTTTGCAAAAGGGTGCCATAGCAGTCACAGCCCCAAACACAGGCACAGTTTAAGTCCTCGCATAGAGTAAACCTACATTGAGTGTGTTCTGCCCAGGAACCAAGGCTGTGGGTAATCTGGCCCTCAGACAGAGGGCTTTGGAGAGTGGATTACTTTTACCTCTCCAGGCAGCCCAAGGAGGGGCAGTCTCTCTTGGAGGTTTGCCTGCATGTGTGTCCTTGAATGAGGACACCAAACAGTATAGGGGGGTCTCTTAGTCAGGAACCATGTCCTATCAGCCTTGTCCTGAATGCATTGGTCAGGAGGCCCTGGACCCATCTTGTAAGCCCGCTATCTAAGGATGGAAGTGTCTGTCATTGTGATGTATTCATTGATCACTAGCTTTTGTGGCAGTTTCCTTTGCCCTGCCCCACTCCCACAACCTCTTTAATTCACATCTCAATTTTGAACCTGGGAAGCCATTTCCACCTCCTGTTGGTGGCTTCCCTCATCCAGATAGATGATTTGTTTGTGTCTTTACTTTGTCTTTGTCTCTTAAGATTTAACAAATATTCTCTTTAAACTATGTTTAAAATGGGGTCTCCGTTTTACTCTAAAACATCTTGAGTGTGTGCTTCCTTAATCATCTCTGCCCATCGGAAACTAGCTTGTGCTCTGTTTTAGATTGCAAAAGGGACTCCAATCTCAAATAAAATTTAAGGAGAACTTTTATTAATGTTCAGAAATAATTTGGTGGAGGATTTAATCTATGGGGATACCCTTCATATGGACTTTAGGCATGCACTGCCATCCACAGCCCTTTACTAACTGGGGTGCTAAGACTTTAATCTCTAATACAGCTCCTGGGTTTTGTCTCTGCTGATGCTGTACCTTTCCACTTGGAGTGTGAAGAGCACCTCAGCTCAGAGATTGGTTGTGTTAATGGCTCATCTCTCTTGATCACTGCCCTCTTCCACCCCTGCCACCACCCCCTTATCTTCCCTCTTGACTCGTAGAGCATTGCTGGCCCAGATTTAATGTCCACTCATTTTATTAATAGGGAATTTTGGTTTCCTCTACCATCCTTAAATATTTTATTTGTTTTTAGGTCTTTTTGTGTATCAATATGGAGAAAGAATAGCTTTTCTTCAACTGTAAATAGTTTCAGTTTTGAAAATCCAGAGGGCAGTTTTACACTGCCCTATAAGGTCACTATGAGTCAGAATTGACTCAATGGCAGTGAGTTTTGGTTTTGTGCATTAATATTATCTTTTTGTGACACATGCCTTCAAGGTAAGCACTTTTTTGGTTGTTTTGAGTTATTTTCACAGTGACACAGTGTTTAAAGTGTTTATTTATCAGTTATCCTAGAGGATATAGAAAATGTTACATAGAACCCAATTCTAATTATGTAAATTCATTGAATCTTTTTTATTTATTTATTTCATTTGTTAACTGTTTGTTCTTCAGTTTGATTTGACTGTGTAAGAACTGTGTCCTACTAATGTTAGCTCCTCATTAAAAAAAATTGTGCCACAATTATTCCTAATACAAGGTAACATTCAGATATATAATTATTTTATTTAGTAAGATGTCATCTTATTTAAAATAAAGTTACCATTTTCTATCTCCCACTGCATGGGAATATTTTATTGTTTGAACCCTTTATCCAAGTATTCTTGATAAAAGGCTTCTTTTATTGACTGCTTTATTGTTCTCAGGTGCACTCTGTGATGCCATAGGACCTTAAACTCTTCCGTGTGGTCTCTAGGCTATAATTAATACGGGACCAGATTGCCACATAGTGGGACACAACTGCTTACATTTCGTGGAGCTGCCATACATTTAGTGTAGCAGTAGGACTTCTTCACTAAGTTATTTAGATAGGCCAAATTCTCAGTAGGCTTACATGTTTTTCACTATGGGCACAGTGATTCTAAATGAAAATTCTTTTTGCGTTTCTGATTTAGTCATATTTTCAACATAAAACCAATGTGCATACATAGACATGAATATGCTTTCATCATGTTTAGTTTTCCCTTTTGTTAGGTGCCATGTCATGTTAATTCCATCTCATGGCAACTTCATGTGTTATAGAGCAGAACAGCTTCATAGCATTTCTGGACTGTCATTTGTGGAAACAGGTCTCCAGTCCTGTCTTCACAGTAATGCAGACTGAATTTAACCCGTCAACCCTCAGTGGAACAGTCTAGTTCAAGCTGTTTGTCCATCTACAAACCTTCATTGTCCTTAACCCCAAAAAGCAAACTCACTGCCACAACGTCAATTCTCACTCATAGTGTTCCTAAGTAGGTGTCTGAGATTCAAAATCTATACAGCAACAACCAGCCTCATTTTTCTTTTACAGATCTGCTGGTGGAGTTGCACTGCCAGCTTTGAGGGTAGCAAATGAAGCCAGGATTCTCCCCCACACCTAGAAATGAACCCGGCCAAACAAATGCCATCAAACCCACACCAACTCCTGCAGACTCCATGTGTGTCATTGCACAGGAATGTGGCAGAGGGGTTTCAGTGACTGGTTTCTCAAAGTGCATCACCCAGACTTTCTTCTCTGGAGACTCTGAGTAGACACAAACTCCCAATCTCTCCATGAGCACCTATCCATGATAACCATTATAATGCTCAGGGACATCAAAAACTAAGATAAGCACACATGCATGCATGTACACACATGCCAGAACCTATGGAACCTGGCATTCTTTCAAAGAAGGAAAACTCAAAACTATACAATGAGGTTGAATTTTTAACTATAACATGAGAAACCACCTTTTTGAATATACAAAATTTGCAGGACTCAGAAAAATTAAGCCATTGTTAATTTTCAGCTCTCAAAATTTTCTATGTGAATCGTACAGATATACTGTAACCTAACTGGTCTCTTTACCATAGCTAGAGAATAAATTAATATCAACTTTAATAGATCTTCAAGAGAGACACTCTATGTAAATTTCTTAATATTCTTTCTGAGTTTTCATGGAAGATGAACAGATTCCTTAAAGATTTTTAAGATGTATAATTAAGGAATTATAAAAGATTTAGTACATTATTCTGTTTAGCATAATAATACTACAGTCTTTAGCATTATCTATTAGGAACAGATATGCAGAGGCTTCAAAAGAATCATCGATAAATTCCATTATCTTTTATTCCATTTTTCCATGATCTTTTTGAAACCCACTTGTACATTCATGGCAGCATGAAAGATTGACTACGAATGAGATCCTTGTATTTAAATTAGATAATAATTTGATAAATAGCCATCATTTGGCCCACCATTTGATTCTGTATTGTGACCGTATGTGGTTTCAGAGTAAATCTATGCTTCATAAAATTTTAATGGATAACTTCAGAAGGTACTTTCTCCTGGAACAAATTGTTTTGGTCTATCTCTTAGTTAATTCCATCACATCCTTCAAATCACAGTGTTCAATGAATTCAATTAATTAGACTATTAAGGGCATAGGGTGAAAACCACCACTAAACAAAGTGGCCCCATAGGCAGGAACATAGAATGATTTCACAGTAGAAATCAACTGAGAACGTACTAACCTATCTGTACCTCCCCCCTGTTTTGAGGACTGATGTTTGCTCTGTTCCTAACTAAATTAATTAGATACATTGAAAACAATACCTTTTTTATTGTTAGCTGCCATCTAGTTTTCTCCAGTTTATAAGAACACGATGCACCCATGGGGATGTAGTGGGTTTTGTGTTGAATTGCTAACCACAAGATCAGCAATTCAAAACCATTAACTAGTGACGCTTTCTAGTCCCTTAAAGAGTTGCAGTTTCAGAAACACACAGGGCCTTTTTTACTCTGCCCTGTAGAGACTTTTTAAGTCAGAATTGACTCAATAACAGTTCATTGTTTTTTAATGGGCAACAGAACAACACCATGCCCTGGGACCTCAGTATTCTGAGTTCTATCTGGTCACCTTTTTTCTTGGGGACTGGAATGGTGACTTTGGGCTCTTCACATATTGGTCATAAACCTAAGAGTCCTCATTTGCATTTCTTCTAACTATTGCCTCTTTTGTTTTACTTTTTTGCTAGTGTTTCTTCATGATCCATTTATTTTTCCATTGTGGGCATTTCCATGTATACTTATTGCTAATGAGCTTTTCATTTCATATATAAAATATTCATATATAAACATGTATAAACCACTTTATTTTGCCACCTTCCATGAATCAGATGCAAATGCCTTAAAAGTTTATTGAAAATGTGCATGTGATTCCTGGTTTTTCCTGTTTACCTACCTTAGTTTCCTACATTTAGGTAAAGTCTGAAAGAGCAGACAGTTCCACATACATAATTAGCCATGTGAATTTCTTGACAGCTTAGATTTGGGTTCAATTTAGGGTTATGCAGTGCTAGAGTCAGAGGCTGTGTGAGATTGGAATCTAGGTCCTGGGATTAATGTTCCCTGTTCAAGAACAAGAGTCAATGGATAGAAACAGAACATAAGTGTCATGAGTCAAGAGTCAGATGTTGGTGAGCAGATTAAAGGGCTTTGTGTTTAGAATGTGTCGTGCCTACCAGCTTATGTTTGGCGTTGCTTAGGGGCTTATGTGTTATTGTATAAAGATAACAAGTTAGGGTTCAAACTGTATACTTTTGGAAGGTGGTTTCTGATAATGAGACATTGTGTCCTAAAGTTAGGATTAAGGTTATAGAATATATTCAAAGTTGTGTTCCTGATTCAAAAAATTGGGATAAATGAATTAGGTTAGTTTGATCGTGTATGGCAGGGGTCTTCAAACTTTTTATTCAGGGGGCCAGTTCACTGTCCCTCAG
Organism: Tenrec ecaudatus; assembly: GCF_050624435.1. Lineage (NCBI taxonomy): Eukaryota > Metazoa > Chordata > Mammalia > Afrosoricida > Tenrecidae > Tenrec > Tenrec ecaudatus. The sequence goes on along the minus strand of NC_134546.1, from coordinate 68,955,176 downwards.
GCCATTGGAGGGCCAGACTATAGTTGTTTAAAAAAAAAAAACTATGAACAAATTCATATGCACACTGAACCAGTCGGCTGCTAAGCAGGACAGGCAGCAGTGGCAAAAACAACTAGTGGGCCTGATAAATATCCTTGGCGGGCCTCATGTGAGCTGAGGGCCATGGAAAGAGTACCCCTGGTATATGGTGTTAGGATTTCTTAAGGAAATCCTAATTTTTTTCCCAATTGGCTGTGGGTATCAGGGAATGCTCAGGGTGTTAATAGACATTGTGGATGTAAAGAGCTTTTCAGGTGGTTAGGGGGCCAGTGTTTTAGAATATTATCAGTGTGCTGTAAGGATGCTCAGCCTGTCAAGGTGTAAGGGTTAATGGTTTGGGAGTTGTTGATTAGCAATCAATAACTAGTGGGTTAAGTTTCAAAAGTTATTTTTGCACGCTGAAATGTAGCCTATAATGTTTTTTATTTATTAGCTATTTATGGCATATTTTGAATATTTTATGGATATAAACATTAATTTATGATTAGAGGAAATTTTATTTCACTTTGGAAGCCTCTTCCTTACAAATCTTATTTTGATTGCTCTAGTTAGAACATACAGTTAATGTTTAATATCAGTGGTGAACGTGAACATTTATGTTTGTCCTTTTCTGAGGTGGGGTGATGTTTTTCTCTTTCCTCTAAGTCTGACATTTTGACTTTTTAAAAATAGGAATGTGTATTAGCATATTCACATATTGAACTATATTATTTCATGTTAGATTTGCAGAGATGGTTTTTTTAACATGAAAATCCTTTGACTTTGTTCAGTATGTTTCATTTGTCTATTTAGATAGTTAATCCTTTTTTGAATTAATTGCTATATTACAGAGCTTATTTTCTAATGTTAACTCAACTCAGGAAGATTCCAATTAATCATGGTACATAATGTGTGTTGTCTGACTCAGTTCCCAATATTTTCAAGTACTTTTTCATGTGGATCCATTATAAATATTGGTCTACAGTTTTCTTGAAGTATCATTATCTGACCTTGTTAACCGTTTATTACTGATCTCATAGAAAATGATAGTAAGTGTACTCTCACAACTATTGTTATGTTTTCACCCAATAACTTGAACTTAAGAAAAAAATTATTTATTCATACTGTGTGAACCCTCTGGATTTTAATCTATTTTTGAGTTAGCCTTGAAGTTTCTCATGGAATTTAATTTTGATTCAGTTGATTCTGGACACTCTGAGCATCTTGAAACCCACTCAACTCATAGATCACTTGTTCTGGAGGGATCCTCAGGCCTTGCAGGTGACCCCTCAGTGTAGAGCAGTGTTTCTCAAAATTCCTAATGCTATGTCCTTTAATAGAGTTCCTCACGTTGTGGTGACCACCCCAACCATAAAATTATTTTTGTCGCTATTTCATAACAGTAATTTTGCTACTGTTATGAATCCTAATGTAAATATCTCATATGTAGGATGTATTTCCATTGTTACAAATTGAACATAATTAAAGCAGAAAGATTAATCACAAAAACAACATGTAATTTTATATTGTGAAATATTTCTTTCTAATTATAAATAAATGAAAATTTGTCTTGAAGCCTGGTGTAGCATGGGTAACAGTCTTCACGTCAGGGACTCATATGTGGATGTATCTGCATGTTGGCAGACCTGCCTGGAGATGGATAAGGTCTCAGTTCCTACGGCAATCAGAAATATGTGTTTTCCAATGGTCTTAGGCGTCTCCTGTGAAAAGGTCATTCGACCCCCAAAGGGGTTCTGACCAACAGGTTGAGAACAACTTGCATAGAGGGATAAATGAATTACAGTACTCTTGATGGACAAATAGTAACTCACACCTGAGTGACTGTGTGCTACCCTCACGCTTGAGCCCAGGATGAGAAATACTCTGCCATAAGACATGCTGGGTGGATCATAGAGAATTTCCTTCAGCCCACCTCCAGGAGAATGGTGTAAATCAATGAGGGAAAGGAATTCCTCAGTGATTTTATCATCACCTTGTTCTATTATTTTTTTTTAGCAAAGGAAACCCATTCCTTCTTTTTAATATGAGAGTTTATGTTCTGGCAAAGTTCACATGAAAGGTTTGGCATCTGTTATCATGGAAATAACTTTTGTAAATATAACTATCACACTAGTATTTTGCGCCTGTCTTGTATATTGATTAGTGGTTTCTGAGGTTGTCAATGTTAGGTGCCATAGAGTTGATTCCACATTGTAGGGACCCAGTACACAATGGAAGGAAACACTGCGTTCTCATTTAACAGACTCTCCATTTAGGATGAACACATTGTTGCCATCACTATGTCAATCCATTTTGTTGAGGGATTCCTATTTTTCACTGTCCCTCTACTTTACCGGATACACTGTCCTTCTCCAGGGACTGCTCCCTTCTGACAACATCCCAAGTATGTAATATGGGCTCTCACTATCTTTACCTCTAACTAGCATTCTGAGATCATTTCTTCGAAGACAGACTTGTTTGTGCTTTTGGAGACCAATGTTATTTCCGTATTTTTGGCCATCACTACAATTTGGTCAAACCGATTCTTCTTCAGTCTTCCTTATTCAGTGATCGACTTCCACATATGAGGCCATTGACAATCCGGTGGTTTAGGTGAGGTGAACCTACTCCTCAAAGTAAGATCCCTGCTCTCCAACACTCACAACAAGCCTAATAAGGTTTATTTATCCAGTAAAATGTATTGGATAAATACATTGATCTCTTGACTGGTGATAGAATGAATATCACCATTCTGTTGTTTTGTATTTTTTTGCATACGCTAACATTTTCTGGAAGGAGTTAGAACTTAGTCAAGCTTAGATTAAGAATGTTGCTCACAGAGGGGTCTGGAAGGCAACCGTTCGCTGCAACCGACCAAAATAAGACTCCTGAGTTGAAGCCTGTTCTTAAGACTTTGTGGTATGGTGAGCCTTACATTTAAGGTATGCTTGGTGACTGGGCATTAAACAAATTTTTTTTTCTAGTGGTCTGACTTGCTGATTACTTTCAAAGGAGCACTAGTCTACACCCTTTATCCTATAACTGCAAGGTCACATACCCCTGCCTTCAGAGACACCCCGGGGGTTGCAAAAGGGCAGTGCCAATGATGTCCAACCAGCCACTCAGGCTACTGCCTCCCTATTTTATCACAGCATAGCCTCTTCCCAGCACATTCCTTTTGTTTTCTTGCCAAACTATGTTCCTGGTGGAATATGTTTTACATGATCAAGCCTAGTCAGCTTTTCCCCTTCTCCCTAGTAGACCAAGACTATGGATTGGCTATCCTTGAACCCAAACCAATAACCCCTCTCCTAATGAAAGTGAGGAGGCATTGAAGGGCTTGCTGATGAAGATCAGGGACTTTACTGCTTCGGATTTATTACAACTCAATATAAGGAAGGCCAGAACACTCACAAATGGACCAATAGGTAACATCACACTAAATGGAGAAAAGATTGAAGTTGTCAAGGATTTTGTCTTGCTTGGATCCATAATCAATGCTAATGGAAGCAACAGTCAAAAATCAAAACAGATTTCATTTTATAAACCTGCTGCACAAGGCCTCTTTAGAGTACTGAAGAGCAAGGATGTTGCTTTGAGGCATAAGGTGTTCCTGACCCAAGCCATGATATTCTCCATTGCATCATGTGCCTGTGAAAGTTGGACATTGAATAAGGAAGAATGAAAAATCAATGCATTTGAATTGTGGTGGAGAAGAATATTGAAAATACCGTGGACTGCTAAAAGGACACACAGGTCTGTATTGTTAGAAGTAAGGCCAGAATGCTCCGTAGAAGCAAGGATGACAAGACTTCACCTTACTTACTTTGGACATATTATCAGGAGAGACCGGAACCTGGAGAAGGACATCATGTTTGATAAAGTTGAAGGGTGGTTAAAAAGAAGGATCTCAATGAGATAGATTGACACAGTGGCTTCATCAATGGACTCGGACATGGGAAAAATTGTGGGGGTGGTACAGCACATGCAGTATTTTTTTGGTTGTGCATAGTATCTCTATGGACTGGAAGCAATTCAATTGCACCAAACAGCAACAAGAGACAGATCATGGGTCCTGTGTCCTAAGGCATCCATGGGTGGGCTCAAACTAACCGTTCAGACATGAGTGTACACTTCACAATTAGCACTAGCAAGGGACTGCATTTTCCCTGCATCTGATTGTAAAATCTGTTCTTGGGCTTTAGCAGATATCTGGTGCTGGGGGCACCTGTCAAGGTCTTTTCCCGCCATATGTGGTAACCGCTTTTTCTGCATGTGAATATGTTTCCTACTTCTAAAATACAATTTTGGAATTAGGAGCTATCAGGTGTGGGTACATAATCACAAAATAAACATAGAGAGATTCCCTGGAGAACAGTGAGATGGGACAGAATCCACAAGTTGAAATCATCCGCACCTGCTGCTGAGACTGATCCTGTGCTCTGTGGGGTCTGTGCTCCCCCTGGAGACATGCTTCCTCACTGCAGGGGAGGTTTGTGTCTGGGCTCTCACTGACTTCCCCTCACTGTGTCTCTTGCACAGTAATACATGGCCGTGTACTTGGCTTTCAGGCTGTTCATCTGCAGACACAGCATGTTGTTGGCATTGTCTCTGGAGATGGTGAATCGGCCCTTTACTGAGTCTGGGTAGTATGTAGTACCACCATTAGTACTAATGATTGCGACCCACTCCAGGCCCTTCCCTTTATTAGGGGCTCATACAACTCTTATAACAATCCATACATACATCAATTGTATAAAGCACATTTGTACATTCATTGCCCTCATCATTCTCAAAATATTTACTCTCCACTTAAGCCCCTGGCATCAAGTCCTCATTTTGCCCCCCTCCCTCCCTACTACCCCCTCCCTTATGAGCCCTTGATAATTTATAAATTATTACTTTGTCATATCTTGCCCTGTTCAATGTCTCCCTTCACCCACTTTTCTGTTGTCCATCCCTCAGGGAGGAGGTCACATGTAGATCTTTGTAATTGGTTCCCCCTTTCCCACCCACCCTCCCTCTATGCTCCCAGTATCGCCACTCATACCACTGGTCCTGAAGGGATCATCCTCCCTGGATTCCTTGTGCTTCCAGTACCTATCTGTACCAGTGTACATCCTCTGGTCACACCAGACTTGCAAGGGAGAATTCGGATCATGATATGTGGTGGGTGGGGAGATGGAGGAAGCATTTACGAACGAGATGAAAGTTGTATTTTTCACCGTTGCTACATCGCACAGTGACTGGCTCGTCTTCTCCCCAAGACCCCTCTGCAAGAGGTCTCCAGTGGCCTACAAATGGGTTTTGGGTCTCCTCTCTGCACTGTCCCCCTCATTTACTACGGTAAAAATTTTTGTTCTGATGATGCCTGATACCCGATCCCTTTGACACCTCTTGAGCCTACAGGCTGGTGTGCTTCTTCCACATGGGCTTTTGTTGCTTTTGCGCTAGATGGCCACTTGTTTACCTTCAAGCCTTTAAGACCCCAGATGCTTTATCTTTTGATAGCTGGGCACCATCAGGTTTATTCACCACATTTGCTTATTCATCCACTTTGTCTTCAGCAGTTGTGTTAGGAAGGTGAAAATCATAGAATGCCAATTTAGTAGAAGAAAGTATTCTTGCATTAAGGGAGTGATTGAGTGGAGGCCCAATGTCCTTCTGCTACCTTAATTCAAAACCTATAAATATATGCATATAGATATAGTTCCCCATCCTCATACATAAATATATTTTCATATGTATTGTTTGTTTTCTTTCTTTTTTAGGAATTTGGCAGTGATTGGTAGACATATACGGGCAAGAAAAGTATATATTACTTCCCTTTTTGTTCCACCTTCCAAAGATCAAACTGGAGCTTCACTCAAAAATTAAAGAGTTTATTGAAGGAACAAAACAAATCAGGAATGGACAATAATAATTGTAAGGATTCACAAAGTCCCACCGTAAAAGTAAATTTTCAGAGTTTAAATGCAGAAGAATCCTGAAACTTAAAAGAATATTCCTATCCCTTGATCTTTACTACGTTTGGCTCAAATGGACAAGGCAATATCAAGGACACTATATAAAGATTGAGTCATGTAACAATTTTTATTTACTTTGCTTTGACTTTAGATATTGGGAGAGAGAGTGAATGCTCTTCCTGGCAGCTTGCTGTGGGAGGAGCTATGCTGATTTTTACTCATATTTTCTACATTTTCAACTGAGTTGAAACTAAAAAATAAAATTGCCAATCACATGACAGAATGTTGCAAGGCCAACCACTTCTATGCAAATACCTTTTACAAGTAGTTCAAACCTGTCCGATAGAGTCACTTTGGGTCACAATCAACTATATGACAGTGAGAGTTTCCATGTATGACTTAGAAGACATTAGTACACTCCCTACGATTGTAAACAGGGTTTCCATTGAATCTGTTTGAGAGCTGTGGGAACAAAACCAACTCAAGACTCCAGAGAAAGCCCCACCTGTGCTGAGCTCTGAACCTGATCCTGGATTCTGTGCTTGTTGTTTGTCCTGAGCTCCCCCTGCTGGTCAGTAAGCCCCATGCAGTCCAGCCCCAGAGCTGGTCTGTGAGGGTCACACTGACTGCCCTCTCTATGTCCACCTGCACTGAAATAGACAGATGTGTCCTCAGTGCTCACAGAGGTCAGGGGTAGGGAGTACTGTTTCCTGGAAGGATCAAGGTCAATACTACAGTGATTTATAGTAGGGGATCCCTGTACACCATGATCTCTCCCTGGCTGCTGCCTGAATCCAATCAATCCAAAATACCCTCTCCCTGAACCAAGGTTGTCCTATCTCAAGAGGCTTTAGAGTCTCCTACTGAGGAGGCCACTTTTAACCAGGAAACTATACCAATCGTTTTCTTATGAGTATAACTGACTGTTACAAGGTCTGGAACCCATGAGTAGTTTGCCAATTCCACAGCATTAACACTCCACCAGGAGATTTCTACAGAACTTTTTTCCACATCAAGTTGAATGTAGGTAAGTGAATGAATCTAGAAAGCAAGCAAAGATCATGACTACTTATTAGAAAGAAGGAAAGAAGGTCTATTAATATTGGGAATGGCCTTGGTGAGAAAGGGCCAGGAAATTTGAGCTGAGGATTTTCTTCAATTTTGACAATGCACCTGCTCATTCTTCAAGGGCATCAAGGACTGAACTCAGAATTTCATGAAGAAAGTACTTCATCTGCTCTATAGCCCAGCAGTTAATCATATGTTACACAGTGGGCCACTTAAGAGAAACCGAATCCAGTAAGAGGCATCAGTGCCCCCATGTGGGGAGATGCCTCCTTGTCATGTCAGTGGCCTGTGACATGAACTCATGTGCTCACACTCTAGGAGATAGCAGACTGTGTCCTCTGGTACTGAACTGAGAGATGCCTCTGAGACTCCTGCTCTGCAGCTGCATCAGGCTGTAGGTTTTTGCCCCTCACAGGAAGGGGTTTCTCTCACTGTGTGTGTTGCACAGTAATACATGGCCGTGTCTGAGTCCTTCAGGCTGCTCCACTGCAGGTACATGGTGCTGATGGAGTTGTCTGTGGAGATGGGGACTTTTCCTTGGAAGGATGGGTTGTACCTGGTATCAGAGTCACCAGGATAAATCCTTCCTACCCATTCCAAGCCCTTTCCAGGTGGCTGCCTAATCCAGTGGATCCAGTTTCCAGTAAAGCTGTACCCAGATGCCTTACAAGAGATCCTCAAAGACTCCCCGGGTTTCTTCTCCTCTGCCCCAGACTGCACCAGCTGCACCTGAGCACACACACCTGTGGAGATAGGATTCAGAGATCAGAGATTCCCTCTTCACACACACCCTCCAAACATCTCAAACCCTGTGGCGATCCTGACCTGAGAGAAGAGCAATGAGGAGAGCTAGGGTGGTAGACCCCATCTTGCAAGGAGGATGGAAAGGAATCACACTGTGGTCTCCAGCTGGGTGATGAGAAATCTTCCCCTGTGGAGGTAGCCTGTGGGTCTAAAATGGATGTCTTCACTTTGCATATTTCTGCCCTGCCCTCCATGTCAGATTCCTCCAGCCTTATAACCCTGGAAACCCAAGGCAGGGGGAGGTGCGGGTCTTAGGACTGCTGGGAGGGACAGAACCTGATCCTAGTTACATCCTGCAACAGAGAGAGAGACAGAGAGAGAGAGAGAGAGAGAGAGAGAGAGAGAGAGAGAGAGAGAGAGAGAGAGAGAGAAGACGGGCACTAGCACTAGCACCTTTCCCATGCAGAGTACTGAAAGGTGACTCTCCACTCAGTGCATATCTCAGTCCACACCCAGGGAGGAGTAGTTTCAAACCCAGTGTGAATCTGCAGCCCAAGGAGCCTGGGGCCTCACAGACGGTCCCTCCTTACTGTCTGTAGGGAATGATGTCGAGATAGAAAGTACCTCTGTCTTCTTAGTGAAGACTTTGCAGAATCTGATCTCCCAAATGGCCCCTCAGTAGACTCTCAAGTGCCTCCTAGAGCCCATGTCTGCCTTGTGCTTCCTGCTGCCTGAGGAGAGGAAACAAATCTCAGGGAAGGAATGTCAGCTTTACTCGGAGTGTCAGACAAATCTGAGCACATTAAAGACAAAGATGAGTGTGTCACTCTGAATACTCATGGTCAACCTGGCCCTTGTCACCATCTCTCTGACAGTGTAGCTCTGTTCAGAAGAGAAGTTAAAAGTCGAACATTGGGAACATTTCACTTTAATCAATTTCATAATCTGTCCCTAAACATTTCTCTGATCTAAACTAAAGAAAACAATCAGTGAGTTAACTTTTTCTCTCTCTGAGGAGGAGCCTTGGGGTTCGGGGAACACCAAGACCCACTGACATAACAGCCCACAAATACAATATCCTATGTCTGGGTTTTCAGAGTAGTGACTGGGGACATTAAACCACATGAAGTGCAGCTAATTGGCTCTCCCTTTCCAGAGTGTTGATCATTGAAGACACATGGAAACCATTTGTCCAATGCTGTAATGATCATGGATACAAGTCCCCTGAACACTAAGACCAGAAGAAATAGATGGTGCCTTGCTATCAGTACTCACTTATTTGGAAAAGATAGCATTAGAAGGTCTTGGGTAGAGTGGGACAAAAAGTTAAATAATACACACACACACACAAAGAAAAGAAAAATATAAAGACTAGGCTTCCTTGTTGGGTAGACTTGTGGAAGTCCTGAGAATATGGCTGTCAGTGTCTCTTAAGGTCTGGGACTGAACTCAGCCCTTGGAAAAACTTCCAGCCAAATAATAGACAAGCCTACAAGGGAGTAATAGTCCTGGGGAGATACAATGACCTTAGAACAATCAAACTTTTAAGTTTACAAAGGCAACATTTATCCAGGGAAAGATTCAGAATGTTTGGAAAGAAAAGGTAATTGTAACAGGAGTTAGTGTGCATTTCATTTCAGTCAATGAAATGAAACAAAGTGAATGAATTTTTGAATGAACACTAATCTCAGTATACCTTCATGCAATCCAGAAGAAAAAATAAAGAGAAAATAAAATTAAAACATTTCCCCTCAGTTTTCTCCTGATGAAGAGAGAGCACCCCGGGTTGTAGTTTATGTACTAGGGGTCTCCCAAGAAACAAACAAGGACCCAGAGAATGTGTCCTACTTCCATGCCTCATTCTCCTCCCCCTGTTCTCTGGAGTTGATGGTCATGCTAAAAACATCTAAATCTTGGTTCGCAGAGGCAGGAAGAGGGCTAAAAACCACGAAACAGGGAAAAATGAGATAGGGGAGGCCCCAATTCTGCTAGGAAACCTGTATCTTCCTCATCACACACTGAGTCTTGAATCATGATCATGTGCTGTTTGGCCTGAGGCCCTGTGCCATACATCCCAACCTTCCCTTCATGGTGCTTACAATCTGGTCTCACATAGCTTTCCTGACCTACTTTTATCTGTATCACCACACGCATCAAATAAGTGATATATTCCTGTTGTGGGGACCCAGTTTCTTAAGAAAATCTCTTGAAGAGTGATCATTGTTTTATAACATCCTTGTACAACACCTTACACCTTATGACACACCTCATGTTGTAGTTTGTGCATTTAGTCTTCAAATTATCTCAAAATATAAAAAACTGTTATCTGAACACCCTCTGCCTGAACTCAGCCCAAATCCCTGAACCTGAATACACAATGACACTGGAGTCTATTGATCGAGTTTCTGTATCTCCCACTCCCATCTTTCTATACATTTCCAATCTCTGCTCTATATCTATCTATCATCTATCTATCTATCTATCTATCTATCTATCTATCATAAATCTATTAATTGCTCTACCATATCTACTGAACTATTGATTTAGTTATCATCTATGTTCTCTGTATATACTGTTCATATCTTGTATCTGTCATCTATCTGTATTTATCTATGTTCCTTTGCTATTTCCATCTATTTCATGCTTATCTTTATATCTGAAATAAGCCTCGGCTTAATGGGAGCATATATGTTTTGTTCTTGGTGGAGTATGTTATATGTTGGTCATTGATTCTAGTTTACTAGACCCATTTATTTGTTTACTTATTTGTTTCTTGATGGCCTTATGGATCTTCTACTTCAATGTTAAGTCCATCATTGAACATGTTGAATTGAAATACTGCATTATTTGGTTGCATTATGCTGTTATTTATTTATTGCATTTAAAATACTAGCCAGAACTTGTTTGCTATACTTTGAAGAAATAATGATATATTCTCACCACCTGTCTGTTAGTTCATCATACTGTGGTGGCTTGTGTTTTGATGACATGCTGGAAGATATGTCACTCTTATATCAAATGCCAGCAGGGCCACCCAAAGTAAGCAGATTTCAGCAAAGCTTCCAGACTAAGAACAGACAATTCAGAAGGACCCCTCTCCCCTCTTCAGAGGAAGAAGCTGCTAAAACCTCATGCATAACTTTGAAGCATTGTTGAATACTGACATCCTTAGGAAAGGAATTAGGAAATTGTTGAAGCTACTGCCAGAGGATGGGTCCCTCAGGTTCGAGGGCATTCAAAATGTCACTGTAGAGGAGCTGATTTCTTGAAATCATCTTGATTTCTATGATGACGTCATTTGGGTAAAGCCTCTGGGAGTTGAGCCATCAGGATCTCCATTTGCATCAGGGGCATGACTCAAGGTAGAGAGAAACAGCTGCAAAAGTCTTCTAAGGCCTAAACCTTGTAATTTGCATACTACGAATTTAGGGAAATTGGAAGTGGTCAAAATTATATGGTATGCATGTGTATTGATTGGTATCCTAGGCATTAGTGAGTGTAAATGGACTGACCAGTATTGGCCAATTTGATCAGAAAATCATAGGATTTACTATGCTGGGAACAGCACAA